>NC_045782.1:26970797-27277720 GCF_008692025.1 Phocoena sinus | reverse complement strand
GTGATAGAAGCTAGCCTCAGGAAACAAGAAAAATCTCAAATAAACAACCTAAATTTACATCTAAAGTAACTAGAAAAAGAAGAACAAACAAAACCCGAAGTTAGTAGAAGGAATGAAATCATAAAGATCAGAGCAGAAATAAATGACATAGAGACAAAAAAAAATCAATAAAACTAAGAGCTGGTTCTTTGAGAAGATAAGCGAAACTGATAAACCTTTAGCCAGATTCATCAAGAAAAAAGAGAGGGCCCAACTTAATAAAATCAGAAATGAAAAAGAAGTCAACACCAAAACCACAGAAATACAAAGGATCATAATAAATTACCATGACACAATTAAACACCAATAAAATGGACAACTTAGAAGAAATGGACAAATTCCTAGAAATGTACAACCTCTCAAGACTGAATCAGGAAGAAATAGAAAACAAAAGCCCAGGATCAGATGGCTTCATAGGTAAATTCTATCAGATGTTTAGAGAAGAGTTAACATCTATCCTTCTCAAACTATTCCAAAAAATTGCAGAGGAAGAAATGCTTCTGAACTCATTCAATGAGGCCAGCATCACCCTGAGACCAAAACCAAAGATATCACAAAAAAAGAAAATTATAGGCCAATATCACTGATGAATGAACATAGATGCAAAATTCCTCAACAAAATATTAGCAAACCTATGCAACAATACATTAAAAGGATCATACATCACGATCCAGGGGATTTACCCCAGGGATGCAAGGATGGATCAATATCCACAAATCAATCAATGTGACACATTACATTAACAAACTGAAGAACAAAAATCATATAATCACCTCAATAAATGCAAAAAAAAAAAGCTTTTGACAAATGTCAGCATCCATTTATGATTAAAAACTCTCCAGAAAGCGGGTATAGAGGGAACATACCTCAACATAATAAAGGCCACATATGACAAGCACACAGCTGAACACAATTTTCCATGATGAAAAGCAGAAAGCACTTCCTCTAAGATCAGGAACAAGACAAGGATGCCCACTCTCGCCACTTTTATCCAACATAGTATTAGAAGTCCCAGCCACAGCAAGCAGATAAGAAAAAGAAATAAAAGGAATCCAAATTGTAAAGGAATAAGTAAAAGTGTCAGTGTTTGCAAATGACATGATACTATACATAGAAAATCCTAAAAATGCCACCAAAAAACTAATAGAACTCATCAGAATTTGGTAAAGTTCCAAGATATAAAATTAATATACAGAAATATGTTGTGTTTCTATACACTAACAATAAACTATTGGAAGAGAAGTTAACAAAATAACCCCATTAAAGTTGTATCAAAAATAATAAAATACCTCGAAATAAATCTAACTAAGGAGATAAAAGACCTGTAGGTGGAAACTGTAAGGCACTGATGAAAGAAATTAAAGATGACACAGATGGACAGATATACGGTGTTCATGGATTGGAAGAATTAATATTGTTAAAATGACCATAATACCCAAAGCAATCTACAGATACAATGCAATCCCTATCAAAATACCAATGGCACTTTTCACAGAACTAGAACAAATAATTCTATAATTTGTATAGAAACACAAAAGAACTTGAATAGCCAAAACATTCTTGAGAAAGAAGAACCAAGCTGGAGGTATCATGCTCCCTGACTTCAAACTATACTACAAAGCTATAGTAATCAAAACAGTATTGGGCTTCCCTGGTGGCACAGTGGTTGAGAGTCCGCCTGCCAATGCAGGGGATACGGGTTCATGCCCCAGTTCGGGAAGATCCCACATGCTGCGGAGCGGCTGGGACTGTAAGCCATGGCCACTGAGCCTGTGCATCCGGAGCCTGTGCTCCGCAACGGGAGAGGCCACAACAGTGAGAGGCCCACATACCACAAAACAAAACAGTATGGTACTGGGGCTTCCCCGGTGCACAGTGGTTGAGAGTCTGCCTGCCAATGCACGGCACATGGCTTCGAGCCCTGGTCCAGGGGAATCCCACATGCCGTGGAGCAAGTGGGCCCGTGTGCCACAACTGCTGAGCCTGCACTCTGGAGCCCGCAAACCACAACTACTGAGCCCACGTGCCACAACTGTTGAGGCCTGTGCGCCTAGAGCCCATGCTCCGTGACGGGACAGGCCACCGCAATGAGAAGCTTGCACACCATGGCGAGGGTTGGTGTGCCCGTACACTCGCCGCAACTAGAGAGGGCCCACACACAGCAACGAAGACCCAATGCAGCCAGAAATAAATTAAAAAAAAAAAACAGTATGGTACTGGCACAAAAATAGACACACAGATCAATGGAGCAGAACAGAGAGCCCAGAAATAAACCCACACTTGTGTGGGCAATTAATCTATGACAAAGGAGGTAAGAATACATCATGGGGAAAAGACAGCCTAATAAATGGTGTTCAGAAAACTCGACAGCTACATGCAAAAGACTCAAGCTAGAGTATGTTCTCACACCATGCACAAAAATAAATTCAAAATGGATCAAAGACTTGAAACTGTAAAATTCCTAGAAGAAAACATAACCACTACACTTTTACATCAGTCTTAGTAACATTTTTTTGGATATATCTCCTCAGGCAAGAGAAACAAAAGCAAAAACAGACAAATTGGGCTGCTTCAAATTAAAAAGTTTTTGCACAGTGAAGGAAACTATCAACAAAATCAACAGGCCACCTACTGAATGGGAGAAGACATTTGCAAACAATATCTCCTATAAGGGGTTAATATCCAAAATATACAAAGAATGCATACAACTCAACATCAAAAACACCACTCAATTAAAAAATGAGCAGAACATTTTTTCCAAAGGAGACATACATATGGCCAACCAGTACATGAAAAGATGCTCAACATCACTAATCATCAAGGAAATGTAAATCAAAACCATAGTGAGTAGATAAATAAAAAGGACTCACTATATAGCACAGGGAACTATATTCAATGTCCTGTATTGGAAAAGAATCTGAAAAAGAATATATATATATATGTATATATATATATATATATATATATATATATATATATACACATATATATACATATGTATATATATAATATACATATGAATCAGTAAATAAACTATACTATGATTTATCACCTCATAACTGTCAGAATGGCTATCATTAAAAAGACAACAGGGGCTTCCCTGGTGGCGCAGTGGTTGAGAGTCCACCGGCCGATGCAGGGGACGCGCGTTCGTGCCCCGGTCCGGGAGGATCCCGCATGCCGCAGAGCGGCTGGGCCCGTGAGCCACGGCCGCTGAGCCTGCGCGTCCGGAGCCTGTGGTCCGCGGCGGGAGAGGCCACAGCAGTGAGAGGCCCGAGTACCGCAAAAAAATAAATTAATTAAAAAGACAACAAATACCATGTGTTGGTGAGGGTGTGGAGAAATGGGAACCCTTACGCACTGTTGGTGGCAATGTAAATTGGTGCAGTCACTATGGAAAACAGTATGGAGATTCCTCAAAAAATTAAAAATAGAACTACCATATGATCCATCAATTCCACTACTGGGTATTTATCTGAAGAATACAAAAACACTAACTAGAAAAGATATATGTATCACCTAAGTCCCAAATGAAACTGGAAACATGAAACTGGAAATGCACTTCTCCATTTCTTAAGTAGGTTCCAGGCTTCCTGTGTGATGCTCATAATTTAGTTTGGTTTGTCGAATATTTACCGCGTGCTCTTGTATGTCAGGCATTGGGACAGGTACTTGGGATCTGAAGATGAGTAAGACACATTCTTTTATTTGTTTATTTATATTTATTTTGAAAACATCTTTATTGGAGTATAACTGCTTTACAATGGTGTGTTAGTTTCTACTGTATAACAAAGTGAATCAGCTATACATATACATATATCCCCATATCTCCTCCATCTTGCATCTCCCTCCCACCATCCCTATCCCACCCCTCTAGGTGGTCACAAAGCACCGAGCTGATCTCCCTGTGTTACGCGGCTGCTTCCCACTAGCTATCTATTTTACATTCGGTAGCGTATGTATGTCGATGCTACTCTCACTTCGCCCCAGCTTCCCCCTCCCACCCATGTCCTCAAGTCCATTTTCTGTCTACCTTTTTATTCCTGCCCTGCAACTAGGTTACTCAGTACCGTTGTTTCTGTTTGTTTTTTAGATTCCATACATATGTGTTAGCATATGGTATTTGTTTTTCTCTTTCTGACTTACTTCACTCTGTATGACAGACTCTAGGTCCATCCACCTCACTACAAATAACTCAATTTCGTTTCTTTTTATGGCTGAGTAATATTCCTTTGTTTATATGTGCCACATCTTCTTTATCCATTCATCTGTTGATGGACATTTACGTTGGTTCCATGTCCTGGCTATTCTTAATAGTGCTGCAATGAACATTGTGGTACACGTCTCTTTTTGAATTATGGTTTTCTCAGGGTATATACCCAGTACTGGGATTGCTGGGTCATATGGTAGTTCTATTTTTAGTTTTTTAAGGAGCCTCCATACTGTTTTCCATAGTGGGTGTATCAATTTACTATGGATTGTAAATTCATCCCTTTTTGTAAATTGATACCAATTTACCTTTTCACCACACCCTTTCCAGCATTTATTGTTTCCAGATTTTTTGATAATGGCCGTTCTGACTGGTGTGAGGTGATACCTCATTGGAGTTTTTTTTTAAAAATAAATTTATTTTTTTATTTTTGGCTACATTGGCTCTTCGTTGCTGCACACGGGCTTACTCTAGTTGGAGTGAGCGGGGGCTATTCTTCATTATGGTGCGTAGGCTTCTCACTGTGGTGCCTTCTCTTGTTGTGGAGCATGGGCTCTAGGCACGTGGGCTGCAGTAGTTGTGGCATTTGGGCTCAGTTGTTGTGGCTTCTGGGCTTAGCTGCTCCACAGCATGTGGGGTCTTCCCGGACCAGGGCACGAACCTGTGTCCCCTGCATTGGCAGGTGGATTCTTAACCACTGTGCCACCCCGGAAGCCCCCTCATTGGAGTTTTGATTTGCATTTCTCTAATGATTAGTGATGCTGAGCATCTTTTCATGTGCCTCTTGGCCATCTGTATGTCTTCTTTGGTGAAATGTCTATTTAGGTCTTTCACTCATTTTTTAACTGGATTGTTTGTTTTTTTGATATTGAGCTCCATGAGCTGTTTGTATATTTTGGAGATTAATCCTTTGTTGTTTCATTTGCAAATATTTTCTCCAATTCTGAGGGTTGTTTTTTTGTCTTGTTTATAGTTTCCTTTGCTGTGCAAAAGCTTTTAAGTTTAATTAAATCCCATGTTTGTTTTTATTTCTGTTACTGTAGGAGGTGGTTCAAAAAAGATCTTGCTGTGGCTTATGTCAAGGAGTATTTTCCCTATGTTTTCCTCTAACAGTTTTATAGGGCCTGGTCTTATTTAAGTCTTTAATCCATTTGGAGTTTATTTTTGTGTATGGTGTTAGACAGTGTTCTAATTTCTTTCTTTTATATGTAGCTGTCCAGTTTTCCCAGCACCACTTGTTGAAGAGGCTGTCTTTTCTCCATTGTATGTTCTTGCCTGCTTTGTCGTAAATTAGGTGCCTGTATGTGTGTGAGTTTATCTCTGGGCACTCTATCTTGTACCATTGATCTATATTTCTGTTTTTGTGCCATTACCATACTGTCTTAATTACTGTAGCTTTGTGGTATAGCTTGAAGCCTGATTCCTCCAACTCAGTTTTTCTTTCTCCAGATTGCTTTGGCTATTCGGGGTCTTTTGTGTTTCCATACAAATTGTAAAGTTTTTTGTTCTAATTCTGTGAAGAATGGCATTGGTAGTTTGATAGGGATTGCACTGAATGTGCAGATTGCTTTTGTTAGTATAGTCCTTTTCACAATATTGATTCTTCCAATCTATGAACATGGTATATTTTTCCATCTGTTTATGTCATCTTTGATTTCTTTCATCAGTGTTTTATAGTTTTGAGTACAAGTCTTTTGCATCCTTAGGCAGGGTTATTTCTAGGTATTTTATTCTTTATCTTGCAGTGGTAAATGGAAGTGTTTCCTTAATTTCTCTTTCTGATTTTTCACTGTTGGTGCATAGGAATGCCAGAGATTTCTGTGCATTAATTTTGTATCCTGCAACCTTACCAAATTCATTGAATAGTTCTAGTAGTTTTCTGGTGAAATCTTTAGGATTTTCTGTGTACTGTATCATGTCATTGGCAAACAGTGACAGTTTTACTTCTTCTTTTCCAATTTGTATTCCTTTTATTGCTTTTTATTCTCTGACTGCTGTGGCGAGGACTTCCAAAACTATGTTGAATAAGAGTGGTGAGAGTGGACATCCTTGTGTTCTTCCTGATCTTAGTGGAAATGCTTTCAGTTTTTCACCATTGAGTATGATGCTTGCTGTGGGTTTGTCACATGTGGCCTTTATTATGTTGAGGTAAGTTCCCTCTATGCCCATATTCTGGAGAGTTTTCATCATAAACCAGTGTTGAATTTTGCCAAAAGCTTTTTCTGCATCTACTGAGATGATCATATGGTTTTTATTCCTTAATTTGTTAATGTAGTGTATCACACTGATTGATTTGTGTATATTGAAGAATCCTTGCATCCCTGGGATAAATGTCACTTGATCATGGTGTATGATCCTTTTAACGTGTTGTTGGATTCTGTTTGCTAGTATTTTGTTCAGGATTTTTACATCTATGTTCATCAGTGATATTGGTCTGTAATTTTCTTTTTTGTGTGTGATTATCTTTGTTTGGTTTTGGTGTCAGGGTGATGGTGGCTTCGTAGAATGAATCTGGGAGTGTTTCTCCCTCTGCAATTTTTTGGAGGAGTTTGAGAAGGATCAGTGTTAGCTCTTCTCTAAATGTTTGATAGAATTCTCCTGTGAAGCCATCTGGTCCTGGACTTTTGTTTGTTGGAAGATTTTTACTTACGGTTTCAATTTCATTACTTGTGATAGGTCTGTTTATATTTTCTAATTCTTCCTGGTTCAGTCTTGGAAAATTGCACCTTTCCAAGAATTTGTCCATTTCTTCATGGTTGTCCATTTTATTGGCATATAGTTGTTTGTAGTAGTCTCTTATCATCCATTTTATTTCTGCAGTGTCAGCTGTGATTTCTCCTTTTTCTTTTCTAATTTTATTGATTTGTGTCCTCTCCCTTTTTTTCTTGATGAGTTTCGCTAAGGATTTATCAATTTTGTTTATCTTCCCAAAGAACCAGCTTTTAGTTTGATTGATCTTTGCTATTGTTTTCTTCATTTCTATTTCATTTATTTCTGCTCTGATCTTTATGGTTTCTTTACTTCTACTGACTTTGGGTTTTCTGTGTTCTTCACTCTCTGGTTGTTTAAAGTGTAGGGTTAGATTGTTTTATTTGAGATTTTTCTTGTTTCTTGAGGTGAGGCTGTATTGCTATAAACTTCCCTCTTAGAACTGTTTTTGCTGCACCCCATAGTTTTTGGCTTATCATGTTCTCATTGTCATTTGTTTCTATGTATTTTTTAATTTCTTCTTTGATTTCTTCCATGATCTCTTGGTTATTTAGTAGTGCACTGTTTAGCCTCCATGTATTTGTGTTTTTTACAGGGTTTTTTTCCTGTAATTGATTTCCAATCTCATAGCATTGTGGTCAGAAAAGATGTTTGATACTATTACAATTTTCTTAAATTTTCCAAGGCTTGCTTTGTGACCCAAGATATGATCTATCCTGGAGAATGTTCTCTGTGCACTTGAGAAGAAAGTGTACTCAGCCACTTTTGGGTGGAAGTTCTAAATATCAATTAGATCTATCTGGTCTATTGTGTCATTTAAAGCTTGTGTTTCCTTATTTATTTTCTGTTTGGATGATCTGTCCATTGGTGTAAGTGGGGTGTTAAAGTCCCCTACTATTATTGTTTTACTGTTGATTTCTCTTTCCATGGTTTTTAGCAATTGCCGTATGTATTGAGGTGCTCCTATGTTGAGTGCATAAACCTTTATAATTATTATATCTTCTTCTTGGATTGATCCTTTGATCATTATGTAGTGCCCCTCCTTACCTCTTGTAACAGTCTTTATTTTAAAGTCTATTTTATCTGATACAAGTATTACTACTCCATCTTTCTTTTGATTTCCATTTGCATGGAGTATATTTTTCCATCCCTTCACTTTCAGTCTGTATGTGTCCCTAGGACTGAAGTGAGTCTTCTGTAGGTAGCATATATATGGGTCTTGTTTTTGTATCAATTCAGCCAGTCTGTGTCTTTTGGTTGGGGCATTTAATCCATTTACATTCAAGGTTATTATCAATATGTTCCTATTACCATTTTCTTAAATTGTTTTGGGTTTGTTTTTGTAGGTCTTTTTCTTCTCTTGTGTTTCCCACTTAGAGAAATTTCTTTAGCATTTGTTGTAAAGCTAGTTTGGTGGTGCTGAATTCTCTTAGCTTTTGCTTGTCTGAAAAGCTTTTGACTTCTCCATCGAATCTGAATGAGATCCTTGCTGGGTAGAGTAATCTTGATTGTAGGTGTTTTTCTTTCATCATTTTAAGTATATCCTGCCACTCCTTTCTGGCCTGCAGAGTTTCTGCTGAAAAATCAGCTAATAACCTTATGGGGATTCCTTTGTATGTTATTTTTTGCTTTTCCCTTGCTGCTTTTAATATTTTTTCTTTGAATTTAATTTTTGTTACTTTGATTAATATGTGTCTTGGTGTGTTTCTCCTAGGGTTTATCCTGTATGGGATTCTCTGTGCTTCCTGGACTTGGTTGCCTCTTTCCTTTCCCATGTTAGAGAAGTTTTCCACTATAGTCTCTTCAAATATTTTCTCAGACCTTTCTTTCTCTTTTCTTCTTCTGGGACCCCTATAATTCGAATGTTGGTGTGTTTAGTGCTGTCCCAGAGGTCTCTGAGATTGCCTTCAATTTTTTATTTAATAAAATTATTTTATTTATTTATTTTTGGCTGCATTGGGTCTTCATTGCTGTGCGTGGGCTTTCTCTAGTTGCGGTAAGCGGGGGCTATTCTTCGTTGCAGTGCATGGGCTTCTCATTGTGGTGGCTTCTCTTTTTGCAGAGCATGGACTCTAGAGCACAGGCTCAGTAGTTGTGGCTCACAGGCTTAGTTGCTCCTTAGCATGTGGGATCTTCCTAGACCAGGGCTCCAACTCGTGTCCCCTGCATTGGCTGGTGGATTCTTAACCACTGTGCCACAGGGAAGCCCCCTGTCTTCAATTCTTTTCCTTCTTTTTTCTTTATTCTGCTCCTTGGCAGTTATTTCCAACATTTTGTCTTCCAACTCACTTATTCATTTTTCTGCCTCAGTTATTCTGTTATTGATTCCTTCTCATGTATTTTTCATTTCAGTTATTGTGTTGTTCATCTGTTTGTTTGTTCTTTACTTCTTCTAGATCTTTGTTAAGCATTTCTTGTATTTTCTCAATCCATGTCTCCATTCTATTTCTTAGATTCTGGATCATGTTCACTATCATTACTCTGAATTCTTTTTCAGGTAGGTTGCCTACTTCCTCTTCATTTATTTGGTCTTGTAGGTTTTTACCTTGCTCCTTCATGTGTGACATTTTTTTGTCATCTTATTTATTTATTTATTTTTTTGACAGGTGGGATTGTGTTCCTGTCTTACTGGTTGTTTGGCCTGAGGCTTCCAACACTGGGGTTTGTAGGCTATTAGGTAGAGTTGGGTCTTGGTGCTGAGATGAAGAACTCCGTGAGATCTCACTCCTATGAATATTCCCTGGGGTCTGAGGTTCTCTGTTAGTCCAGTGGTTGGGACACAGAGCTCCCACTGCAGGAGCTTTGGCCCGACCCTAGGCTCGTGAACCAAGATCCTTCAAGCTGCCTGGGGCAGCAAGAAAAAAAGTAAAAAATAAAAGTAGACTAGTAAACTAACAGATATGTTAGGAAGAATATAAAAATAAAAATATAGATGAATCAACAACCAGAAGGTACATCAGTACCACAATAGTAAAAAGGAGGAGGGAAAAGAAAAAAAAAAGGGTGGGGAAAGGCCTTGGCTGTGGAGGGCAGGAACTAAACAAGGGAAAGGTTTGGGCGGTGGGTGGGGCCAATGCTCAGGACCCACAGAGTCAGTAAAGGCCCTGGGAGCTGTGGGGTGTGGGGTGTGGGGCTTAGGTTCAAGAAACAGAAGGGGCCCAGGCATATCACCCATCCCTGGTCTCAGACGGCAGGGGACCTCACCTGGGAGCCCAGCAGGCTTCCCAGGCTCAAGTGGGCAGGGCACCACCCTCCTCTCCTCTCCTGCTCCTCTGGTCTGGAAGGGCCCCTCCCACCTGACTCTCCTGATCTCCCCGGCCTCCCTCCTATGACCCCAAGGACCCGCGTGGCCTGGAGGGGGCTTTGGAGGGCAGGGGATCAGCCTGGGAGCTCAGTAGCCTCCCTGCTCCCTAGTGGGCATGGCAATTGCCCTCTGCTCCTCTCCCACTCCTCTCACCTGCCTCTCCTGTTCTCCCCTTGGCTTCCTTCCTATGCCCCCAAGGAGCCACATGACCTGGAGGGGGGTTTGGAGGGTGCTTTCGATGGCAGGGGATTGGCCTGGGAGCTCAGCAGGCTCCCCAGGCCCAAGTAAACAGGGCAATCACCCTCTGCTCCTCTCCTGCTCCTCCTGGATGGCTCCTCCCACCTGCCTCTCCTGATCCCCCCAGCCTCCCTCCTATGCCCCCAGGACCTACGTGGCCTGGATGGGGCTTTGGAGTGGGGGTACCGGCCTGGGAGCTCAGTAGGCTCCCTGGCCCGAGTGGGTCAGGCGATCGCCCTCCACTCCTCTCCTGCTCTTCCTGGAGAGTCCCTCCCATCTGCCTCTCCTGATCTCCCCACCCTCAGTGGCGCCAATCCTGTCTGGCCTCCACTTCTCCTCCCCCCTTAGTCCCCCTACATCCTACCGGTTCACTTTGGCATTCCGCCCGTCTCCTTGGGCATCAGAGTCTCCCACCAGCAGCCAGCAGGTGCCCTAGTTGTGGGGAGATGCTAACTCCGTGTCTTCCCACACCGCCATCTTGACTCCCTCTATTTTATATATAGTAGTGTGTATATGTTAATCTCAAGCTCCTAATTTCTCCCTCCCCCCAGCCTTTCCCCTTTGGTAACCATAAGTTTGTTTTCGAAGTCTGTGAGTCTGTTTCTGTTTTGTAAATAAGTTTATTTATGTCATCTTTTTAGATTCCACGTATAAGTTATATCATATGATATTTGTCCTTCTCTGTCTGACTTCACTTAGTATGATAATCTCTAGGTCCACCCATGTTGCTGCAAATGGTGTTATTTCATTCTTTTTTTATGGCCGAGTAACAGTCCATTGTATATACATATCCCATCTTCTTTATCCATTCCTCTGTCGATGGACGTTTAGGTTGCTTCCATGTCTTATGTATTGTAAGTAGTGCTCCAGTGAACACTGGGGTGCATATATCTTTTCAAATTATGGTTTTCTCCAGATATATGCCCAGGAGTGGGATTGCTGGATCATGTGGTAGTTCTATTTTTAGTTTAGTTTTTTTTTTAAACATCTTTATCAGAGTATAATTGCTTTACAATGGTGTGTCAGTTTCCATTGTATAGCAAAGTGAATCAGCTATATGTATACATATATCTCCATATCTCCTCCCTCTTGCGTCTCCCTCCCACCCTCCCTATCCCACCCCTCCAGGTGATCACAAAGCACTGAGCTGATCTCCCTGTGCTATGCGGCTGCTTCCCACTAGCTATCTATTTTACGTTTGGTAGTGTATATATGTCCATGCCACTCTCTCACTTTGTCCCAGCTTACCCTTCCCCCTCCCCATGTCCTCAAGTCTATTCTCTACATCTGCATCTTTATTCTATTTTTAGTTTTTTTAAGGAACCTCCATACTGTTCTCCATAGTGGTTGTACCAATTTACATTCCCACCAACAATGTAGGAAGGTTCCCTTTTCTCCACACCCTCTCCAGCATTTATTGTTGCAGAGTTTTTCATGATGGCCATTCTGACCTCTGTGAGGTGATATCTCATTCAGAAGGGCTTTCGTACTGGCACACTCTGCCTACAACCTGCTCGATTACCTATCCTACAGCATATATAGACCTCCATAAAGTGTAACTAACCTTGCAACAGATGGCCCTAAGTCAGGGGCACATTTCCTTGTGAGAAATACAATTCTTGTTCTTGCTATCATTGAAGACGTTGCTCCCAAGACTTCTGCAACAGTGAACTACATCTGCCAACAAAGTTGGAAAGAGAACAGCACAAATGAAAAGGTCAAGTTTTTGAAACGAGAAAATGTGGCATATTTTCATGCACAGATACGGCAAAAAGTGGGTATCACTGAATGGTGAAATCCCAGTCAGAGCCAATGAGGAAGACAAGCACCTGGAACAAAGCAAACTCAAGTGCAGCTCAGGGACTGCACGATTTGGAAGAGGTCCATTGTGTTCATTCCTCATTCCCGCTCTGGAGTGCCACTCAGCCAAACAACTAGCGAACACTGAAGGCCTACCCTGTGCCAGGGC
This sequence comes from Phocoena sinus, assembly GCF_008692025.1. NCBI lineage: Eukaryota > Metazoa > Chordata > Mammalia > Artiodactyla > Phocoenidae > Phocoena > Phocoena sinus. The sequence continues at coordinate 27,265,252 of NC_045782.1, read as the reverse complement.
CCCAGGAAGTGATCACTAGAAGACTGAGGATCACAGAGTACGGGTAGAGGGCTATGAGACTGAGTAAGGGGGCTGCTAACTTCCCAGGGGAATCAGGGAAGGCTTATGAGAGAAGGTCAGGTTTATGCTGAAACCTGAAAGATGAGGAAGAAAGTAGCTACGTGGGGAGGGGCAGGAGGTCTTTCAATAAGAAGGACACATGAAAAGTCCAGTGTTGGGTGCTGAAGAGTGGAGAGGGGAAAGGCTTCTTCCCTGTTTCTGGCTTTAAGTCTTCCTGAAGACTCAGAGCTCTTGCCTCACTTTAATCCTCCACAATGAGGAAGGCTGAGTTATCTGATGGGTATCTGTTTTGTGGCAGTCTCAGCCTATGGACAGTGATGCTACCTATCTGCTCGGAATGTCTGCGGGCACTCACCTGGGCCCCTGCTACCTGTGGTGAGCCTCCTCTTCCCCTACTGGAGCCAGTGTTGTGGCTGGATTAGCTCTTGTGGTTCTGATCATGATTGCAAGATGCACCTCACAGCAACCCTCAGGGAACTTTGAAAAAGCAAGGTTGATTACTCACAAGCCCTGGAGGGTACAGGCATGCCTGGGGCCTACATACTGAGGTCATGGCCAAAGAGAAAGAGAGTGCATACCTGATTTCTGCCTTTACTGGGGTGCCTAGAGTTTCATGAGTTCACTCTTTATTGGTTAATTTAGAACACAGGATTGGGAATGAAGGAGCAGGAAGGGAAAAAGCAGGATCACTCAAGCGGTCAGTCATCTAGGTCACCCAGGGCTTTCTAAAGGGGGAACTTCACAGGTGCAGTGGCCTGGCTCTTTATGTACTTGTGTAGCTGGCAATGTGCTTATTCAATCGAAAGTTTAATGTCAGGCACCTACATTACAATCAAATAAGCTAATTGTCAGGCACTTCCACTACAATATCATCCAAAGTTTAGTGCAGGAAATAGAAAGCACTGTAGATATTTTGGGTAGGAAAGGATTTATCAGTATCAGTGCTCACTACTTCATTGGAAAGACTGGAAGGAGGGAAGAAATGGCTCGAGGATAGGGTCTCCAGGGGTGAGTCCAAGAACATGGAAGAACTCGTCCACTACTGTAGCTCCTACCACTGGAACACTGATTTAACACAGACCACCATAGTTGTAAGTCAGGGACCAGGAGCCCTCAGGCAAGAAGATGCCACCCTAAAAGATCCTTCATACACAGGAAGAATGGGTCCTGGAACGTTGCTGCTGAAAAAATCTCATGATTTTACAACCTGGCTTGCGAGAAAAACAAAACCAAACCAAAAGGGCCACCATCTAATATCCACCTTATTTACAACACGAACCCTAGCTACAAAGGCATCTGTGAGTATAGTTTGGGCTTTCTGACCTCTGCACTCTGGAAGGTGCCTGTGAGGGTGGACTGGCAAGCTAATTCATAGTGTTCATCACACTGGGGCACAGATGGTGGTCTACATTTCTTGACTGGGTAGAGCCAATCTAGCATGAATGCTGGCTTGGGGGGATTTGGCTTTCTTTTTCCCTCTCTACCAGGTGAAGCAGGAGGCAGTGTCTGCCCTACACACTGTCCCTTTCCCTTGGATGGGCTGGTCCAAGGTCAAGACTGGGTATTTGCAATTAGCAAGTGCATTCTGGTTCACACACTAAGCTACGTCTTCCAGTTTATTTTGGTTTTCTTATCTGCTGACTTTATTGTGTTGTTTTCAGTTGTTTCAGAACTTGGGTAAGGAAGAGGATACAACTTATAAGGCCCTCTCCAGGAACCCAACTTCTAATAGCACTGCAGTGAAAAGAGAAAGGGGTAGAGAGACACCAATGAGGCTGAAGAGGGCCCTGATTCTATTAGGTCTTAGGGTCTGGTTAAGGATTTTGGACTTGAATCTAAGGCCATGGGGAAGCCCATTCTTCCACCTCAGGAGTGTGAGGTGTGAGAAGAGCCTGAAAGTCTACACAACACCATACTTTCTCCTCTGACCCCTCTCATGACAAGAAGAGTTCTGAGGTGAAGAAAGACAGAGGGAGGTATGAGAAAATGAGTGCTGGCCCACCTGGTAGACAGTCTCTCAATGGCTCTCAGCGATGTCTGCTTCCTGTATTCATGCCCTTGTGTAATTCCCTCCACTTGAACGGGGCAGGACATACTGACTTGCTTCTTAAGAATAGAATAGGCAAAGGTGATAAGATAGCACACTGGGATTCGGCTATAAAGGACGGTGACCTGTACCTTGCTCACTTTCTCTCCCTGATTCTTCTCTCTCACTTTGCCTCGTCATGCGCTGCCCTGTGGAGAGATTCACATGGCAAATAACTGAGAGAGGCCCTCAGTCCAACCGCCTGTGATGAGCTGAGTCTTGCCAACAATCTCATGAGCGAGCTTGTAAGCAGATCCTTCCCCAGTTGAGCCTTGAGATGACTGCAGCTCTGGCTAATAGCTTGATGGCAGCCCCAGGAGAGACCCCAACTTGACCTACAGAAACGATCAGATAATAATGTTCTAAGTCACTACATTTCTGGGTGATTTATTACACAGCAATAGGTAACTAGTACTAATCCATCAAATAAGGAGTCCCTAGGTCTCTCCGGATTTTGCTTCTTACCAAAGTGGTTGGTCCAAAAAAACAAATACACAAAAACAAACAAAGAAAAGAACCAAAGTGATTGGTCCATCCTGCAGCAGGGGACCATAACAAAATCTAGGTGCCTCTGCCATTAGTGAATAAGGGCCCCAAGTAAGGTTCCCAATACAGACAGTCCACGACTTACAATGGTTTGACTTACAATTTTTTGACGTTAGATGGTGCAAAAGCAATATGCATTCAGTAGAAACCGTACATCAGATTTTGAACTGTGATCTTTCCCCGGACTGCAACACCTGGTACAACACTCTCTTGTCACGCTGGGCGGCAGCAGCCACAGCTCCCTGTCGGCCACATGATCTTGAGACGCTGACAACCATTCTTTCACTTTCAGTACAGTATTCAACAAATTACATGAGATATTCAACAGTTCATTATAAAATAGGCTTTGTATTGGATGATTGTGCCCAACCGTAGGCTAATGGAAGTGTCCTGAGCACGTTTAAGGTAGGTTAGGCTAAGCTAGGTAAGCTAGGTAGGTTAGGTATACTAAATGCAGTTTTGACTTATTTTCAACTTACGATGGATTTATCAGGATGTAACCCCATCAAAGTCGAGGAAGATCTGTTCTTATTGCTCAAGATCCCAGCATCCACCTCCCTTAGGCACCTGAACAACTAAACAGACCATATGGACCCACAACATCCAATCTTCCAGAATAAGAACTAAGGGGACAAGCTAAAAATTAACCAAAAGAACAGGATGGGGAACGAGATTATTCTATAACTACCCTCATTCAAAGATAAGTATACGTAAACAAGCAAACACAATAAACATGAAAAAACACACACACAACCAACCTCAACTAAAATGGAGGAAATCAACACAAAATACAAAAGATAGATGAAACAGATGAGAAACATTCTTTGGAACGTTTGTACTAGGAAACTCTAAACACTTTGCTTCCCTTCAAGGAAATTAAAGCAAACACTGAGTTCATGAAATAAGAAATTAAGAAACAGATGAGAAGACAACAGTTCACGAGGTGAAACAGCAGCTGGCCTAACTAGGAAAAATCAATTTCCATCCTCCAAAGGTCATAGAATCTCCAGTCTTCTAGGCCACTCTAATCAGAAACATAGCGGAAATTTAACTCTGGAAAACAGAGTTTGGTCAAGGCAAGTTGAAACATTACAAAGTCTACAGTCTACCCCTTCTCAACTGGCCACCCACATGTTGCCCGAAACACCATTTAATCTCCAAATAAAGACAAAAACAAAGCTATGCTTCTGCTTAACATGACACACTACCCCTCTTACAACCAAAACCGTTCTAACCTCATCCCCAGGAGAGCATCAAGGTCCCTTTTTCGTCTTTGGATAACATTCATTCTTTTCCTAGCTGATTCACACTCCTGTTTCGACATCTTGTAACTTAAAACACTTACATATAAAGTGATTATGAACACATCTCAGGTTAGATGATAGAGATTGAGAGAGGAGATAAAAAATTTTTGGTTAATATTTATTCAAATATAGTCACATCAAAATAAAGAAGAAATACTTTAAACTATTAGAGTCCTCATCCTACAGCTGGTCACAAGGCCACAGCTAGTATTTATAACTATCATCATCTACTGCTCATTCCATATTTCTTTTGCCCTCAGCAAACACCTCCGTTGTCACAGTTCCTTGCCTGGTGGAATGACTCAAGCCCTTGGTGAAGGATCTGGGACATTAGCAGTCTAAACTCTGTTGTTGTAGTTTTCCGCTGATTTTTGTTTGCTTGTTTTATTGACATATAGTTGATTTACGATGTTGTGTTAATTTCTGCTGTACAGAAAAGTGATTCAGTTATATATATATATTCTTTTAATATTCTTTTCCATTATCGTTCATCATAGGATACTGAATATGGTTCTCTGTGCTATACAGTAGTAGGACCTTGTTGTTTCTGTGTTCTCCATTGATCTTAATCAGAGGATATGGGAGTACTAAGAGGTACCCCAAAGGGTCTCCTGCAGTACCCCTTCTTACCCCCACCGTGCAGCAGCAACCCAGTTTCCCCTTGATAGTCAGGTCAATCACCCCAGCCAGTACTCTGCCTATTGATTCAGTGCCCAAAGAGGCCAGATGGCAGCTTCAAGTTCCAATTTAATGCAATCTTTGCTGTGTCTCCTTGTGAAAGCATTTCTCCAAGATCTCTACACCAGCAGATGCTAAAACTGCAGAGATGGGAAGCAAAACTTTGACTATTGGATCATTAGGGTTAATACTGAGAGGATGGACTTTCATATTTTTCCCTTGATTCCTGAACTTCTGAATCCAGGGTATGGGAGAAACATAATGCTGATTTAGAGAATTTACCACAAACCGGAGGACACTGCCCCAGCCCTTGCAAGATGTCACCACCTATTCGGCAATATAACTGAATCTTCAAAAAGTCATTCAATTGTCTGTCAAAGCAGTTGCTTCGAGATGATGAAGACTAGGGTTGGAACAGTGAATTCCAAGAGCATGAACCCACTGCTGTATGTCATTTGCTGTGAATACCATGATGGTGGATGAGACATCCTGTAAGGCCACAGGTGGTAGTTTTGGCAGAAGCATTGTGGGCAGGGAAGGCAAATCTATGTCCAGAGCAAGTGTCAATTCCAGTAAGAGCAACTTGCTGCCTCTTCCAAAATGAAAGTGGTCCAGTGTAATCAACCTAACACCAGGTAGCTGGCTGATTCCTTGCGGCAATGGTGCCACATTAGGGGCTCAGTGCTGTCTCCTGCCGGCAGGCTGGGCACTGAGCAGCAGCTGTAGCCAGGTCAGTCTTGGTGAACACATGTTCATGTTGCTGAGGCCATGCATAGCCTCCATCACTGTCACCAGGGCCACTCTGTTCACAAGTCCACAGGAGTTGCTGGGGAAGGGGGCTGTCTGATGTCTACCAAATGGGTCATCCCATCCACCCGATTATTAAAACCTTCCCCTGCCCTTCAGTGAGCATTCACATGGAACCCAAATATCTTCACGCTGTGCCAATCAGAGAGCTCTATCCTCAGACCTCTCTCCTTCAGACCTTTCGATTTTCCAGTTGTGCTCCTTCCAGTTCAACGACCCAACCAAACCATGACTCGGGGCAGACCCTTTCTTCTGGCCATCTCTCTTTGCAGGCAAAATAAATAGGTGCACTCTCCCAGTTCTGTCCAGTAGGAGGATTTCCCTTCACCACCATCTTCCAGGGCTGTCCCAGGGAGGAACTCCAGTGCCAAAGTGGTCCTCTTTCAGGCAATGCATGCATATCACACAGAACCATCTACAAACCAAGCCTGGGACTTTTCTTCCTCAGTCAACACATCACAGGGAATCCCATGAAGGCATGCGTGTGGATTGAGAGAGAATACAGTGTAGCAGGAACAGGGGCCTTAGGCAAGTCTGGGAATTTGCTATAGGATCTTAGGGCAAGAGACTAACCTCCTCTGACAGGGATGGAAGGGCTGCTCCCAATGGCAAAAAAGCTTTGAGGTCTCAGGTTCATTGGAATCTGCCCATATGACATATCCTAATGTTCAAACTTTCACTCCTTCCCCCGAAATACCCTAACCTCTAACAAAAAGACTCTGTGAGGTTGGGAATTCAACTTGTGCTGTAATTCAACGTCCAAAGGACTCTTAAGACCCAGTAACTAGTTATACTCATAGTTCAATTTTTTTCCAGCAAATGACACCTGGCAGAAGCAGCAGGAGAACGATAAGCATTGGTGGAGTCCGGGGGGCCCAGCACAAGCCTCTGGCATTCTTCCCCATCCACACAGGAGTACAGGAGCCCTCTCTTCCCAACAGCAAACCAAACTGTGGGGAAAGCGTGGAGCACCACCCAAGGAAGCCTGTTTTAGTCTCAGGTCAGAAGGGGCTGGTCACGTAGGCGTAACCTGTTAGTAACTCTTTCCTCACATACTGCAGGACGAGACTTTGGGTTTGGTTTTCAAAATCTCAGCCCCACAACTACAGGAAGTGGTATTTCTTTCAGGGCTATCATAGAAGCTATCAGGTCCCTTGGCAGATCTTGAGCCATGAATTAAAACTCTAAAGTCCCGAACTCATCATTTTAATTTTAAAGAAATGTTACAATTTTTTAACTGAACAAGTATGCTTTTAGGAAATTATTCTAAGAAAATAATAAGGATGTGTGTAAAAATGTAACTAACAGGATAAATCACCAGAGCACCGTTTATAAAAGCGACAAACTAGACACTGCTTATGGGCAACACTGGGCATTTGGTAGGTAAATTATGGTACATCCATAAAATGGAATGCTCAGCAGACATCATACTGATGTGTGAACAAAGTAGACTGTGAAATAACATAGCAATGATTGCGTTTTTTGTGTAAAATATATATGTATACACAGCAAAAAAAGATTTGCAAGAATAAACACTTAAGTGGTAACAGTGCTTATCCGTGGGAAGGGAGCATATGAGTGTTCATTTTGTTCTTTGTTTGCCTGTATTTCCTGCTTTTTCTATAAATCGCATAATTTGCTTTTGTAATAAGAAAATGTTAATCTATTTCAACCCTTTATTTTGATGAAAACAAATCCAATTTTTAATTATTTATTTTTTGCGGTACGCGGGCCTCTCACCGTTGTGGCCTCTCCCGTTGCAGAGCACAGGCTCCGGATGCGCAGGCTCAGCGGCCATGGCTCACGGGCCCAGCCGCTCCGCGGCATGTGGGATCTTCCCGGACCAGGGCACGAACCCGTGTCCCCTGCATCGGCAGGCGGACTCTCAGCCACTGCGCCACCAGGGAAGCCCCAAATCCAGTTTTTTAAAACTTAGTTTTCAGAAGCAGAAATGATTTCCAAGTTGTCACAGAGGCACTGATTTTGTTCTCTGTCGAAGCTGATGGGACCCTTCACAATCACAGCCAAGTGAGGTTCTCCCCGAGTCAGATTCAAAGGGAGAAGAGTGGTTCCTACACCTTCAGGGTGCTTGCTTCGGCTTCCGTGGCCCAAGGCCAAGCAGCTCACCTCCAGCCCAGGCCATCCTATTCCTGCTGCGTCACCAGCCTCATCATCTGCAGAGCCATGTCCCCTTGGTCGGAAGGAACCTGGAAGCAAGCAGTGTCTGCGTTAGCACTCCTGGTTCTATGCCTGGAGCTGGGGTCAGGGCCGGCATCCCGAGACCCTGCTCCCAGGAAGGGGGCCAGCTCTGTGACAGCAACCTGGGAGGACAGCTGCACTTGGGTGCCACTCCTTAAAAGAGCGTCCCTTCTAGGGCTTCCCTGGTGGCGCAGTGGTTGACAATCTGCCTGCCAATGCAGGGGACACGGGTTCGAGCCCTGGTCTGGGAATTTGCTCCCACATGCCGCGGAGCAACTGGGCCCGTGAGCCACAATTACTGAGCCTGCGCGTCTGGAGCCTGTGCTCCGCAACAAGAGAGGCCGCGATAGTGAGAGGCCCGCGCACCGCGATGAAGAGTGGCCCCCGCTTGCCACAACTAGAGGAAGCCCTCGCACTGAAACGAAGACCCAACACAGTCATAAATAAAAATAAATAAATAAATCTAAATCATATGGGCTTCTAAGAAGGCCTCTGCTTAAAAAAAAAAAAAAAGAGCATCCCTTCTGTGAAACGACCCTACGTCTGGGCCCCCACCTGCTGGGCTGCAGGGGTCTAGAGAAGCCAGCATTTAGGAAGGAATCTCCTATTCCATTGGGGCTGATCTGCTGATTTCTTTCTTTCTTCTTTTGTTTTTTTGGCCACACTGCATGCAGGATCTTAGTTCCCCAACCAGGGATGGAACCCTTACCCCCTGCCGTGGAAGCGTGGAGTCTTAACCCCTGGACCACCAGGGAAGTCCCTGTTGATTTCTTTATAAGGGCTGTGCTTATGTTACTAGGATCCAGCCTGTTCAAGGAAGAGGGAAGACTGTAAACATTTTAAAGGATTCTATGTGTAGGAAGGGTCCCAGAGTGGAAGGGAAACTAACAGCAAATCTGTAAACCAACAAGACCCTTTGTTCGGGGTACCCCCGCTTTTACAGTTATTCAACTTTCTGTTTTCCTGTAAGATTTTCCAAATAATCCTTGTAAAAAAACTCCTTCCCACACACCATCAAAAGGGGGAGGGGCAGAGGCCTCAGTCTGTCCTCCACAAGGATGGCGGTAGAGTAGATGGCTCCAAGTTCTGAAATTCTGCGGCTCCACGATTCTCTCACACCCCTGCCGACTCTCCTGCCAGGCTTGGTCCCCAGGAGGCATAGGCACGGTGGGGTATGCCAAAATGACACTTAATCAACTAAAGAGGAAGTGGTTGGGGGATGATTTAATAACAGTCTCCAACAGCTATTTTAAGGCTGCCCCAACTGATGCCTTGTTCTATGGGTGACAAACCAACAGGAAACGGGCCTGAACTCCTCACACCAGCGACAGCCCACAGCTGGTTCCTCCTGCCTCCCCCTCCTCTCTGACTCCGCAGAGACCCTTTCTTGGAACAGTGTTCTGCTCTAAGACCTCCTACTGCCTTTTCCCAGTCAACACCGAAGGTACTCACAGCCATGACAAAATGCCTTTTTAACCCTGTGTCCTGCTGCCTTGTCCACTGTCTCTTCGGATCAAGTTTATTAAAAGGGTGGGCTACTACTTCCTTCTGGTTTCTTAAAGGAAGTTGTCTTCCATCTTCACTGCTCATTCATTCACTCTGTCCTTTCCGTGCTGGCTTCTGAGCCTGCCGACTCACTAAACATGCTTTTGCCACAATTACCACCAACGTTGGTGCACCCAAATCACTGCTTACGCCTCAGTCCTTTATCTGAGTTCTTGGCAGCATTCGACACCACTGGCCCCTCTCTGCTTTGGGGATGCCCTGGGTCTCCCTCCTACTTTTCTAGCTGTTCTTTACTCAAGTCTCATTTGAGGGTCCTTCTTTTTCCTCCTGCCTCTTAAATACTGGTGTTTCCAGGGCCCTGACCCTGGCTTTTTCCATATTTGACTCCCATATCTCTATCTCTAAGGACAAACATTTAACTCCAGACCCACAAATACACAGTTTATATAGTCAATTGCCTATGGATAGCCCACTCGGCTGGTCTATCGAAAAACAGTTACCAAGTCCTGCTTATTCTCCCTTCTAACATCAAATTCCTCTGTATGTCACCCCCGCCAGGATTATCATAAAAGCATCTTAGATCAGCTCTCTGCTCCAGTCTTGTCCCATGCCCTCTACTGCTAGAATGTTATTTCTTAGACAAATCTGGTAATTTTACTCCTTTGCTTAAAACCCCCCAGTGGCACATCACTGCTTTCAGGGTAGGTCTAAGCTCCTTACCAAGGCATGCAAAGTCTCCCTCTCCAGCCTCATGTCTCCTCAGTGATGCGGAGACAACCCTCCGAGGCCGCAGTTGCCTGAAGGCGCCTCTGGCCTTGCATGCACTGCTCTCTTTGACCCCACACCTTCTCCTCTTTACCCAGCTAACTCCTGCCCATCCTTAGGGCCTCGTCTTTGACCCCCAAGCCTGGGCTGGGCCCCATTCCCAGGGCCAAGCCCCATCGTGGGATGTCTAACCCCACGTTACTAGAGTCTCTGCCTGTCTGCCGTTCTGGTCCATGAGCTCCCAGAGGACAGAGATGGTGTATCATCCATCTGTGTACTCCCAGTACCTGGCACAGAGATGAGTAGTTATGAGACACTAAAATGTTTGCTGTTTATGGTTTCCTTTGCTGTGCAAAAGCTTTTAAGTTTCATTAGGTCCCATTTGTTTATTTTTGGTTTTATTTCCATTTCTCTAGGAGGTGGATCAAAAAGGATCTTGCTGTGATTTATGTCATGTAGTGTTCTGCCTATATTTCCCTCTTAAGAGTTTGATAGTGTCTGGCCTTACATTTAGGTCTTTAATCCATTTTGAGCTTATTTTTGTGTATGGTGTTAGGGAGTGTTCTAATCTCATACATTTACATGTAGCTGTCCAGTTTTCCCAGCACCACTTACTGAAGAGGCTCTCTTTCCTCCACTGTATACACTTGCCTCCTTTATCAAAGATAAGGTGACCATATGTGCATGGGTTTATCTCTGGGCTTTCTATCCTGTTCCATTGATGTATATTTCTGTTTTTGTGCCAGTACCATACTGTCTTGATTACTGTATCTTTGTAGTATAGCCTGAAGTCTGGAAGCCTGATTCCTCCAGCTCCGTTTTTTGTTCTCAAGATTGCTTTGGCTATTCGGGGTCTTTTGTGTTTCCATACAACTTGTGAAATTTTTTGTTCTAGTTCTGTGAAAAATACCTGTGGTAGTTTGACAGGGATTGCATTGAATCTGTAGATTGCTTTGGGTAATAGTCATTTTCACAATGTTGATTCTTCCAATCCAAGAACATGTTATATCTCTCGATCTATTTGTATCATCCTTCATTTCTTTCATCAGTGTCTTATAATTTTCTGCATACAGGTCTTTCGTCTCCTTAGGTAGGTTTTTTCCTAGATATTTTATTCTTTTTGTTGCAATGGTAAATGGGAGTGTCTTCTTAATTTCACTTTCAGATTTTTCATCACTAGTGTACAAGAATGCCAAAGATTTCTGTGCATTAATTTTGTATCCTGCTACTTTACCAGATTCATTGATTACCTCTAATAGTTTTCTGGTAGCAACTTTAGGATTCTCTATGTATAGTATCATGTCATCTGCAAATAGTAACAGTTTGACTTCTTCTTTTCTGATTTGGATTCCTTTTATTTTTCTTCTCTGATCGCTGTGGCTAAAACTTCCAAAACTATGTTGAATAAGAGTGGCGAGAGTGGGCAACCTTGTCTTGTTCCTGATCTTAGTGGGAATGCTTTCAGTTTTTCACCACTGAGGACGATGTTACCTGTGGGCTTGTCATATACGGCCTTTATTATGTTGAGGAAAGTTCCCTCTATGCCTACTTTCTGCAGGGTTTTTATCATAAATGGGTGTTGAATTTTGTTGAAAGTTTTCTCTGTATCTATTGAGAGGATCATATGGTTTTTCTCCTTCAGTTTGTTAATATGGTGTGTCACGTTGATTGATTTGCATATATTGAAGAATCCTTGCATTCCTGGAATAAACCCCACTTGATCATGGTGTATGATCCTTTTAATGTGCTGTTGCCTTCTGTTCGCTAGCATTTTGTTGAGGATTTTTGCATCTATGTTCATCAGTGGTATTGGTCTGTAGTTTTCTTTCTTTGTGACATCTTTGCCTGGTTTTGGTATCAGGGTGATGGTGGCCCTGTAGAATGAGTTTGGGAGTGTTCCTCCCTCTACTATATTTTGGACGAGTTTGAGAAGGATAGGTGTTAGCTCTTCTCTAAGTGTTTGACAGAATTCGCAAGTGAAGCCATCTGGTCCTGGGCTTTTGTTTGTTGGAAGATTTTTAATCACAGTTTCAATTTCAGTGCCTGTGATTGGTCTGTTCATATTTTCTATTTCTTCCTGGTTCAGTCTTGGCAGGTTGTGCATTTCTAAGAATTTGTCCATTTCTTCCAGGTTGTCCATTTTATTGGTATAGCGTTGCTTGTAGTAATCTCTCATGATCTTTTGTATTTCTGCAGTGTCAGTTGTTACTTCTCCCTTTTCATTTATAATTCTATTGATTTGAGTCTTCTCCCTTTTTTTCTCGATGAGTCTGGCTAATGGTTTATCAATTTTGTTTATCTTCTCAAAGAACAAGCTTTTAGTTTTACTGATGTTTGCTATCATTTCCTTCATTTCTTTTTCATTTATTCCTGATCTGATCTTTATAACTTCTTTCCTTCTGCTAAATTTGGTTTTTTTTTTCTTCTTCTTTCTCTAATCGCCTTAGGTGCAAGTTTAGGTTGTTTATTTGAGATGTTTCCTGTATCTTTTTTTTGCGGTATGTGGGCTTCTCACTGTTGTGGCCTCTCCCACTGCGGAGCACAGGCTCTGGACGCGCAGGCTCATGGGCCTAGCCACTCCGCGGCATGTGGGATCTTCCCAGACGGGGGCACGAACCCGTGTCTCCTGCATCGGCAGGCGGACTCTCAACCACTGCGCCACCAGGGAAGCCCTTTCCTGTTTCTTAAGGTAGGATTGTATTGCTATAAACTTCCCTCCTAGAACTGCTTTTGTTGCATCCCATAGGTTTTGGGTCGTCGTGTATCCATTGTCATTTGTTTCCAGGTATTTTTTGATTTCCTTTGATTTATTCAGTGATCACTTCGTTATTAAGTAGTGTATTGTTTAGCCTTCATGTGTTTGTATTTTTTAACAGATCTTTTCCTGTAATTGACATCTAGCCTTGTATCATTGTGGTCAGAAAGATACTTGATACGATTTCAATTTTCTTAAATTTACCAAGGCTAGATTTGTGACCGAAGATATGATCTATCCTGCAGAATGTTCCATGAGCGCTTGAGAAAAATGTGTATTCTGTTGTTTTTGGATGGAATGTCCTATAAATATCAATTAAGTCCATCTTGTTTAATGTATCATTTAAGGCTTGTGTTTCCTTATTTATTTTCATTTTGCGTGATCTGTCTATTGGTGAAAGAGGGGTGTTGAAAGTCCCCTGCTATGATTGTGTTACTGTTATTTCCCCTTTTATGGCTGTTAGTATTTGCCTTATGTATTGAGGTGATCCTATGTTGGGTACATAAATATTTACAATTGTTATATCTTTTCTTGGATTGATCCCTTGATCATTATGTAGTGTCCTTCTTTGTCTCTTGTAATAGTCTTTATTTTAAAGTCTATTTTGTCTGATATGAGAATTACTACTCCAGATTTCTTCTGATTTCCATTTGCATGGAATATCTTTTTCCATCCCCTCACTTTCAGTCTGTATGTGTGCCTAGGTCTGAAGTGGGTCTCTTGTAGACAGCATATACACGGGTCTTGTTTTTGTATCCATTCAGCCAGTCTGTGTCTTTTGCTGGGAGCATTTAATCCATTTACATTTAAGGTAATTATCGATATGTATTTTCCTATTCCCATTTTCTTAATTGTTTTGGGTATTTTATTATAGATCTTTTCCTTCTCTTGTGTGTCTTGCCTAGAGAAGTTCCTTTAGCATTTTTTGTAAAGCTGGTTTGGTGGTGCTGAGCTCTCTCAGCTTCTGCTTGTCTGTAAAGGTTTTAATTTCTCCATCAAATCTGAATGAGATCCTTGCTGGGTAGAGTAATCTTGCTTGTAGGTTTTTCTCCTTCTTCTCTTTAAATATGTCCTGCCACTCCCTTCTGGCTTGCAGAGTTTCTACTGAAAGATCAGCTGTTAACCTTATGGGGATTCCCTTGTGTGTTGTTTTTCCCTTGCTGCTTTTAATATGTTTTCTTTGTATTTAATTTTTGATAGCTTGATTAATATGGGTCTTGGTGTGTTTCTCCTTGGATTTATCCTGTATGGGACTCTGTGCTTCCTGGACTTGATTAACTATTTCCTTTCCCATACTAGGGAAGTTTTCAACTATAATCTCTTCAAATATTTTCTCAATCCCTTTCTTTTTCTGTTCTTCTTCTGGGACCCCTATAGTTCGAATGTTGGTGCATTTAATGTTGTCCCAGGTCTCTGAGACTGTCCTCAGTTCTTTTCATTCTTTTTTCTTTATTCTGCCCTGCGGTAGTTATTTCCACTATTTTATCTTCCAGGTCACTTATCCGTTCTTCTGCCTCAGTTATTCTGCTATTGATCCCTTCTAGAGTATGTTTAATTTCATTTATTGTGTTGTTCATCATTGTTTGTTTCCTCTTTAGTTCTTCTAGGTCCTTGGTAAATGTTTCTTGCATTTCCTCTATTCCATTTCCAAGATTTTGGATCATCTTTACTATCATTATTCTGAATTCTTTTTCAGGCAGACTGCCTATTTCCTCTTCATTTGTTAGGTCTGGTGGGTTTTTACCTTGCTCCTTCATCTGCTGTGTGTTTTTCTGTCTTTTCATTTTGCTTATCTTACTGTGTTTGGGGTCTCCCTTTCACAGGCTGCAGGTTCGTAGTTCCCGTTGTTTTTGGTGTCTGTCCCCAGTGGCTATCGTTGGTTCAGTGGGTTGTGTAGGCTTCCTGGTGGAGGGAACTAGTGCCTGTGTTCTGGTGGATGAGGCTGGATCTTGTCTTTCTGGTGGGCAGGTCCACGTCTGGTGGTGTGTTTTGTGGTGTCTGTGGCCTTATTATGATTTTAGGCAGCCTCTCTGCTAATGGGTGGGGCTGTGTTCCTGTCTTGCTAGTTGTTTGGCATATGGTGTCCAGCACTGTAGCTTGCTGGTCATTGAGTGAAGCTGGGTCTTGGCATTGAGATGGAGATTTCTGGGAGATTTTCGCTGTTTGATATTATGTGGAGCTGGGAGGTCTATTGTGGACCAGTGTCCTGAACTTGGCTCTCTCACCTCAGTGGCACAGCCCTGACGCCTGGCTGGAGCACCAAGAGACTGTCCTCCACGTGGCTCAGAATAAAAGGTAGAAAAAAAAGGAAGGAAGGAAGGAAGGAAGGAGATAAAATAAAGTAAGGTAAAATAAAATAATTATTAAGAAAAAAATTTTGAAAAGTAAAACAAAACAAAACAAAAAACAGACGGACAGAACCCTAGGACAAATGGTGAAAGCAAAGGTATACAGACAAAATGTCACACAGAAGCATACACATACACACTTACAAAAAGAGGAAAAGGAGAAAAAAATACTCTATCTTGCTCCCAAAGTCCACCTTCTCAATTTGGGATGGTTTGTTGTCTATTCAGGTATTTCACAGATGGAGGGTACATCAAGTTGACTGTGGAGCTTTAATCCGCTGCTTCTGAGGCTGCTGGGAGAAATTTCCCTCTCTCTTCTTTGTTCACACAGCTCCCGGGGTTCAGGTTTGGATTTGGCCCTGCCTATGCATGTAGGTCGCCTGAGGGCGTCAGTTCTTTGCTCAGACAGGATAGGGTTAAAGGGGCAGCTGATCCGCGGGTCCTGGCTCACTCAGGCTGGGGGGAGGGAGGGGTACGGATGCAGGGTGAGTCCACGGCAGCAGAGGCCAGCGTGACGTTGCACCAGCCCAAGGCGCGCTGTGTGTTCTCCCGGGTAAGTTGTCCCTGGATCCCAGGACCCTGGCAGTGGTGGGCTGCACAGGCTCCTGGGAGGGGAGGTGTGGAGAGTGACCTGTGCTTGCACACAGGCTTCTTGGTTGCTGCAGCAGCAGCCTTAGCATCTCATGCCCGTGTCTGGGGTCCTTGCTGTTAGCCGCAGCACGCGTCCGTCTCCGTAGCTCCTTTAAGCAGTGCTCTTAATCCCCTCTCCTCACACACCAGGAAACAAAGAGGCAAGAAAATGTCTCGTCTCTTCGGCAGCTCCAGACTTTTCCCAGACTCCCTCCCAGCTAGCCATGGTGCACTAACCCCTTCAGGCTGTGTTCATGCCACCAACCCCAGTCCTCTCCCTGGGATGTGACCTCCGAAGCCCGAGCCTCAGCTACCAGCCCCAGCCCGCCCCGGCAGGTGAGCAGACAAGTCTCTCGGGCTGGTGAGTGCTGGTCGGCACCGATCCTCTGTGCGGGAATCTCTCCGCTTTGCCCTCCGCACCCCTGTTGCTGCGTTCTCCGTGGCTCTGAAGCTTCTTTCCCCCTCCGCCACCCGCAGTCTTTGCCTGCGAAGGGGCTTCTAGTGTCTGGAAACCTTTCCTCCTTCACAGCTCCCTCCCACTGGTGCAGGTCCCATCCCTATTCTTTTGTCTCTGTTCTTTCTTTTTTTCTTTTGCCCTACCCAGGTACGTGGGGAGTTTCTTGCCTTTTGGGAGGTCTGAGGTCTTCTGCCAGCGTTCAGTGGGTGTTCTGTAGGAGTTATTCCACGTGTAGATGTATTTCTGATGTATCTGTGGGGAGGAAGGTGATCTCCACGTCCTACTCTTCTGCTATGTTCCCGTCTCTCTCTGGGAGGTTCTTAAGAGAAGACTAAGGGAAGGGTTTTCCTGGTGGTGCAGTGGTTGAGAGTCTGCCTGCCCATGCAAGGGACATGGGTTCGATCTCTGGTTTGGGAAGATCCCACATGCCGCGGAGCAACTAAGCCCATGCGTCACAACTACTGAGCCTGCGCTCTAGATCCCATGAGCCACAACTACTGAGCGCATGTGCCACAACTACTGAAGCCCGAGCGCCTAGAGCCTGTGCTCCACAACAAGAGAAGCCACTGCAGTGAGAAGCCTGCCCACAGCAACGAAGAGTAGCCCCCCCCACCACAACTAGAGAAAGTCCACGTGCAGCAGTAAAGACCCAACACAGCCAAAAATAAATAAATAAAATAAATAAATTTATATATAAAAAAATATAGAAGACTAAGGGTCAGAGAGGTTGAGGATAAGTTATTCATGGTCAAGATACCTAATAAATATTGTGAGAACAGGTATACCATATACTCAAGCTCCCACTTTCCTCTAGGTCAGGGTTTCTCAACCTTGACGCAACTAACGTTTCACGCAGCACAACTCTCTGTGGTGGGGGGCTGGCCTGTGTGCGGCAGGATGTTTACAAGGATCCATGGCCTCTGCCCACCACATACCAGTAGCAACCTTCCCCAAGCTGTGACAACCCCAAATGTCTCCAGACATCCCTGAAGTCCCCTTGGGGCAAAACTGACCCCAGTTGAGAACCACTGTTGGTAACCCTCAAGTCCCTCAGCATTTCCTTGGCGGTCCAAGTGAATGCTCTATGATGTGCTCACTGTGCAAATGAAGCTTTAAGGCCAGTTCCTTAGGCCCTCCTTTCTAGCCAGATAGCTGTCCCTCAGCCCCTTCTCTGTGGAGATTCTGTCTTAGCGCTATGGCGCCAAGCCTTACCATCTCTCCCACAGATCTCCTCCAGCAAACTGCCATCTGGGACGAAAGGAGAGCCTGCATTTAAACGGCTGGACCAAAGCATAACCGTGAGGGAAACACCTGGGCCCCTCTGCTTCCTGGGCATTCCCGTCTTTGGCTCCTTTGCAGGTAGTCTGTGTGTGCACGTGTGTGCGTGTGCTTGCATAGTGGATCCATCCCTCCATCACCTCCCTCAGCCCGGGGAAAGCTACTCAGTCCACCTACAGCCTAAGGGAAAACACCGTGTTCGCTAGGCAAGTGCAAGAGTGCTGCAGCCTCAGTGCCCATCGTTGCAGGTGAAGCCACTTCTGAATTGAAGTTCCAGAGCCACCGCTCCTCACAAACACTTGTTCTCTGCACTGTGCTCAGCCTTACAGACCACCGAGCTCTGATTTCACTCCCTGAAAATGTCAGGGAAAGACAATTTCTCCCTCCCTCCCTCCCTCCCTCGGGACAAGTTGTTCCTTCAGGACAAACTGTCCAGAGGAAAGTAACATTCAACTCATTTAATCTAAAGAGCAGAGGATAGAGAACCCAGCGTAAGTCTCTCAGGAGGATTTACTCACAAATAGAGTTTCGTTAGCAACCCCAAAACACCCCCAAACCCAATGCACTTATGAGACCAGTGCGTGTGGCTCTTCCACCCCCAACTCGAGTGGCAAATCTGGAACAAACGCTGACCCTCTCTCACCATGTGTCCAGCTCTGAGAATCCAGTAGAAAGCCAGGTTCTTGTGGGACTTGACAAAGGCAGACGTTTCTGAAGTCTTAGGGTCACTGTACAGGGGCTTCCACTTCAGCTGACTGAATTTGGGCAGTTCTGCCCACTCCAGTTTTCGCACCCAGGCCTCCTGACCTGGTGAGGGGGATAAAGAAGGGCCCAGCATTAAGAGCTGAGTGGAGGAGAACCCAAAATCTGGGTCCCATGATTCGGCATGGAATCTGCAAGCTGGGATGTACATAAAACTCACTTTGGGATCTTGTTAAAATGCACATTGCAATGCAGTAGGTCTGGGCATGGCCTGGGACTCTGCATTTGTAGCACTGGTTGTCCCAGCCACAGCCAGGCTGCCCGGGAGAAACCTAACAGCTGTGACTACTTTTTGCCCCTGACCCTCCCACTGCCCTACGCTCTGTAGGAAGGAAATCGGGGACCTCTGGAGGTGGACAGCACTGTCAGGAGGACGGAGAAGCCTCAGGGTAAGGAGATGCTGGATCACATCGGGGAGGTCGTGGAAGAAACACAGAACCTTTTCAAATCGTCCTCAGTACCCTTGGCTCCCAAGTCGCAAAAATATTCAATCCCGCTGACTTTGAGGAACGCTCATACCCTCCAGACCATGTGCCTCGATTTATCTGCCAGTTCTGAGAACCTGCCTGAGCTTCTCCCTGGCCCTCCCTGAAACCAGAGGTGGGCACAGGTGGCAGCCAACGCGGGAGGGACCCCACCAAGGCCATTTCCCCTGGGTCCTCATCTTTACAGGGTCAGCAGGGCTGTCTTGATTCACGCTGCAGTGCTTTACCATCCCCTGTGACGCTGCACAAAAATGAGGCTTTCCCTCAGTTAAATGGTGCCTCTGTCCGGTGGCTAGGGAAGTGTCTTCTTTTTAAATTTCGAGGTGGGCGTGGGTATTATCCTTTTCTGTAATCATACCTAAGGCCTCAAAAGCTGGACAGGCCAGGCTTCTCTGAGGGGTCACAACCTCGGGCAGCCCTACCCTCTTCAAAGAGTCAAGGTCAGGGGTGGATGCATGTAACAGGAAATGGCCTTCCTCCTGCCATTTCAACGTCAACAGTCCCCCAAGAGGCCAGTTCCCTTCCAGCTCAACCCACAACACTGCCACCATGGGCCCCGAGTGGTTCCTACCCATGGTGTCCACGATGAGGTCAAGCTGCCCATTATACACAGTCACGTTGACCCCGGCTTCCAGCAGCTCGTCCACAATGCTGATGACGGGTTTCATGAAGTCCCCCTCCATGTTCAGGAAGACGCTGGCAGCCTGGCCTGTACAAGGGGAAGGAGAAAGAGGTAGCAGCTTGGAACCTGCCAGAACAAGAGGCACCTTTCAGCCCAGAGCACCCAGCACCCAAAAGTGACCACCGTGCAGCACCTAACAAAGACCGAATACACAGCTGCTTCACCAACAGGGACCAGCTGGCCCAGAAATCTGTGTCCCGAGCTGGCCCTGTAGAAGGGGATCCCAAACAGCACACGTGTCTGGTCATCCAGGTGCTTGTGATGACAGCAGATGCCATCTGTCATGAGGGATGGAAACCCAGAGAAAGCTAACACCCAAGGAAACAGGGAGGTTTAGAAAATACCTTTTGAGGGACTTCCCTGGTGGCGCAGTGGTTAAGAATCCGCCTGCCAACACAGGGGACACGGGTTCAATCCCTGGTTCGGGAAGAGCACACACGCCGCGGATCAACTAAGCCCACGCGCCACAATTACTGAGCCCACATGCCGCAAGAACCGAAGCCCATGTGCCTAGAGCCCGTGCTCCACAACAAGAGAAGTCACCACAATGAGAAGCCCACGCACCGCAACAAAGATTAGCCTCCACTCTCCACAACTACAGAAAGCCCGCGCGCAGCAACGAAGACCCAATGCAGCCAAAAAAATAAATAAAATTTAAAAAAAAAGAAAATACCATTGCGCTGGTCCTCTCAGGGGACAAACTGATTTGGGGCCAGCATTAGTTTTCCTCCTTTGCTGAGTCACACCAGAGACAAGGTTTTTTTGTTTTGCTTTGTTTTTGCTTTTTCAGGGCCAAGTTTTAAGCTCTGAACCAGTAGGGCTACCTTAGTAATCAACAAATCAGTCCTAAACCAATTCGGAGCTGGCCCTTGGTAAAGTCACATGGATGACTAGCCCCAGGCAAGAGAGGAGGCGGTCCACACAGCCTTCTTGCTGGATCCCTGACCATCACTGTCATCGTACTGAACGATGGCAGCAGCCATCATTGATTTTTAGTTGCCAGTCACTGTGCTAAGTAAGCACTCTGCAAGCAACATCCCATTGCCTCCTTCCTTCACCAACCCTGCGAGGTTAGGTTCTTTAGCCTGTGCAATAGCTAAAGAACATAAGGCTCAGAGAGGCTGAGCAACACGCCCCGGGCGAAACAGCCAGTGGCAAGCTGGGACCGGAACGCAGACCTGGCTGACTCTGAAGTATGCAGGCCTTAACTACAAACTGGACTTGGGACACTGAGGGTACCCGGAAAGGACAGTCTGTCCTTTCCAGACCCATACACAGGCACACCCGAGCCAGGGAGAGTTTGCTCTTATCAGTTTTCATCTGCAAAAGTGTAGTTGGCTCGCCCAACCAGACACATTGGGCAGGGAGGGGGGGTCCCTATAACGAGAGAAGCTGGGGCTGGACAACACTGTCATGAAGGCAAGATGAGGGGGTTGAGCTGAAAAGATGTGCTCTTGTGAGCTTGACCTTCACCTGGCCTCCTGGGGGTGCTCACATCTCCTCCTTCTCAGCATCCAACCTCCCATGGGTGTCTGTACCCCTTTAGGCTCTGACACCACATTCTTTTGTTTGAGCTAACTTTTCCCTCATCACTAGAAAACTCTAAGGGATGAGGGGGAAATGAAGACACTAGGTCTAGGACGAGTCCTCTGTTGACTGCAATGTTGGGAGGATGGCCGTGTCCCCTGAAGAAGCCAGGGCCAGAGCCAAGTCCCAGCCTCTCCGCCGCTGTCAACGTTCTGCCCTAACAGAGGCATAGCTTTGGGGTCTCTTAGACATGAACAAAACCCTCCTCAGCTTGAGTGGTTCCCCTCCAGGAGTCTGGGAGTCCCACTTACTCACGGCTTCCCTATAAGACTGAGGAGGAACTTACTGGGGTCCCTGAGGACCCCAGTATTTCCCCACTATGACCTTCAGACCAGAATGCAATAGAAGCCAGACCACATCCACATCAGGACACCTGCAGAAGCCAGCCCGAGAAAGCTTCTCAAACCCTGTCCGAAAGGACCTTTGTCTGGAAGTCTCACCCACAACCAACTGTGGCCTTGGGCATGGCTTTTTTTTTTTTTTTTTTTTTTGCAGTACGCGGGCCTCTCACTGTTCTGGCCTCTCCCGCTGCGGAGCACAGGCTCCGGATGCACAGGCTCAGCGGCCATGGCTCACGGGCCCAGCCGCTCCGCGGCATGTGGGATCTTCCCGGACCGGGGCACGAACCCGTGTCCCCTGCATCGGCAGGCGGACTCTCAACCACTGTGCCACCAGGGAAGCCCTGGGCATGGCTTTTTTAATCTCAATTTTTTATTATGGAAAACCTCACACTGATACAAAAGTAAAGAGGAGGGTGTGATGATTCCCACGTACTCACTCCTGGCTTCCACTTATAAAAAGTCGCTTCATTTCTCTCCCCAGCCACTTCCCTTACCAACCCCCGATTCTGAACCAATTTTGGCATGTTATTTACTGTCTTTCTATGTTTGCTCATCTATCAATGTCGATACTGTTCTACCTGCAACACACTATCGCCACCACCAAAGCCCATTCAACAAATTAAGGCCTTT
The DNA here is from genome assembly GCF_008692025.1 of Phocoena sinus. Classification (NCBI taxonomy): domain Eukaryota; kingdom Metazoa; phylum Chordata; class Mammalia; order Artiodactyla; family Phocoenidae; genus Phocoena; species Phocoena sinus. Next base: position 27,243,346 of record NC_045782.1, on the reverse strand, counting down.
GAATTTCCACCTTTTTCACCCCCCCCCCCCACCAGCTCTACAAAAGACGCTTTAATTAGGTCACACAAGTTACCTCCCCAGGAGCAATCTTCAGGAATAATTTTGAGTTTCTTTCTGATGGGACCATTCATGAGCTGACTTAAGGCATCCTGCTGTAAGTGTCTCACGTGGCGCTGGAAAAGGTGAACTAAAACAAACTGGTACACGGTGAGTCAAAAGACTGGAAATAAGACCAAGAGAACCTCTTTTCTAAGCTGCCGGGGATGCTGTGTGTAAGAGGGAGGCCTGCACCTGGAAGAAGAAAGGTGTCCCCCTGACTCCCGCCAGATGGTGGGGGGGTGGGGGGAGTCAGGAACATGTTCAAAGTGGAGATGCTTTATTGGTTTCGATTGCTGCATTTTATGTACTCTGGGGCCACTGAGATTATCCAGCACGGCCAAAGGCAGTCAGCTGAGTGGAATCTAGAGGCCTCCTGCAGCTTGTACATGGCGGGAGGATACCAGGCATTCAGCACCCGCAGGGAAGACAACTCAATCCAGCCTTTAGGAGAACTGACATCGTAATTCAATGTGCAAAAGCTGGTTTCCAAACTTCAAAACACCGTCTAAGCGCAAGAAGCCGGATGCAAAAGACTACCTAGTGCATGACTCCATCTATGTGAAATGTCCTGAAATGGCAAATGTACAGAGACTGAAAGCAGATTAGTGGTTGCCTGGGGCTGGGAGTGGGAACAGAAATTGATTGCAGACAGACATGTGGGATCTTTCTGGGGTGATGGAAATGTGCTAAAACTCGATTGTGGTGATGAGTGCACAACTCTGTACATAAACTAAAAACCATGGAATTACACACTTAAAATGGGTGAGTTTTATGGTATGTAAATTATATATCAATAAAGCTTTTTAAAAAATTGGTTTCTTCTCACACGGAGGCTGAGACAGGGTCTAGCAACTTCAAGGTCCACTCACCTGTGTGGCTCTGGGTGAATTCTAGACTCGATTTCATGGTAGACGTGGGAGACGTCTTAGTTAAGATGTTATAGAAGTTCACCCCGTCTGTGTTCTGAAATGCAGAAGAAATATATTTGGTTGTTTGTTTTATTTATTCATTATCAAAGTTGCAAAACAGAACGGCACCTGGCTCTCCACCTTATCCGAGGACAGCTTTAACTCTGTATATTTGCTCAGACCAGAAAGAAATGTAGACCTTCAGGCTCAGAGACCAGCAGTGTCAGCCCAGTCTCCTGGCATAGTGAGCAGCTCATCCGAGTGGAGCTCCGATGCCACAGGAGGAAACCAAGGGCCTGTGTGTTAATTACCAGGGAAAACCGAGCTACGGTGTCCTACATACTGAAGTCCTCAGCCTGTGCATTCTTCCCTCCTGGCTCACTGGGGCCAAAGCACTGCTCGGCAAGGATCCAAACACTTGCCTCTGTGTTTGGCAAATCTGTGGGACATACTCTTTTTTATAGAAGCCATACCTTCAGTCAAGAGGCAGGCAAGTCTTGCAGGCTGGGTGGCTTTCTGACCCTGTCTTTGCTCAGACTCGGCAGATTTATCGTTTAGTTTGACATCATTTCTCGACTTGTGGGCAGTCTCAGGATAGATCCCAATCCTAACACCACCAACCAAGGTCCCTTCACCCAAGGGGAAAAGCCAAGCAGGCTGGCCCCGAGCGCGTCCCCTCTTACCTGTTCAATGACCATTTCTGCTTTCTCCCACAGCTCGGTGGCCTCTTTGTAGAGTCTCTTATTTATGGCATCCAGGACTTGTTCTGCAGCCTGAGACACCTCTGCCAGACCTTGGTCGTCGAGAAGAGACTGGAACGCAAAGCAAGAACTAAAAGGCCCGCTTTGTGAGAGACACAAATCTGGCATTGCTCCAGTTAGGGATGGGTAACAGAAAGAGCGGCAGGAAGGAGAAAGGGGACCATCCATATGAAAGCACAGCATTACAAATGCTGTGTTTATTGATGACGGAAATATAGGAAAATGGTAACTGAGTCTAAGTGATGGGTATATGGGTGTTCCCCATGATCTTCCAACTTTTCTGCATATTTGAAAATGTCTGTAATAAAAAGCTGGGGGTGGGGATTTTAAAATGTGCATTTCTTATAGCTGGAGAAATGGGATAACCGTGCTGATATTTCTTTAAATTTGTCCCCAAGGCCGGCTGTTGCTTAGGGTCTTTGATTTGATACAGATTATTTGATAAGTCCCTAAGGGGCAATGTCAACCACACAGGCAAACCCAGCTAGCTTTGTCCTTCCTTCGGACAGAGCCAGAAGAGGTCAGCTGGGCTGTTAAGCACAGAACGTGCAGAGTTGGGGACTCATCTACTTACCATGCTGTACAAGTAAGGTCCCCAGGAGAGCACTGAATCTAAAGGAAACCACATAATAAAATAAGTTTGTTGTGGCTCTGTCCTCCCCACAAAATACCTAACTAGTTTTCCTTCCAAAGCAGAAAGAGACAGAAGAAATGCAGTGGCTTTGGGTCTGAAGGCTCCTTAACTCACCAGGGCCCATGCAGGGCTGATGTCTCAGTGGCTGGAAGGTGGGGCGAGGCTGTGGGGGTCTTTCTGGTGACTCAGGACTAAATGCTACATTAATTTGGCCTGATACTGGCACAGCCAGTGAGTCGCCAGGGATGGCACCACAGCCAAGCAGTGCGTGTGCAGTGGAGGCCCTCATTTGCAGGCTTCTAGACTTTGTGACAGCCTAAAATATTTCCTCCACTTTCAGACTTCTGCTCTGCATCCTGCCTGCTCCTCCAATTTGGGGACACCAGCTTCCGTCAAGGAGCTAATTAAGGAAGAAGACTAATGACCTCACAAGTGTCTGTGCTGTAACTGCCAATCAATTCATTTCAATCCTGAAAATGTATTGAGAGTTTACTATGGGCCTAAAGCCAGTAAGGAGCTTTATAAGATATAAACATGAGTAAGACAATACCTGACTTCAAAGAGCATAGTTGTGCTTGTTTTGGACAAGTTCACAACTACCATAACACTAAGTACGGCTAGTGCCATTGAGAGATGTGCCAGAAAAGTAGCAAGGCCCACAACTTTTTTTTTGGCTTATGTGATTTTCTTCTTCTGTAATTAAAAAAAAAAAACTGAAGTATAGTTGATTTCCATCAAGGACCATAACTTATAGAGCACATTTGAACACGTCACTCCTTTGCTTAAAAGCCTTCAATGGTTCCCCCTAAGCCCAAGTATCTCAAAGTCTGTTTCAAATAACCCCAGTTCTAAGAATGTTAACCAAAGTATTACAAGGAAAAATGACTTGCAGGTGAAATACCTTTGGGGTTATGCAAAAGACAACATATTTTTATTTTTTACTGCAGGACTTCTAAAAGCCTTTAATGTACCTGTGAACCTTGAGGAAGTGGGACCAGTATTTGGCACTTCTGAAACTTATTTGGCCATGGAGCCCTTTGCATAGCACTTCACTGGACTGGTATTCTTCAGAGCACACCCTGAGAAATGCAGGCACACCAGGTCCTACAGGACCCAGTTGTCATTCACCTCTCCAGCTAAACCATCAAACCTGTGCCTCAGTTTCTGTTGCTTTTTTTTTTTTTTTTTTGCGGTACGCGGGCCTCTCACTGTCGTGGCCTCTCCCGTTGCGGAGCACAGGCTCCGGACGCGCAGGCTCAGCGGCCATGGCTCACGGGCCCAGCCGCTCCACAGCATGTGGGATCTTCCCGGACAGGGGCACAAACCCGTGTCCCCTGCATCGGCAGGCGGACTCTCAACCACTGCGCCACCTGGGAAGCCCCCCTCAGTTTCTTATAAAGAATCATCTGCAGTTCTCCAATGCATCCCATTCCCTGCTTGATCTAGACCAGGGACTGACAAACTTTTTCTGAAAGAAAGAGATAAATAATAAATATTTCTGGCTTTGCAGGCCAGCTGATCTCTGTTACAACTACTCAACTCTGTTTCGGCAGCCTCCAAACAGTCAGAGGATATGTAAATAAATAGATGTGACTGTGTCCCAGTAAAAACTTTATTTACTAAAGCAGAGTGGCAGGACAGAATTGACTTGGAGGCCGTAGTTGCTGAACTCTGATGCGGACCTCTGATGTCCAGTAGAACTTTCTGCAATGATGGAAATGTTCTACATCTTTTTCTTTTTCTTCCGCACCGCGAGGCTTGTGGGATCGTAGTTCCACGACCAGGGACTGAACCCGTGCCCCCTGCAGTGGAAGCACAGAGTCCTAACCCACTGGACCACCAGGGAATTCTCAAAATGTTCTGTATCTGTGTGGTCCAGAACAATAGTCAACAGCCACATGTGGCTATTGGGCACTTTGAAATTGTGGGTAGTACAAATGAAAGATGGAAAATTTTATGTATTTTAATTAATATAAATAGTCATATGTGGCTATGGCTACCATACTGAACTGTGCAGATCTTCTTGAAGGAATGAAGCATGTCTGTGCATCTTTCCTAGCATCCAACAAAACAACTACTCCCTAGAGAGCAATTAATAATTGCTTGTGAAAATTAATAGTACTTCTTCAAAAAAGAGAGTACTTCTGGGGTGGAAGAGTGATACGTAAGGTGGATCTGGAGGAAGGGATCAAGGTGGACCTGGAAGGAGGGATTAAGAGCTGGGCAGGAAGATTCAAAAGGGGAGGTGGGTCACAACAATGTGAATTCGGGAGATTTTGGACCAGATGAAGAGCACATGCAAAGCCATGAGGCTAACTTACTGGTCTCAGGGGAATGCAGGGTAATGGTTAAGTGCATGGATTCCACTGCCTGCTGCCTTCATGTGCATCCTGGCTTTAGCTGTGTGACTTTAGGAAGATTGCTTAACCTCTCTGAGTCTCCATTTCATCACCTCCAAAACTAGGATAATAATACCATCCATCCCATGGAGCTGTTGCAAGCATTAAGTGAAGTTAACACACGAAAAGTGTTTAGTGTTATTAACACAGCTGTGATGAGACCCTCGAAGGAAGTGTGAGGCCAGGACCGTCACTCTGAGTGAGACACCTGTCAGGAAACCTGCTGACTCCCTCACGCCTCAGGTCAAGGCTTCTGCAACATCTTGGCGTCCTAGGAAGTACATCCAGGAAGGAAACACAAAGAGCAGCCCTTTTCACAATGCGGACTGAGCTTTCAGTTCTGTCCTTTAACCCCTGCCCTGGAGATGCCAAGAACGAGGGCAAGAAATAACCATTCCAAGCAGCTTCAGAATGTCTTGAATCCATCAGGGACATGGCTCTGTAATGAGCCAAATCTCTATCTTTTAAGGGGAAAATATTACCTTGTATAAATTATTATTTTTAAAAACCTGAGGCATCATCACAAACCATAGACATACATTTAGAAGAGTTTCGATTAACACATCCACTCGTGTAACAACCACCCAACGAGAGCCTAAAAAGTTCCTTCGTGTCCCTTTCCAGCTTATTCCCCTCCCCATTTCAGAGGTAACTTCTCTTCTGAAATCTAACTCTACCGTTTGGTTTTGTCTGTGAAAAGTCACCTTTTGTTAGGTTAGGGCAGTAGTTCCTAACTGGGGTGATTTTGTCCCCTGGGGACATTTGGCAATATGTCTGGAGATATTGTTGGTTGCCAAGCTGGGGTGGAAATACTGGCATCTAACGGGTAGAGATGCTGCTAATATCCTTCACTGCACGGGACACCCCTCCCCCACCACAACAAAGAATCACATGACGCTCAAAACATCAACATTGCTGAGATTTAGAAATCCTCACTAGCGTTAACCCTACCACAGTGACTATTTCAGATGCCTGAAGCCACACCTTGGGTGTATACAATCCAAACAACTTTTATCTATACTCCCAACAAGGATGCTCAGGTTATGAAACTTCGAACCTCTGAGTTACAGGACCAGATGGTAGCCCTGTCTCACCATCAAAATGAGCAACAGGTGGGAATTTCACCCCAAATGCTCATGTTAGCATAAGGATGGTGGACAGGACGAGATGACAAACAGACTTGGGTTTGTATCCTGCCCAGGCAACTCATTCTGTGTGTCGGAGGGCAAATTCCATCATCTTTCTACGTCTCTAGAATGTCTTCAACTGTAAAATTTGATTCTTTTGTTGTGAAAATCAAATAAGAGACCTCGGTTCAGCCTGTAGCAGTCCACGGTAGGTGCACTGTGAGTGCTCACTCCTGAATTTCTTGGAATACTCCTGGAGCAAACACTTTCTGTGCTGACTTTTTCAAGGACCCAGAGAATTCCATTGCCTTGTTCTTTGATCTAGATACCACAGCCCAAAGTCCCGAAGGGTAGGGAAAGGGACGTTTAAAATGTCTGAAAATTCCCTACTTACCGATGGGAGAGATCCAGGAATCACCCAAAGCAACCCCGGCAAAGTTGCACTGGATGGTCCCTTGCTGAATGGCCTGAAAGAGAAGCCAAGAAATATCCTTGTCAAGAAGACCCAGGGGCCTCCATCCCTTCCTCAACATGAGGGAGCCAGGCCTTTATACACTGCCTTTCCTGAGCAGAGACAGCTCCTGCCCACCCAGGATACCCTGGATATCCAAAGACAACAGATGCCCACTAGAAGGCAAGGGTAACTCTTTCCTGCTGCCATTTGCAAAATGAGTAGGAACTGTTTGAGTTTTCCCAAGGGTGTTGGCAGGATGTGCGGGGGACCTGGTGTAGCTCCTATCTCTTCCTTAGAAAGGACGCTGGCACTCTTTCCCCTGGAGGTCTCTGATTTCTCACAAGGTGCTCTGGGGGCTCTCTGGGTACAATCGCCACTGTCTCCAGGGGACACTGGAGAGCTGGGGGGCCTCCTCAGAAGGTCCTTGAGGGTGGAATGGATGCCTTAGGACTGGGAACTCATGCCCCCTGCTGCTTTTATCCATTTAAAAGGAATTCATCTGCCCAGTAGCAGAACATTGGAAACAACTGAAATATTTATCAATACGGTGGGCTAAATTAATTATGGTTATTTCCATGGTGCATGATGCAGCTTAAAAAAAGGAATGAGGGGCTTCCCTGGTGGCGCAGTGGTTAAGAGTCCGCCTGCCGATGCAGGGGACACGGGTTCGTGCCCCGGTCCGGGAAGATGCCACGGAGCGCCTGGGCCCGTGAGCCGCAGCCACTGAGCCTGTGCGTCTGGAGCCTGTGCTCCGCAACGGGAGAGGCCACAACAGTGAGAGGCCCGCGTACCACAAAAAACAAACGAACAAACAAAAGGAATGAGAAGGCTTTTTATGGTCGAATATAAAAAGATCTCCAGGGTATATTGTTAAAGTAAAAAAGAGACATGTGGAACAGTGTGCAGTATATACAATCATTTGTATAAAAATGGGGGAAAAGAATATACATGAACTAGCTTATATAGGCATGAAATACTCTGAAAAGGTACTGAAAAAACTAACAGAGGTTGCCTTGGGCGGGGGACAGAGGCAAGACGGACATTTTTTTTTTTTTTTTTTTTGCGGTACACGGGCCTCTCACTGTTGTGTCCTCTCCCATTGCGGAGCACAGGCTCCGGACGCGCAGGCTCAGCGGCCATGGCTCACGGGCCCAGCCGCTCCGCGGCATGTGGGATCTTCCCGGACCGGGGCACGAACCCGTGTCCCCTGCATCGGCAGGCGGACTCTCAACCACTGCGCCACCAGGGAAGCCCGAGACGGAGAATTTTTATAGCATACCTTTTACATATTTTGAATTTTGAATTATGTGAATGCACAGGCTATTCAGAGATCTAAAATAAGAAAACAATGAATAGCCTGACTTTGAACACTGGTAATAAAAGAGAAAAAATTATGCCATTATTTGGCTTTTCCAAAAGGAACTTATTTCAAGTTACTTAAATACTACCAGTTGATGAGGAAAAGTTCCACTTTATAGGAGAATACCAGCTAACAAATGTGAACAAAATGAAGGGAGGAGAAAACCATCATTTGGAAACTCCTAATGAAATTACTGACTTGCGTAAGAATTAAAAATTGATGTTAAAACCATTATTCAGTGAAAGATGGATGAAGAACTGGACATCCCTGTTAGGTGAAAATAACACCACTCAGATCATTTTCTGTCCAGGCGGAGGGTACAGGAGTCCAATGGAGGGATCAGACTAGATCTGGTTATTATGTGCCCTCTGATTCAAAGCAAAATGAAGTGCACAACATCCCCTACGTCAGAGGCTGGCAATTTTTTCTATAAGGGGCAGATATTAAATATTCTAGGCTTTGTAGAACAAAAGTCTACTACATTGCAGTTACTCAACTCTACCACTGCACTGCTAAAGCAGCCACAAGCAATATGTAAACAAGTGAGAGTTCTAATGAAACTTTATTTGTGGAGGAGCTTCAAGATGGCGTAAGAGTAAGATGTGGAAACCACCTTCCTCCCCACAAATACATCAGAAATACATCTACATGTGGAACAACTCCTACAGAACACCCACTGAACACTGGCAGAAGACCTCAGACCTCCCAAAAGGCAAGAAACTCCCCATGTACCTGGGTAGGGCAAAAGAAAAAAGAGACAAAAGAATAGGGACGGGACCCGCACCAGGGGGAGGGAGCTGTGAAGGAGGAAAGGTTTCCACACACTGGAAGCCCCTTCGCGGGCGGAGACGGTGGGTGGCGGTGGGGGAAGCTTCGGAGAGCACAGCAACAGGGGTGCGGAGGGCAAAGCGGGGAGAGATTCCCACACAGAGGATCGGTGCCGACCAGCACTCACCAGCCCGAGAGGCTTGCCTGCTCACCCGCTGGAACAGGCGGGGGCTGGAAGCTGAGGCTCGGGCTTCGGAGGTCAGATCCCAGGGAGAGGACTGGGGTTGGCGGCGTGAACACAGCCTGAAGGGGGCTAGTGCACCACAGCTAGACGGGAGGGAGTCCAGGAAAAGTCTGGAGCTGCCGAAGAGACAAGAGACTTTTTCTTGCCTCCGTTTCCTGGTGCGCGAGGAGAGGGGATTAAGAACGCTGCTTAAAGGAGTTCCAGAGACGGGCGTGAGCTGCGGCTATCAGCGTGGACCCCAGAGACGGGCGTGGGACGCTAAGGCTGCTGCTGCCGCCACCACCAGGCAGCCTGTGTGCAGCACAGGTCACTCTCCACACCTCTCCTCCCGGGAGCCTGTGCAGCCCGCCACTGCCAAGGTCCCGGGATCCAGGGACAACTTCCCCGGGAGAACACACATTGTGCCTCAGGCCGGTGCAACGTCACGCCGGCCTCTGCCGCCGCAGGCTCGCCCCGCATCCTCACCCCTCCCTCCTCCCTGCCTGAGTGAGCCAGAGCCCCCGAATCACCTGCTCCTTTAACCTCATCCTGTCTGAGCGGGAACAGGTGCCCTCAGGCGACCTACACAAAGAGGCGGGGCCAAATCCAAACCTGAACCCCGGGAACTGTGCGAACAGAGAAGAGAAAGGGAAATCTCTCCCAGCAGCCTCAGGAGCAGCAGATTAAAGCTCCACAATCAACTTGATGTACCCTGCATCTGTGGAACACCTGAATAGACAACGAATCATCCCAAATTGAGGAGGTGGACTTCGGGAGCAATGATATATATATATATATATATATTTTTTTTTTTTTTCCCCTTTTTCTCTTTTTGTGAGTGTGTATGTGTATGCTTCTGTGTGTGATTTTGTCCGTATAGCTTGGCTTTTACAATTTGTCCTAGGGTTCTGTCTGTCCATTTTTTTTTCCCTAGTATAGTTTTTAACACTTGTTATCATTTCTGGATTTGTTTTTTGGTTTGGTTGCTCTCTTCTTTCTTTCTTTCTCTTTTTTCTTTTATTACTTTAAAAAATTTTTAATAATTATTTTTAATTTTAATGACTTTGTTTTATTTTACTTTATTTTATCTTCTTCTTTCTTTCTTTTCTCCCTTTTATTCTGAGCCGTGTAGATGATGGGCTCTTTGTGCTTCAGCCAGGCGTCAGGGCTGTGCCTCTCAGGTGGGAGAGCCAAGTTCAGGACACTGATCCACAAGAGACCTCCCAGCACCACGTAGTATCATATGGCGAAAATCTCCCAGAGATCTCCATCTCAACACCAAGACCCAACGCCACTCAACAACCACCAAGCTACAGTGCTGGACACCCTATGCCAAACAACTAGCAAGACAGGAACACAACCCCATCCATTATCAGAGAGGCTGCCTAAAATCATAATAAGGCCACAGACACCACAAAACACACCACCAGACATGGACCTGCCCAACAGAAAGACAAGATCCAGCCTCATCCACCAGAACACAGGCACTAGTTCCCTCCACCAGGAAGCCTACACAACCCACTGAACCAACCTTAGCCACTGGGGACAGACACCAAAAACAACAGGAACTACGAACCTGCAGCCTGCTAAAAGGAGACCCCAAACACAGTAAGATAAGCAAAACGAAAAGACAGAAAAACACACAGCAGATGAAGGAGCAAGGTAAAAACCCACCAGACCTAACAAATGAAGAGGAAATAGGCAGTCTACCTGAAAAAGAATTCAGAATAATGATAGTAAAGATGATCCAAAATCTTGGAAATAGAATAGAGGAAATGCAAGAAACATTTACCAAGGACCTAGAAGAACTAAAGAGGAAACAAACAATGATGAACAACACAACAAATGAAATTTAAAATTCTCTAGAAGGGGTCAGTAGCAGAATAACTGAGGCAGAAGAACGGATAAGTGACCTGGAAGATAAAATAGTGGAAATAACTACCGCAGGGCAGAATAAAGAAAAAAGAATGAAATAATTGAGGACAATCTCAGAGACCTCTGGGACAACATTAAACGCACCAACATTCGAATTATAGGGGTCCTAGAAGAAGAAGAGAAATAGAAAGGGACTGAGAAAATATATGAAGAGATTATAGTTGAAAACTTCCCTAATTTGGGAAAGGAAATAGTTAATCAAGTCCAGGAAGCACAGAGAGTCCCATACGGATAAATACAAGGAGGAACATGCCAAGACACATACTAATCAAACTATCAAAAATTAAATACAGGGCTTCCCTGGTGGTGCAGTGGTTGGGAGTCCGCCTGCCGACGCAGGGGACACGGGTTCGTGCCCTGGTCTGGGAAGATCCCACATGCCGCGGAGTGGCTGGGCCCATGAGCCATGGCCGCTGAGCCTGTGCATCCGGAGCCTGTGCTCCACAATGGGAGAGGCCACAGCAGTGAGAGGCCCGCGTACCACAGAAAGAAAAGAAAAAGAGAATTAAATACAAAGAAAAAATATTAAAAGCAGCAAGGGAAAAACAACAAATAACACACAAGGGAATCCCCATAAGGTTAACAGCTGATCTTTCAGCAGAAACTCTGCAAGCCAGAAGGGGGTAGCAGGACATATTAAACTGATGAAGGAGAAAAACCTACAACCAAGATTACTTGAACCAGCAAGGATCACATTCAGATTTGACAGAGAAATTAAAACCTTTACAGATAAGCAAAAGCTAAGAGAATTCAGCACCACCAAACCAACTTTAGAACAAATGCTAAAGGAACTTCTCTAGGCAGGGAACACAAGAGAAGGAAAAGACCTATAATAACAAACCCAAAACAATTAAGAAAATGGTCATAGGAACATACATATCGATAATTACCTTAAATGTAATTTAACCAAAAGACATAGACTGGCTGAATGGATACAAAAAGAAGACCCATATATATGCTGTCTACAAGAGACCCACTTCAGACCTAGGCACACATACAGACTGAAAGTGAGGGGATGGAAAAAGATATTCCATGCAAATGGAAATCAAAAGAAAGCTGGAGTAGCAATTCTCATATCAGACAAAATAGACTTTAAAAAAAGACTATTACAAGAGACAAAGAAGGACATTACATAATGATCAAGGGATCAATCCAAGAAGAAGATATAACAATTGTAAATATTTATGTACCCAACATAGGAGCACCTCAATACATAAGGCAAATACTAACAGCCATAAAAGGGGAAATCGACAATAACACAATCATAGTAGGGGACTTTTAACACCCCACTTTCAGAAATGGACAGATCATCCAAAATGAAAATAAATTAAAAAACACAAGCTTTAAATGATACATTAAACAAGATGGACTTAATTGATATTTATAGGACATTCCATCAAAAACAACAGAATACACATTTTTCTCAGGTGCTCATGGAACATTCTCCAGGATAGATCATATCTTGGGTAACAAATCAAGCCTTGGTATTTAAGAAAATTGAAATCGTATCAAGTATCTTTCCTACCACAATGCTATGAGACTAGATATCAATTACAGGAAAAAAATCTATAAAAAAATACAAACACATGGAGGCTAAACTTAATTCAAACTTAATAAACTTAATACAAAACTTAATAAACTTAATACAAACTTAATAAACTTAATACAAACACATTGAGGCTATACTTAATAACCAAAAGATCACTGAAGAAATGAAAGAGCAAATCAAAAAATACCTAAAAACAAATGACAATGAAAACACAATGACCCAAAACCTATGGGATGCAGCAAAAGCAGTTCTAAGAGGAAAGTTTATAGAAATACAATCCTACCTTAAGAAACAAGAAACATCTCAAATAAACAACCTAACCTTACACCTAAAGCAATTAGAGAAAGCAGAACAAAAGAACCCTAAAGTTAGCAGTAGGCAAGAAATCATAAAGATCAGATCAGGAATAAATGAAAAAGAAATGAAGGAAACGATAGCAAAGACCAATAAAACTAAAAGCTGGTTCTTTGAGAAGATACACAAAATTGATAAACCATTAGCCAGACTCATCAAGAAAAAAAGGGAGAAGACTCAAATCAATAGAATTAGAAATGAAAAAGAAGTAAAAACTGACACTGCAGAAATACAAAGGATCATGAGAGATTACTACAAGCAACTCTATGCCAATAAAACAGACAACCTGGAAGAAATGGACAAATTCTTAGAAATGCACAACCTGCCAAGACTGAACCAGGAAGAAATAGAAAATATGAACAGACCAATCACAAGCAATGAAATTGAAACTGTGATTAAAAATCTTCCAACAAACAAAAGCCCAGGACCAGATGGCTTCACAGGCGAATTCTATCAAACGCTTAGAGAAGAGCTAACACCTATCCTTCTCAAACTCTTCCAAAATATAGCAGAGGGAGGAACACTCCCAAACTCATTTTACGAGGCCACCATCACCCTGATACCAATGCCAGACAAAGATGTCAGAAAGAAAGAAAACTACAGGCCAATATCACTGATGAACATAGATGCAAACATCCTCAACAAAACACTAGCAAACAGAATGCAACAGCACATTAAAAGGATCATACACCATGATCAAATGGGGTTTATTCCAGGAATGCAAGGATTTTTCAATATATGCAAATCAATCAATGTGATACACCACATTAACAAACTGAAGGAGAAAAACCATATGATCCTCTCAATTGATGCAGAGAAAGCTTTTGACAAAATTCAACACTGATTTATGATAAAAACCCTCCAGAAAGTAGGCATAGAGTGAAATTTCTTCAACATAATAAAGGCCGTCTATGACAAACCCACAGCCAACATCATCCTCAATGGTAATAAACTGAAACCATTTCCACTAAGGTCAGGAACAAGACAAGGTTGCCCACTCTCACCACTCTTATTCAACATAGTTTTGGAAGTTTTAGCCTCAGCAATCAGAGAAGAAAACGAAATAGAAGGTATCCAAATCGGAAAAGAAGTAAAGCTGTCACTGTTTGCAGATGACATGATACGTAGAGACGTGTACACAGAGAATCCTAAAGATGCTACCAGAAAACTATGAGAGGTAATCGATGAATCTGGTAAAGTAGCAGGATACAAAATTAATGCACAGAAATCTCTTGCATTCCTATACACTAATGATGAAAAATCTGAAAGTGAAATTAAGAAAAGACTCCCATTTACTACCACAACAAAAAGAATAAAATATCTAGGAGTAAACCTACCTAAGGAGACAAAAGACCTGTATGCAGAAAATTATAAGACACTGATGAAAGAAATTAAGGATGATACAAATAGATCGAGAGATACATGTTCTTGGATTGGAAGAATCAACATTGTGAAAATGATTGTACTACCCAAAGCAATCTACAGACTCAATGCAATCCCTATCAAACTACCACTGGTATTTTTCACAGAACTAGAACAAAAAATTTCACAAGTTGTATGGAAACACAAAAGACCCCAAGTAGCCAAAGCAATCTTGAGAACAAAAAACACAGCTGGAGGAATCAGGCTCCCGGACTTCAGGCTACACTACAAAGCTACAGTAATCAAGACAGTACGGTACTGGCATAAAAACATAAATATATATCAATGGAACAGGACAGAAAGCCCAGAGATAAACCCACGCACATATGGTCACCTTATCTTTGATAAAGGAGGCAAGAATATACAGTGGAGCAAAGACAGCCTCTTCAATAAGTGGTGCTTGGAAAACTAGACAGCTACATGTAAAAGAATGAAATTAGAACACTCCCTAACACCATACACAAAAATAAGCTCAAAATGGATTAAAGACCTAAATGTAGCGCCAGACACTATCAAACTCTTAGAGGAAAACATAGGCAGAACACTACATGACATAAATCACAGCAAGATCCTTTTTGATGCACCTCCTAGAGAAATGGGAAAAAAAACAAAAATAAACAAATGGGACCTAATGAAACTTAAAAGCTTTTGCACAGCAAAGGAAACCATAAACAAGGCAAAAAGAGAACCCTCAGAATGGGAGAAGATATTTGCAAATGAAGCAACTGACAAAGGATTAATCTCCAAAATTTACAAGCAGGTCATTCAGCTCAATATCAGAAAAACTAACAACCCAATCCAAAAATGGGCAGAATACCTAAATAGACATTTCTCCAAAGAAGATATATAGATTGCCAAGAAACACATGAAAGAATGCTCAACATCATTAATCATTAGAGAAATGCAAATCAAAACTACAATGAGATATCATCTCACACCAGTCAAAATGGCCATCATCAAAAAATGTACAAACAATAAATACTGGAGAGGGTGGGGAGAAAAGGGAACCCTCTTGCACTGTTGGTGGGAATTTAAATTGATACCACCACTATGGAGAACAGTATGGAGGTTCCTTAAAAAACTAAAAATAGCACTACCATACGACCCAGCAATCCCACTACTGGGCATATACCCTGAGAGAACCATAATTCAAAAACAGTCATGTACCAAAATGTTCATTGCAGCTCTATTTACAATAGCCCGGAGATGGAAACAACCTAAGTGTCCATCAACAGAGGAATGGATAAAGAAGACGTGGCACATATATACAATGGAATATTACTCAGCCATAAAAAGAAACGAAATTGAGTTATTTGTAGTGAGGTGGATGGACCTAGAGTCTGTCATACAGATTGAAGTAAGTCAGAAAGAGAAAAGCAAATACCATATTCTAACACACATATATGGAACATTAAAAAAAAAAAAAAGTTCTGAAGAACCTAGGGGCAAGACGGGAATAAAAACACAGACCTAGTAGAGCATGGACTTGAGAATATGGGGATAGAGAAGGGTAAGCTGGGACAAAGTGAGAGAGTGGCATGGACATATATACACTCCCAAATGTAAAATAGATAGCTAGTGGGAAGCAGCCACAAAGCACAGGGAGATCAGCTTGGTGCTTTTTGACCACCTAGAGAGGTGGGATAGGGAGGGTGGGAGGGAGGGAGATGCAAGAGGGAAGAGATATGTCGACATATGTATATGTATAACTGATTCACTTTGTTATAAAGCAGAAACTAACACACCATTCTGTAAGCAATGTAAAGCAATTATACTCCACTAA
The DNA here is from genome assembly GCF_008692025.1 of Phocoena sinus. Lineage (NCBI taxonomy): Eukaryota > Metazoa > Chordata > Mammalia > Artiodactyla > Phocoenidae > Phocoena > Phocoena sinus. Next base: position 27,227,570 of record NC_045782.1, on the reverse strand, counting down.
AGATGTTAAAAAAAATAAAATAAAAATTACAAAAAAACCCAGCTTGGGGCTTCCCTGGTGGCGCAGTGGTTGAGAGTCTGCCTGCTAATGCAGGGGACACAGGTTCGAGCCCTGGTCTGGGAAGATCCCACATGCCACGGAGCAACTGAGCCCGTGCGCCACAACTACTGAGCCTGCGCGTCTGGAGCCTGTGCTCCGCAACAAGAGAGGCCACGATAGTGAGAGGCCCGCGCACCGCGATGAAGAGTGGCCCCCGCTCTCCGCAACTAGAGAAAGCCCTCGCACAGAAACGAAGACCCAACACAGCCCAAAATAAATAAATAAATAAATAATTAAAAAACAAAACAAAAAAAAAAAAACCCAGCTTTATTTGTGGACCTTGAAATTTGATTTTCACACAATTTTCATGTGTCATGAAATATTATTATTCTTTTAATCCACCCCACCCCACCACTGTCACTTGATAATGTAAAATCCATTCTTGGCTCATGGGTCGTATAAAAAGCAGGTGGAAAAAAAAAAAAGAAAAAAAAAAAAAAAAAAAGCAGGTGGTGGACTGAATTTGACCTATAGGCCATCGTTTCCTGAAATCTGATCTATTATAATATATTCTCTCCAAAACTTTTACCTTGAATGCATCAGGCCTTTAACTACGACCTCCAGTTTTGTAGGAAACACCATGAAGAGAGGAATAAACTAAATTACACCATGAAGATGCTACCACACAATTCCAGAAAATGGGATATTCTGTTAGTCTGGTTTCTTTATCAAATGGGGGTCATAAAAAAGGAACTGTGTTAGATGAAAATGGACTTTAGGGACATCCCAGCCACATGTAATTCACGGATCTGGACTGAGTCCTGGCTTAAACAAACTGACCACAAAGGATGTGTTGGGATTACTAAAGCCTGAATATTTGAGATGAAAATTTACTGAAGTAGGAAAGGGAGGACTAGTGACGGAAGGAAGCAGGCTACAGACATTACGTATACTACTATCTCCTATTGGTTAAAAAATTTACTTATTTCTAAAAGCGCAGAAAAAGATTTAAAGGCTATACACTGAGGTGTTAACAATGGTGATCTCTTTTTAATTTTTAAAATTTGTGCTTGCTGTATTTTCTAATTTTCTGTTATGCACCTATACTGCTTCTTATAAAAGGTTCATTTTTAAAAAGAATTAATAAATCTTAAAAAAAAGCTCATACTGTATAACACGAGGAATATAGCCAATATTTTACTATAAATAGAGTATAATCTTTATAAATTGTGAATCACTATATTGTATATGTGTAACTTATATAATATTGTACATCAACTATACTTCAATTTTAAAAAGCTCATACAAGCTCACTGTAAAAAGTTTAATCACAGAAGGAGACAGGAGAAAATGTGGAAAAACTTCTACCTCTGCCCCACCTGCACCCTCACGCTCACTAACCAGTTAACATGGTATATATCCTTCTAACTCCTTTCTTTGTTTTCAGAAGCATATATACATACATACATGTATACATATGCACAGATCTACCCATTCTTTCTGATGGCTTCAAAGTGTCCATCACGGAAGGATCCACGTATTTCAGTCAAGTAATCCTCTACACACAGCCACTGATCTTGTTTTCCGTTTATGGACATTATAAGCAACGATGAACTTAACATCCTCTGACACACACACATGTATAAGTATTCCCACAGGACAGATTCCTGGAAGTGCAATTATTGGGTCGAAGGGCACATACATTTTAAAAGTTTATAGATACTGCCAAAGTGCCCTTTTACAATGATTTACCAATTTTCATTCCCATCAAACGTGCACAAGAGCACTTATTTGCCTGACTGCTTACCAAAACTGGGGGTTACCAAATTTTTACTTTATTTTGTTTTTTTGGCCATGCCACGTGGCATGCGGGATCTTAGTTCCCCGACCAGGAATCGAACCCGTGCCCCCTGCAGTGGAGGCGTGGAGTGCTAATCACTGGACCCCCAGAGACCTCCCACCAATTTTAAAAAATATTTGCAAATCTCACAGATTTGACTTACTACTAAAAGTTGAACATTGTTCACATGTCCATAGGCAGTTTGCATTTCTTCTATAAATTGTTTGCCCATATTTTCTGGCCAATATCCTATTAGAATATTATCTTTTTTTTTTTTTTTTTTTTTTTTGGCACGGTACGCGGGCCTCTCACTGTTGTGGCCTCTCCCGTTGCAGAGCACAGGCTCCGGACGTGCAGGCTCAGCGGCCATGGCTCACGGGCCTAGCCGCTCTGCAGCATGTGGGATCTTCCCGGACTGAGGCACGAACCCACGTCCCCTGTATGGGCAGGTGGACTCTCAACCACTGCGCCACCAGGGAAGCCCCCTAGAATATTATCTTTTTTAATGGACTTATTGATGTGAATACTACTTCTACTATATATTTATTTGTGTGTATATATCTTTTAAAATTGTTTATGAAACTCTAATTACTTTTGAATTTCTATGTGGTCTAAATACGTCAAACTTACTCTTTTTGCTTTTGGGTGTTTCATCTTATGAAGGAAAAGCAAGTTTTTTGTACCCAAGATTATAAAACTTTTCTCCTATATTTTCAGGTTCTCTTACAGTTTTGATTTTTATGTTTAGATTTTTAATCTATCAAGAACTGATGTTTTGGGGCTTCCCTGGTGGCACAGTGGTTAAGAATCCACCTGCCAATGCAGGGGACACGGGTTCAAGCCCTGGTCTGGGAAGAACCCACATGCCGCGGAGCAACTAAGTCCGTGCACCACAACTACTGAGCCTGTGCTCTAGAGCCCGCGAGCCACAACTACTGAAACCCGCTCGCCTAGAGCCTGTGCTCTGCAACAAGAGAAGCCACTGCAATGAGAAGCCCACTCAGTGCAACAAAGAGTAGCCCCTGCTCGCCACAGCTAGAGAAAGCCTGTGGACAGCAATAAAGACCCAATGCAGCCAAAAATAAAATAAATAAATTAAATTTAAAAAAAAAAGAACTGATGTTTCATGTAAGGCAAGAATCTAACTTTACTATTTTCCAAAGTGATAGCCACTTGTCTCCATATCATTTATTGAACATTCTGTTTTCCTCAATGATTTGAAATACCACCTTATCATTTATATATGTTCATATGTAAGTATGATACATATGTATGTTATAAACATACACAGATACATATATGCGTATACATAAGTATATATAAAATATGTTTCTAGATTCTTTAGCCTGATGAATGTATCTGCATTTCTCTGTTGCTATGCCAGCCCCAAATTGCTTTACTCGCTTAGCTGTATAGCCTGTTCGATATCTGGTGGGGCAAACTTCATTGTTCTTTTTGAAACTTTTCATGGTTATTATTACAGACTTACTCTGTATGTACAAGGTCCTATTCAAAGAATATTCAATTATCAGGTGACTATAACAAGAAAGATAATCAGTTTCTGTCCAACATCAAAACAAAGTCATCTTCCTTGTTACCTTATAAAGTTCTAGAGCAATGCCAGCAGCCATTTTTCCTCCATAGGACTCTGAGAAAATGTAGAATGGAATCGTCTAGGAAGAAAAGGAATTTACAAAGAATTAAATATCCTGAATGTCTTTTAATTCACACGAATCAATTTCAAATTTCTATTGCATGTAATGGCCAGACAAAACAAATCTGCTTTTGCTGATCTTTCCTCCCATATCTGATTATTAGGTTTAATTAGAATACTGGCTGCAGGGTCATTTTTTTCAAGCTAAAACCACCTTTAGTGATGACTGAAACAGAAGCCCACAATCTGATCCTGGGTGCAAAAAGGTTTTCTCTGGAATCAGCTAGGCATGTAACTCTCGGGGAAGTTTGCGTCTGATAGATGCAGTGCTGCAACTGTCAGCCCCCATCTGAGCTTGCTTACCTGGAATTCTTTGTGGCGTTCAAAGAAAGTCTTCAGGAGAACCATCATGTCTGATGCCACCATGGCCAGGTCTTTGGTGTACGCGTCACTCTTGTTCACATAACTGAACCCAGTGCCCACTGGGTTATCCACAAACAGGAGACTGGCCGACTGGAGCTACAAGCCACAGAGGAAAGTCAAATGTTGCAATCAGGGGCTCCCCTGGTGACGCAGTGGTTGAGAGTCCGCCTGCCAATGCAGGGGACACGGGTTCGTGTCCCGGTCCGGGAAGATCCCACATGCCGCGGAGCTGCTGGGCCCGTGAGCCATGGCCGCTGAGCCTGCGCGTCAGGAGCCTGTGCTCTGCAACGGGAGAGGCCACAACAGTGAGAGGCCCGCGTACCCAAAAAAATAATAATAACAAAATGTTGCAATCAGCCAGCCAGTCACCAACTATCTTTTGATCACCTTATATGAGCTCAACAAAAACCACACATGTGAGGATATCAGTGTGGTTATGATGTTACTAAAATGGATTAAAAAAAAAAATTGGGGGGCTTCCCCTCGTGGTGCAGTGGTTGAGAGTCCGCCTGCCGACGCAGGGGACATGGGTTCGTGCCCCGGTCCGGAAAGATCCCACATGCCGTGGAGCAGCTGGGCCCGTGAGCCATGGCCGCTGAGCCTGTGCGTCCAGAGCCTGTGCTCCGCAACGGGAGAGGCCACAACAGTGAGAGGCCTGCGTACCGCAAAAAAAAAAAAAAAAAAAAATATTGGAACAGGAACACAGACTAGTATAGCAAAGAAAGGCAAAGAAAAGGAGAGGCAAGAAGGAAAAGTTAACATATACACAGGGATCGAAGCATCTAGGCTGTTACTTTCAGACACTACAAATGTCCTGAATGTAATTCATTCGTGCAGGTAGAACCATGCAGTGTCAGTCTGAGCAACAGCTCGATGCAGTGAGAGGTCGGAATACCACACGTCTGTTTTCTTCAAGATGAATCCAGTTTCCACATTGGCCTGGCTTTGCTGAACACTACAAGAACAGAATTTATTCTAACACCTTTCCCAAAGAGGTTTAGAGTTATAGAATTTTTACATCCTGAAGGATCCCTAGTGATGGCACACTACAGCCATGTCCTTTACTGATCAGGACATTAAAGCCCAGAAAGGCCCAGGACTTGTCCAAGGTCACAAAGTTAGATAGGTAATGGCAGCATCAGGACCAAGGCCAGCATCTCCTCACTTCTTGTTCAGGCTCTCTGCCCCAGTCACATTACCCTATTAGTCGTGGGAGGCTTGGGGACAAGCCAGTGGGGTACTCTGCTACTGGAAGTGAGTATGTGAATGTTCTAGGCTGAGGGAACAGCATGTGCAAAGGCCCTGAGGCAAGAGTAAGTAAAATGTGCTTAAAGAAGACCAGTATGGAGACAGACAAGAAAATCAAAGGGCTCAGAGGGGATCTTCAGGTGGAGGTGCTCCCGCACTGAGTCTTAGAGGTGAGTATGGTGAGCTAGGTGTGACCGGGTGACCAAAGGAATGAAGTGCAAGCCCAGGAATGGCCCACGCAGAGGCCTCAAGGAGAGTGCACGTGGAGAGAAGCTGGGAGGTGTGGCTAGCAGAAGCCAGTTTACGCCCAGGAATCTGGATCCGATCTTTGGGGAACTGAAAGACAGTAAACTAAGGAGTGACTGGCATTGGAGGGTTTCACCCAAGCACCATGTGGGAAGTGGATTGGGGTTGGGGGGGGGCATTTTGAAAGCACCCGTGAGAGGCGATGGAAAAGGGGTGGATGAAGAATATTAACAACACTTGGGTATTAAACATAGAGCTACCATAGGACCCAGCAATTCCCCACCGCCCTGCCAAATTGAAAATAGGGGCCCAAACAAATATTTGTACGCTAATGTTCCCTGCGTTACTCACAACAGCCAAAAGGTGAAAACAACCTTAGTGTCCATCAACAGATGGGAGAGGAGCAGAGGAGAAGCACAGAGCAGAGGGTGGCCACCAGCTGGGAGCAACAGCCCCACCCTGCCCACTGGTGTGGTTTTACCCACCAGTGTTTGGCAGCCTGGAGGAAAGGGCTGAGCAGGTGGACAGGGGGACTGACCCCAGGCTGGGCGTGGCAAGGATGCGGAGGGAGAAGAATGAGGGAACCAGGGGTGGGGGTTAGGTAACGAAGTGAAGCGAAGAATGAGGGGGCGGGGTGAGACAGAGAACTAGAGAGACATCAAAAGGGCAGAGGACAAGGGATTTGAAGTCCTGAGGAAGACAAGAATGGAAGTAGGAGAGTAGGAGGGGAAAGGATTGCAGGTTGTGGCCAGAAGGTGGGACCCTGGTGTCTCAGATTGCAGGGATGGCCAATATGTGGGTAATGACAAGGTCCAGGGGGTCTGCTAGAGTAGACAGAGGTTTCTGCAGGCAAGTGGAGAGAAAGGTCACCGAGTTGGGAAGGTGTCCAGTGTGGGATAAGCTGTCCCAAGAAATGGAAGAGGCTGGCCAAAGAGGAAGCCTGTGGACAAGTACGCAAGGTCCCCCTGGACACAGAGGAAGAGGGAGGGGGGTGCAGTGGGATCGCTCAACTTGTGACGCCACCCAGAATGGGGTAGGGCTGGGTGGGACTCAGCCTGGGGGAGGCCACACGGCAGTTTGAGTTCGAGGCCTTCCTCACTGTACCCAAGTAGTTCTTCGTGGTTTGAGGTCTCTGTCAAGGGGCCCGATTTCCTCAAAGTTCCCAAATCCAGTGCTGGAACCACCTGGACCACCCTGTGAAAGCAAAAGAAACAAACAAACAAAAATAAAGTCAGAGAAAATGTTAGTCAAACCTTTGTCACTACAACAATGACCCCATTCACTATAAACAATTTATGAGTCAGTGATGGCTGGGTCAACCTTACACACAGGACAAAACTGATCCAGTGTCTGCACTAACTGAGCCCCCTGGTAACTGCTCAAGTCTTTCTAAAAAAAGGAAGCAACCGGGCTAAGAGCCCCCAGAGGGAACGTTCCTACCTCTGATTCTCTGAGCTTGAGCCTTGGCCTCACGTGGGGTTTGCTGACCTCAAAACATCTCGTCCAAACCTCTCCCTTCAAAGATGAGCAGTATGGCCCAGAGAGGGAACGTGGCAATTAGGGGCTCCACCAGGACTGGACCCGGGGCCTTGTGACCCTCCACCACCCTCTCCTCAGTGTCCCTGAGGATTTACAAGGGACCCAGACTGAGGGGCAGTTTGATCAAGATGATACCCAGGATATAACATAGTAAATGCGGAAGTCCCTGGGCAGGAAGCACTCAACACTGTGGGCATCCAAGGCCAGGGGCGAGGCAGGATTCTGAACAGAAGCTCAGTGCTGGGGGCCCAGACAATGGGAGGCAGAGGTTCTATGGCTCCTAAGGGCTAAGAGAGGGGAGGAGGTCCTTCAGGAGATGGTCAGGGGTAAGGACGGTCAGTGCTTTTCTGGACAAAACCTCAGGGGTCAGCTGAGCCAACAGGATAGGCCGAGGGCCTTGAATAAAAGGATGCTGTCTCCCTGTGCAAGATGGTTAGGAAAGGGAGATACACAATGATGGAAGGAAACAGCTCAGGCAAAACAGAAACCAGGGCAATCTGTACAGGGAAATCTAAAGGAAAAAAAAAGACAACATAGAGTCAGGGCTCAGGGGTAACTAAAGGACCCCAACAGAGAGTTTATGAAACTACTGAATGTTTTGAACCGACACCAAGCTAACTATTATAAAACTGGGAGGCTATAAATCCCTCTAAGCAATGTCCTCACCATCGACAGAATGAAAAGACCTATGGAACGGGAGAAAATAGTTGCAAATGATACGACCAATAAGGGGTTAATATCCAACATATATGAACAGCTCATATAACTCAACATCAAAAAAACAAACAACCTGATTAAAAAATGGGCAGAAAAACTCAATAGACATTTTTCCAAAGAGGAAATGCAGGTGGCCAGCATGTACATGAAAAGATGCTCAACACTGCTAATCATCAGGGAAACGCAAACCAAAACCATAATGAGATACCACCTCACACCTGTCAGAATGGCTATCATCAAAAAGACCACAAATAACAAATGTTGGCGAGGATGTGGAGAAAAGGGAATCCTTGTAACACTGTCGGTGGGAATGTAAATTGGTGCAGCCACTGTGGAAAACAGTATCGAGGTTTCTCAAAAAACTAAAAATAGGGGCTTCCCTGGTGGCGCAGTGGTTGAGAGTCCGCTTGCCGATGCAGGGGACGCAGGTTCGTGCCTGGTCCGGGAAGATCCCACATGGCGTGGAGCGGCTGGGCCCGTGAGCCATGGCCGCTGAGCCTGCGCGTCCGGAGCCTGTGCTCCGCGGTGGGAGAGGCCACAGCAGTGAGAGGCCGCGTACCGCAAAAACAAAAACAAACAAAAAAAAAAACTAAAAATAGAACTACCACATGATCCAGTGATTCCACTCCTGAGTATATATTTGAAAAAAACATAAACACTAATTTGAAAAAATACATGCACCCTAATGTTCATAGAAGCATTATTTATAATAGCCAAGATATGGAAGCAACCTAAGGGCCCACCAACAGATGAATGGATAAAGAAGATGCGGTGTATATATATACAATGGAATACTACTCAGCCATAAAAAAGAATGAAATTTTGCCAACTGCAGCAACATGATTGGACTTTGAGGGTATTATGCTAAGTGAAATAAGTCAGACAAAGAAAGACAAACACTGTATGATGTCACTTATATGGAAAATCTAAAAAATACAACAAACTAGTGGCTGTAACAGAAAAGAAGCAGACTCACAGATACAGAGAACAAACTAGTGGTTACCAGGGGGGAGAGGGAAGGGAGGGGGGAATGTAAAGGAAGGGGATTAAGAGATACAAACCACTACGTATAAAATAAACTACAAGGATATATTGTACAACACGGGGAATATAGCCCATATTTATAGAACTATAAATGGAGTAGAACCTTTAAAAATTGTGAATCACTATACTGTATACCTGTAACATATAATACTGTACACCAACTATTCTTCAATTAAAAAAAAAGCAAAGCAAAAAACAAAAACAAAATAAAATAAAAGCAAGGGTCCTTGAGTGAAAGCTGGGCCCCTTTTTCCTAGTGGACTTACTGGGCTGGGATAGGACCAAAGTGAAAGGAGAGAAGCTGGAATCCTAGAGGTATGGTCTTTGTGGGAGAAATCCCATTCTCCTGTTCTGTTCTACTTGATAACATACCACTGCAAAATCTCTTTGTCTAGAACTTTGGGATAGGGGTACTGTCATGGCCCGGGACTATGCAGTGACTCTGAAATATGGCAAGTGTGTCCAAGGACAAACTAAAACGCTTAAATGACCTGAAAGTGTACCTAAAGTAGCACACTACATCACTCAGAGCTACTCCACTCAGATGACGTGACCTTGATTCCCAAAGACCTGTCCAGAGAAGTCAGTGCATGGATTCTCAGTAGGCTGCTAAGAGAGATCTCCTTTTAACCTGAATTAATTATTTCTTCCTTAATCATACGCTTTTCCCCTTCCCTTGGGCCTCTGAGGAGATGAAGAGCAGGACAGTGAACCAGTTGATAACCATCAAACAGCATCTCAGCTCACAGAAACCAAAGGTCACAAACTGCACGGTCTTGAGCGGCCAGAAGTACACCACACGGAGCAGAGAGGGCAGGTGGGTCCCCTCCCCCAGAAGCTCCTGCCTGTGCGCAGGAGGGGCCCCACCACTCCGCTCCGGGACAGCAAGTTCAGGCCCCAAGTAATCGCATCTCATGGTTTTTGGAAAAAGGAAGGAAACGTCTTGATTTGTAAATGTTGGCAACTCATTCAAATAAGACAACTGCCCTACTCTGCAATCAACCAGAAGGAAGGTTTGCAGTTTCAGAAATTCAGTGGTTTTCAAATTGTGTTCCTGGAAGCCCAGAGAGTACCTGAGGGGCAGCATGTGACAAAGGGGAGGCTGAATGGGTGGGACTTGGCACTCCGCCCCAACCTCGGCCCCAGCACTTCTTTCTTCTGCTTTGGCTGGTCTGCAAGCTTTCACTTGGGAGGGGAAGAAGTTCTGGTGATTAATAAAAAGTTTGAAAACTGCTGAAATCCCACAGACCAAAGCCCAGAGAAGGGAAGTGTTTTGCCACGGCTCTAAGTGGCAGGAAGGCAGAACTGGGCTTGTCCACTGCACGGCTCTCCCTGACAGCCCTGCCACAGCTTCATCTCCAGCCGCCCGGGATGCACAAAAGCTCCCTGGGCCACACAGACGGGTTCTTCTTCTGAGACATTTTCATATCTGCACTCTCAGGCTGAGCCTCACCCCAGCCTTCAAAGAAAACACTTGCGATAATCCCAAGAGAAAAAGGCCCCTCCATGCAAACTGCTCTTCTTATCTCATCAGAAAGCCTGTATCCACTGGTCTGGAAGGCAAAGCTGGGGGCACTGGGAGGCTGCTTATGAATAATGACATTTTTGGAGGAAGTGACATTTACATCCCATGGGGGTGAGTATCAGGGCACCCTATTTTTTTTTTTTTTTTTTTTTCGGTACGCAGGCCTCTCACTGTTGTGGCCTCTCCCGCTGCGGAGCACAGGCTCCGGACGCGCAGGCTCAGCAGCCATGGCTCACGGGCCCAGCCGCTCCGCAGCATGTGGGATCTTCCCGGACCGGGGCACGAACCCGTGTCCCCTGCATCGGCAGGCGGACTCTCAACCACTGCGCCACCAGGGAAGCCCTAGGGCGCCCTATTTACTGGTGAGCAACCTGGCGCCCCAGCTGGGCCATGCCTACAGTTTCCAGAAGGTGAAGCAAGACCGCATTCCTCAACCCCTCCCTAGATCTTGGTCTTCCAGGTGGGTGTGGGCCACCTTTGTACAGACATTTTAGGAATGAAAGGAAGGATCCTCTGCCTGCCCTCAAGTAATTTCCAACCAGTTTCCTGTCTTCAATCCTTCCACTAGAGCTCAAGATTAAGATGCAAACACTCTTTAGGGAGAAGGATAGGGCCCAACACTTAATTCTAATATACAAAATGCCGAGTTCTTTCAAAATACCAGTTTTTCTAGGGGCAAGGAATTCAGGTCTAGGAAAGGACTGGGAGGGGAGGGAGAGGAAGGGCTGGTCAGGGTACCTCAGTCTTTGCTTTGGAACCTTCCAGAAACACTTTCTGTCAGCATATTGTCAAATGTGTCTTCAGGAGCTTCCAGTTAGGGTTCCTACTGTTGCCTGTGCTGGGCTCAATAGAAAAAGACCCCCGTAAAAGACTAGAACCTCTCACTCTCTGATTTGGCTTCCTTGACTGTACCATCGCCTTTGCCTGTCTCAGAAGGACGCTGAATCCCCAAGCCTAGGAGAGCCCCAGCTGGCTGCTGGACCACATCAGTTCTTCACTGCTGAGCTGTGAGCCTTTAAGGGCAAGCAAAGTGGTAAGTGGGGGAAACCTGGCCTCAACCTCAGGCCAGGCAATGAAACCAATTTTACCTGAAGCCACATGACCAGGGGCAGTTCTGAGAAGTTCTTGCTGGGGCTGGTGGCATAATAGAGCCACCAGAACATGTGGGCGTCCTTCCGGACAGTCACATAATCCCATACTTCCTTGCCCTCTTCTGTGGGCCAGCTGATGACAGCTCCTGAAACAGAAGCACAATTGGATTTTCTGGAAGAATGTCTATGTCCAGTTAAATTCCCAGCCCAGGAGACACGGCTGGGTTAGGCTAGTGATGATTTGGTTTATACTTCAGACAATTTATTTACTCCAATATATTGTGGAGATAAGGAAAAAAAACTCAAAAAACTCAGCTATGAAAAAACATACCAAACTTAATAGTGGCACAGGGTGCTGGAGGCTTTCACGTTTTCACCTACACCCTCTGTAATGTTTGGATTTTTAACAGGAAGCATAAAACGTGTTTATAATTCTGTTTAAAAGAGAGAGAGAGATTTACACTTGGGGGAAAAAAGAAAAATCTCAAAATGCAGCACGTTGATTTTTGTTCCTCATTTAATATACAATTAAAGAAGCATCACGGGCTTCCCTGGTGGCGCAGTGGTTGAGAGTCCGCCTGCCGATGCAGGGGACATGGGTTCATGCCCCGGTCTGGGAGGATCCCGCATGCCATGGAACGGCTAGGCCCGTGAGCCATGGCCGCTGAGCCTGCACCTCCGGAGCCTGTGCTCCGCAACGGGAGAGGCCACAACAGTGAGAGGCCCGCATAACCAAAAAAAAAAACCAAAAAACAAAAAGAAGCATCACAAGTTAGTGGGGCAAGATTACTTACTATATTACTCTGGGGCAACTGTTAGATTTTTGAAGAAAAAAAATAGAGATGTAGGTTCTTTCTTAACACTCTAAACCAAAATAAATTCCAAGTGGTTCAGATATTTCAATTTTAAAATTTAGATGTGAAAAATAATATGAAAATAGAGTTGAAAGTCTTTTTGACCTCTGGATGGGGAAGCGATTAAAGCATACCCTAGAGACTATAAAACAAATATCAAGAGTTGAGGACAGAAACTTGTTACATTTCTGTACAACAAAAATAAAAGGCAAAACAACAAAGAAAGGTCGGCAACAAATATGAAAAAGGGTATTTCCTTAATCGTTAGACCAACTAAAAAAATGCAAGATCCTTGAAACAATCAAGATAGTTGTACAATACCTAGCACTTACCAGGCATTCAATGAATGCCCCCGCTCGCCGCAACTAGAGAAAGCCCGCGCGCAGCAACAAAGACCCAACGCAGCCAAAAATAAATAATAATAAAATAAAATAAATTTATATAAAAAAATCGGGGGGCAACCTATTCGACAACATTTCCCAGACACAAGTCGAAGGGTCATATGATCCCCATTTTACAAAAGGGAAAACAAGTTAAGCAACTTGCCTAAGATCACAAGGCAAGTTTGTGGTTAGTTCGAATTCTCAGTTCTTGATTCACACCAGGGCTCATTTTGCTTAAAGAAAAGACTGAAAATCAATTTGCAAGTCATCCCATTAAACACGAATTTGTTTTTGCCAAAACGGACTGCGGTGAGGGGACATATTATCTCGCCTGTTCTGATCAGGTAGAGGGAGAAAGGCTTACTCGCAATTAAACGTCCCATTCGTGGTAGGATTTTTCAGAGTCTTGGTACCGTGCGTTTCAGTTCAAAATAAAAAGACCTTATAATCTCATTTAGCAGCCAATCACGGCAGGAAAAGGGAGGTGGCCTTAAGAATGCGGAACCCTCATTGATCAGGAGCTTCTCCAAATCTTACATTTTGCAAAACTGCTTCTACCTACACGCAGGGAAGAAACAAGCCAGCAGACCACCCAGAGCCAGAAAAAAGTAGAAAAAGAACTTTGAATCAGGAAAAAAAAAAAAGTGAGGCTCAAAAGCAAAAATAATTACGCAAGGCAGAAACAGGGGAAAAGGAATATGCTTTAAAAAGCACAAACCCACTAACTGATTCTTATCCCTAAAGAAGAGAAGGAGGCACCGGCCGCTGAAGCACTTTTGCCCGAACCTACCCGTGCTCAGGCCCAGGAGCAGCAACAGCAGCGGCATACGACAACTCCGCGGCGCCAGCTCCATGACGAATACCGCGCGGCAGCATCAGCTACGGGCTGGACCCCGCGCCTCACCACGTGACGGTGGCGGGCTGGGCGAGGCCGAGCCGGGGCGGGGGCGGAGCCTGGGCGTCGGGGCGGGGCCGGGGCGGGGCCGGGGCGGGGCCGGGGCGGGGCCGGGCGGGGCCGGGGCGGGGCCGGGGCTTGGGCGGGGCTTGGGCGGGTGGAGAGGCTAGCGACGTCTCGCGCACCCTCTGCCCAACTGGCCCACTAGCGTCCCTGCAACGGCGCTCGGCGTGTTCTTTTTGCCGTTTTGGGGACAAGCAGAAAGGAAGAGGCGTTTAATGCATTGATTTGACTTGGGTTGTGCGACAGAACTGAGACGCTACAGAGAAATAACCAGGAGGACCGTCCTTCCTGCCCCGCCCATCTCTTCCTTCCCCAACAAAAGACCTGGCATTTCAAACTGCTGCATCTGCCCCAAATCAGATTAAACCTGGCCAGCTTAATCTGGAAACTGTGAGATTCCATTTTCATAGATTTGTTCTTAAAATTATTTTTCTTATAAAATTACGAATATAATGGACATTTTGGAAATTTGGGGGAAAAATTGGATACTACATTGTTGGCATTTGGGATTTTTTTTTCCTCTAGTCTTTTACGTCATCTTTTTAAATACGATAATAAAATTTTTTATTGTTTTTTTCTCGATAATTTGTCATTGGCATAATTCTGTGTTGTTAATGATAGGGATTGAGTAGGATAATCAAATAGTTAGCTTAGAAACCCCGTTAGGGGGATTGTTGATAGGGAACTTTAGGGAGCTTTGGGAGACCACAGTAAGATTAATGATCACTCAAGAAAGTAATGGGAAAATCCTGAAAAAATGTGGGCTTGCTTGACTCAAAGCAGAACAAGTGGCTTAACATCAAAGCCAGATTGGCTTGCTTAACAACAAAATAAAGCTAGCTTGATTAGCAACAAAATAATGCAACAGAAGCCTGAGACATGCCCCGGAACAATACAACAATGGTGGCATGAGACCTATATCCTGCCCAGTGGTGTCATCAAGTTAATGACAACCGGCACATGCTCTGTGCACACAAAAAACAATCATTTATGGAAAGGTGACATATCAAAGTGAAAGGTCCTCATTGTACTGAGACCTGAAATAATTTTTCCAAAGTGCCATGACAGTCCTGGCCTGACTATGTAGGGACAAAAAACCCAATCTGGAGGAGGAACCGATGAGGAAAGCATGACATCTACTCAAGAAAGACAAAGAAGGTCTTCTCCCCCTCCTCTCTCTTCCTCTGATTATAAAAATGTAACCCACTAAGTACTCGGGGCATCGCAATGCTTGCCTGACTGCTTGTTAAGCCTCGCAAGCGTCCTATTCTAATAAATCACTTCTTATCTATCAGTTTGCCTCTCGCTGAATTCTTTCTACGCTGAGGCATAAAGGACCGAGCCCCCTAAATAACACCTAACCGTTTCGTTAACACGACAACAGTCATTTTAAAGAGGCAGTTAGAGGTTTGGGAAGGGGAAGGGAGGAAAAAGGACGGGAGAGGTGTTTTCTTGTGTGTGTGTGTGTGTGTGTGTGTGTGTGTGTGTGTAACAGAAAAACGAAGTACATGTGACAACTCTCTCTTTCCTGTTCCCTTCTCTAACCCTTTGCCCCTGCAGGTAATTAACGGACAGACATTTTCATCTGTAGCCTTGTGAAATGGCAGAGTGCTGCAGATGAAGGGGGAGGGTGCTGAGATTTGGGCCAGAGAAGAGAAATATGCAACCAGGTTCTCTTAAACTTTAGCATGGGATGCTCCAGAAGGAGTAAAATCCCATAATGCTGGTATTGGGGATGAGCCTCTGGAGAAACATTTGAAAGATATTATTTATATAAAAGTTACACCGTTAGTCAAACAGAAGTAAGGATGTAACAAAGATTGTCCTAAACTTTTCCTAGCTAAACATTCAAAGTTGTTCTGTGTCGCCAGAGCCTCAACTACACTTAAACCCTTCCATAATTAGACTCTAGGGCTTCACTTTGTCACAGAAAAATAGCACTATGATAAGTATCTATATTTTGCCTATGGTATTTTCCATATTTGGGGTTATTTCTCTAAGATAAAATAGAAGTGGTACTATTGCATTAAAGGCTGCAACCGTTATTCTGCAAGTCAGCCCTCCCTCACTATTGGCTGGTTCCATATCTGTGGATTCTTCATCCGTGGATTCAACCAACAGGAGATCAAAAATATTTGGAAAAAATTCTAGAAAGTTCCTAAAAGCAAAACTTGAATTTACTGCATGCAAGCAACTATTTACATAGCATTAACATTGTACAGGCATACCTTGGAGATACTGCCAGTTTGATTCCAGACCACCACAATAGAGTCACACAGATGTTTTTGTTTCCCAGTGCATGTAACAGTTATGTCTACAGTATACTGTAGTCTATTAAGTGTGCAATAGCGTTATGTCTTAAAGATTGTACATGCCTTAATTTAAAAAATTTTTATTGCTAAAAAAAATACTGACCATCATCTGAGCCTTCAGCAAGTCATAATCTTTTTGTAATAGTAACACCAAAGATCACAGATCACAAATCACCGTAACAAATATAATAATAATGAAAGTTTGAAATATTGGCAAATTGTGAAGAATTACCAAAATGTTATACAAGATGCAAAGTGAGCAAATGTTACTGGAAAAATGGCACCAATAGACTTCCTTGAAACGGTTGCCACAAACCTTCAATTTGTGAAAAATGCAATACCTGTGAAGTACAATAAAATGAGTCATGCCTGTATCTACAACTATTTACATAGCATGTATTAGGTATCATAAGTAATCTAGAGATGATTTAAAGTATATGGGAGATTATATGCAAATACTACGCTATTTTATATGAGGGACTTGAGCATCTGTGAATTTTGGTATCTGCAGGGTGATTTGGAACCATTTCCCTATAGATACTTAGGGGCGACTGAATATAACATTAAAAGTGTTATTCTTAAATCATGGGATGGGCTTATTCAGTAGAAGTAATGGAGGGGAGGGAACTCCCTGATAAAATGACAGAGTAAAAATCAACTAGAAACTGTGGTTGATAAAAGGCAGGTATCAAAGGGATAAAAGGCAGGCATTGACAGGGAAGGGATATGAAATTTCCTGGGGGTAGTGGTAATACTGCACATTTTGATAGGTGTGTTAACGAAGAAAATTCAACTGAGTAAAAAAAATTTTTTTTTTTTGGCCACGTCTTGCAGCATGTGGGATCTTAGTTCCTTGACTAGAGATCAAACCTGGGCCCGCTGCATTGGGAGGGTGGAGTCTTAACCATTGGGCCGCCAGGGAAGTCCCCTCAACTGAGTAAATTTTAAAGATCTTACTGGCTTTATTCGGTGAGCCATGAATCGGGCATCATTCAACCTAGCAGATAGAAAGGAGCTCCAATGTACAAAATGAAAGACTTTTATAGGTAGAAAGGAGCAGAATGAGGAAGTTATACAGACAAAAAAGTTGGTTATTGCAAGTTTACTTGCCTTTACGGGATGGCAGGGGTCTATCAGGCAGATTAACTAGTGCTGAATAGACAAATCCTGATGGACTGGTTTAAGATTCCATTTCTGGGACAGCCAAAACTGTAATTAAGTCTCGATTTGGTGATGTGGGGCTGAGCATAAGTGACTTCATTTGGGGCCTGTTGTCTTGTTTGTAACAGGTGTTTGGATTACAAAGATGTATATATTTGTCAAAACTCAGCAAACATACACTTGATTTGCTCGTTTCGTAAGAGACAAATTTTGCTTGAAAAGGAAGAAATTGTAAACAAAACTTCACCTTTAGTTAATCATATGGGTGTGAAGTGTTTAGGAGGAAGTATGTATGCAGTCTTTAAAATGTATCCAAAATATACGATGGAATGATGGGTGGAAAGAGCAATGAACAGATGGATAAATATGTGATAAAGCAAGTATTATAGTAAGATGTTAATGGTAGAATATGGCTGGCAGGTATATGGGTGTTCACTATATATTTTTTCAAACTTTATATGTGTCCGGAAATTTTTATAATAAAATATAAGGAAAAAGCTTGCAAAAAGTAGGACTAGACCTCTGATGGATTGTAGAAGTCCATTCTTAAAATGCCTTAGGACCTGAAATGCATACTATTTCATCTGTTTAAGTTTTTGATGATATAAGCAAAGGCTAAGCAGACAAGGGAACCCCCAAAATGCTCTTATGACACAAGAATCACCAAACAATGAGTCACTTACAGTGGCTGTGTAGATAAATGTGGTGTTAAGTATGGCACACTGTGAGTAGGTGCGCTCTAATCTCCATTTGAATCTGGCCTTCAACACTGGGTAGTCTTTTATGAGGGCAAACACTAACATATCCCCTTTTCTTTACAGTTTATAATCACTAGAATCAAAGCAACAAAACACACCTGGGAACCAAGTGAAAAATTATTATTCTAAGAGCCAGCAGTAAAGTTCCTCCCAACAACTGGAATGGTCTTTAAGAAAAATATCTTTTTGAATGAAATAATGCCATTTGCAGCAACATGGATGGACCTAGAAACCACTGTGCTAACTGAAGTAAGTCAGAAAGAGAAAGACAAATATCACTTATACGTGGAATCTAAAATACGACCCAAATTAACTTATGTATGAGACAGAAATAGACTTAGACATAGAAAACCAATGGATGGTTCAAAAGGGAAAAGGGTGTGGGGAGGGATAAATTAGGAGCTTGGGGTTAGCAGATACGAACTACTATATATAAATACAGAAACAACACGGTCCTACTGTATAGCACAGAGAACTGTATTCAATATCCTGTAATAAACCATAATGGGAAAAAAAAAAACTTATCGGTTCCTTGACATGAGGAGGTGGGAGCTGAGAGTATAGGGGCATCAGCAAAGGCAACAAAGAATTGCTAAACTGTGCTGCACAGCGATTTGAGAGGAATTTGCTGTCCTTCTAGGAGAGAAAGAAGCGAGATAGATGAAAAGAAGGGGACTGTGCAGAAAGACCAGCAAAAGAGAGTTAAGGCTGAAGAGCCAATGGAATTTTCTCTCATGGAGAGTGGCAAAAGCACATTTTCTAAGGCTATGCTTGTGCCTGTGGTTCAGTTTGAACTTGCATTTTCTGTGATGTAAACTCGTCCTCTCGGGACAGATCAAAAATGTAATAGAGCTTTGGGGGAGGCAACAGGATCGGAAGAAACTTATCTCAAAACTGTGTTTGCAACAATACTTTATGTTTTAAATTATATGTTGGGGAAAGGTATGAGAAGCTGATGGAGGCTCATTGCCTGGGGGTTCATTAAAGGCCTTCCCAGTGAATTGTTGCAGAATAAAGTACAAGGGGTCTTGGTTGGTCTGGATCAGAATGCAGCTACTGCTGACAAGCTACTAATTCAGGATTCACTGCAGGTGGTGTGAATCCGGGGAAGAGGATTCAGCAGGCAATCACATGACCAGATCTGCGGGGGGTGGGGGGGCAGGTAATTTTGTTTCATAGTTGCAACAAAAGTGTTTTTTCTCTTCTTCAGGGCTAATTTCCTGAAGGAACTGGGCTAAACGTCATAGCAATTATTTCCAAAACTCAAAAAGGATGATAGCGGGCAGGGAATCATAACAAAGCCCCCCAATCAAGGAGGAAGGAAGATATAAATGTGCTTGACAAAGATGAGTGAGAACAGGAAAATATGAGAGAAGGAATGGACTAGAAATAATTCTTAGGAGCAAGGAAAACCCAGGAGGCCAATGCTATTTTCATGCTCCTTAGTTTCAGCTTCAGTTTCTAAATTTAAATCCTGTAGGTGCAACAACAGGAATTCAACTCTATATGTGGGGTGAATCAGAATGCACCTTGTTTCTCAAATTTCCAAACTCAGATAAAAATAAATCAGGGACCAGAGACAAATGAGTTTGCTTGAGTCCATTCTTACATGTCAACCAGGATGGGAACTCCCACCAGTGGGAGGAGCTTCTCAGCAAGGAGGAGCCTCTCTGCCACTTGCGCCTTCAGGTGTTAACATAGCCCAGGTAAGGAACTTGGACTTCAATCCCCACCTGCCGTACCTCCCCTCCCCCACCAGAGCAGTGTCAGAGAAAGACAGCCAAAACAGAATAAACAAGATCCAGAATCTCAGACCATAATATGAAAATGTTCAGATTTCAACTTCTTCAATTTCATACCCAGAACCAGGAAGATCTCAAACTGAAAAAAAGACAATTAATAGATGCTGACACGGAGATAATGGAGATGTTAGAATTATCTGACAAATATTTTAAAGCAGACAGGATAAACATGTTGAAATGAATGAAAGAAAAGAAAGACTCAGCAAGGAGATATAAAGTCTCAGCAAAGGAATAGAAGATGTGAAGGAGAACCAGAAGGAAATTTTAGAACTGAAAAATACAATTACCAAAGTAAGAAGCTCAGTGATGGACTCTACTGAGAGAAAATAAAGTGAAAAAAAAAAAGAGCCTCAAGGATCTGTGGGACTATAATAAGAGACCTAACGTTTAAGCGATTGGAATCCTAGGAAGAGAGGCTGAAAAAGTACCCAAAGAAATAATGGCTGAAAATGCCCCAAATTTGGCATGAGATATAAACCTACAGATTCTCAAAGCTGAGTGAAACTCCAGCAGGATAAACCTAAAAAAATCCATGCCAAGACACAGCATAATTAAAATTTTGAAACCCAAAGACAAAAAAAAAATCTTGAAAGCAGAGAAAAATGACACCTTACCTATAAGGTAAAGACAATTCCAAGGATAGCAGATTTCTCACCAGAAACCACAGAGGACATACTCGAGGTCCCGATAATAGGGGCAATGGTGGTGTTTTGCGCATCTCCAGAAAGGAAACAAGACTAGCCAGGTAAACACTGCTTAGCTAACTTTCCATGTTTTGGAGTAGCAGTCTTCAAACTGGGCATAAATGTGTCCTGAGGAGTCGCACGCACTTTCTAAGGAGAGGTAGGCCTGCGTGGTTTTAAGAGAATTCAGTTCGTCTCCCTCTTTCACTGGGACTCCTTCCTACAGCCGATTGCCTGAGAATGTGCCTGTGCACTGTTTCTGTTCTCCTCAAAGTGTCTTTCTCCCTCCTGACCCCATCCACATAGCCTTACAGCACCTACTGTTCTTGTTTGTTTCCTCCAGCTATTATTAAATTGAGATCAACTTTAGGGAAACATGTAGTGGATTCTGCTGTAAATCATGTCCATAACAGCAATCATTCATACAAAAAATGTAACAATGCCCTGAACTTGAGAACCCAGCTTCATTTTATTGGGATTAACTCTTCTTTCTTAGATGTTGATATGCTCTTCCAATTCTATCAAATGAATATTTATAAACATAATTGATTTCAACTATCAGATTAAATTGCTAATAAATCTATGTAAGAGTTTTATATGGATGATTATATATGGATGATTTATATATAATCATCCATCTCTCTATCCATCTGTCATCGATATACAGGTCTTTGATCGTACTCCCCATTTTTATGAATTGTCATTTTTACCCCCGTTTCATCTAAGTTTAGCGCCATAGACAAGGCACCTCTAATTGTAAAAGTAAGTGGTATAATAATCACTTAAATCTTAGTAGAGCCTTCCCAGATACTGAGAAAGTGAACAACTCTAGCGACTGGGTAAACACTTTCTTTGAAAGTCAGGTGATTCCCAATTCTTTGTTTTTAACATTATTGAACCTAACTGAATTGTTGACTGAAGGAGCACTGAAAATAATTTTTAACGAACGATCTCTAGGTGTAAGTTGGAAAGAGTTTTAAGGAATTGACTGATATAGCCAATAACATAAGTCCTTCCATTCTTATCTACTTACATAAATGAACATGTTTTCTCAGGGCGTCACATCTATAAAAACAAAAAATAAGTCCAGAATTGATGGGGAGCCCTGTCTCATTTAGCAATATCCATTCCCAGAGACTTGGACTAATTAAAAAAACCCACACAGACCTCCATTTATTTTATTAATAGATATGGTCCATGTCCATTTTATTTTCTCCGTTTAATAATTATGTAACAAAATGTGTGGCGTTTTATGCTATTTTGATCAATTGTGTACCTCTAATAATAGTAATAACGCAATCCAGAAGACCTAGAGCATTAGGGTCACAGGAAAATAAAACTTAAAAAAAAACTTTTTAAAACGTATCTACTGACTGCAAGGTGTTAGCCATGTACTTAGTCCAGTGACCCTGGGGAAGTTACTTAACCTCTCTGAACTTTTGGGGTTTTTTTAATCTTCAAAATGGGAATAATAATAGCTTATAATTCATACCTTTGTAATGAAAACTAAAGGAGTTAATATACTATGTGGAAGAAATGGAATGGAAATTCAAGTGATGTAAAACTTCTGATTCACTTACCTAAGAGTTAATAAGAGGACTATTTTTTATATTTTGAAATTTGCATGGTGGTAGGTATTAAACTGCTAAGGTATTTAAATTCCACTGAATACTTTGAAAAGAGTGATTAATGGTTTTATTTTAAAATGTCAATATTTACAATACATTAGGAATTACATCTTTTGCAATTCTGTATGACGAAACATTTTGTAAACTAGATGCATTGGGAGTTACGTTTTTGAAATTATTTTATGTATATGAGCAAATATCTTAGAAGAAGACCACAGCTGAGCAGTGCTTGTTTATCTAGAGAGTTGCCTAAATTCGGACCCTACGTAGGGCTCAGCAGGAAAGGAATAAAGGCATTTCGCTTATTCTCTTCCCTAGCCCTGTCTTGAGCCGACCTGAATCAATCCCGCTCCGCGTTCTCGTCATTCACAAAGCCTGGAGCAGCCGTTTGCCACCAAAAGGTGGCACCCGTTAACAGGCTCCAGGGGGCGGGCCCCGAGCACGCCTCTCGACGGCCCCGTGGAGTGTCTCGGCTTCCGTCGCGCCTCGAGCAAGATGGCAGCCTCCGAGACGGTTAGGCTACGCCTTCAATTTGATTACCCGCCGCCAGCCACCCCGCACTGCACGTCCTTCTGGCTTCTCATCGACTTGAACAGATGCCGAGTAGTCACGGATCTCATCAGTCTCATCCGCCAGCGCTTCGGCTTCAGTTCTGGGGCCCTCCTGGGCCTCTACTTGGAGGGGGGGCTTTTGCCCCCCGCCGAGAGCGCGCGCCTGGTACGAGACAACGACTGCCTCAGGTGCGCGGGCGGGATGGGGGCACGGCGGTGGGGCGCCGGGGACGAGCACGCCGGGGGCGCCTCCGGCGTCTGAAGACCGCGTGTGGGTGTGGGTCCGGGTGAGGGTCGGGGTGAGCTGGGGGGGGCTGTCAAACTGCACTTCCGTGAACCCCGGAGATTCTGATTGGTCCAGTCAGGTTTGGGGCTCAGGAGTCTGCATTGTAACGAGCATCTTTCCCCGGGAAGCTTCTAATGCAGAAGGTTGGTGGACCACGCTTGGAAAAACCCTGATCTTGGGTGTGGGCCGGGCCCGCGTTTCTTCCAGCCTTGACTTAGCAAGCGCTCACTTAGCCGGGCACTGTGTTAGGTGCGCGGGGTGCCGGGCGTGCCTGAGACCCGGCCTTCCCCTGGCAGTTCGCAGGGTCAGGTGCCGGAGACCCAAGCAAACGGACCCAAAGTCTTGTTTTCTTCACCGCTTGCAGCGTGTCCAAACTCAGAGCTCCTGCGATTACCCCCTGGGACTGGTGGGCGTCATTCAGTGTCTCACCTGGGTTCACTTAAATAGGTGTTTGGAACCTTTTGGGTTGTGAATTGGGAAACAAAATAGTTTTAAATATGCTTTTAAAAGAAGTTTTAAAAGATGATACTGAGATGAGTATCAAGGAGCGGTTGTGGTGTAAATTGCTCACGTGTGGCTGATTTATCTCAATAAGATGGTAAGACACGATTTCAGTTCGGATTCGTATCTTGGACTGATTTATTCAGGGCTTCTTTTTAAAAGCTTCATCTACAGTGAAAAAAATTCTAGAGTTGTGAACCAGGCTACTTACTTCTGCTTGCCATTTGTTGCATGTTGAATATTCCTTTCCCCAGAGTATGTCAGATTCATAAGATTTCTTCAGGGCATCAGGGAATTTAACTTGGAACAACTGCTACATCTTTGAGCATATGTGTGTCTTTCTCTCTTTTCAAAGCAGGAACACTGATTTACTAATAATGTTTAGCTGTTTCCAGTGACAATTTGAAATAATCCAAGTTTCAAAAAGAGGTCTTTTTCCTTTTTATTCCCTGTGAAATAGATCTCCATTCTCTCTGCAATTCAGGGACTATTTAAATATTGCAGTTGTAAGGACTGCATCCTCTCCTGTTAAGTTTACTTTCTGATCTATCTCCTGTCTAATGAATTAATAACTTGCTGATGGCTAACTGCCGTTATACTTCATTTAATGAATCGTCTGGAAATTAGACTCTTTATAATGAAGTCAACAGTGTCAAAAGCAAACCATGAAAGCTGTTATGGGAAATAAATACAGCACAATGGCAGGCAGAATTCCTCCTAAACACCAGAATGCACAATTGAATATGGCAAGAAATACCTCTGCAGCTAGCTTCAGTGGTAAATGGGGCAGACCTTAGGAAAAAGTTGAATTTGGAAAAGTTTTGTATGTTTTCGTGGTTTCATGTCCATAGTCATTCTCTGTCTTCCCCTGACAGACTCACTTTTCTTCAGAGCTACAGAAGAAAACAGTTTCTTTTCTCAAAGGTACCCAATATTGTTGGAGTAGACCAAAATAACTAGTTTTGTGTTTCTGTATATTATGTTCTTGTGTCATGTGGAGTGGATAATTATCTGACTGGATAATCATACCAGGTTTTGCTGCTAAGTGCAGAAGATGGTTGAAAAGAAGAGATCATCGTGGAACACAAATGCTCAGCGAATTTCACAGTACCTTGAAGGTTGGATAGCCTCGTACAGTTGTGGAGGCAAAAGCTACCCTGACTTGGTGAAGGGATGAGTTTGACCAGCAGAAGAATTCTGTTGGGATTGCCAGGAGTGCTGAGAGAGCTCTCATGAGGAAAAGCAGAGCCTGGCTGTGGGAATCCTGAGAACTAGCCCTGGAGGCGTGAGCATCTCCACACTTGTGTGCCATGGCCACTTCCTCACAGCCCCTTCTTTTGAGCCCCCAGAATCTGACTTCCAGGCTGCTAACATGGAGCTCCTCAAGGAGGTCTCCATCTCCCCTGGGAGGAGGAAGTGCTCCCATTTGCCTGGAGCCCCATCCATCTGCTAGGGCTGCTCTAACAAAACACCACAGGCTTAAGCAACCGAAATTTCCCTCTCACGGTTCTGGAGGCTGGAAGTCCAAGGTTAAGTGTTGGCAAGTTTTGTTTCTTTTTGAGGCCTCTCTGCTTGGCTAGTAGGTGTCTCTCTTCTTACTGTGTCCTCACATGACCTTTTTTCTGTCCTCAGAAAAAGGCACGTGACCTGGTGTCTCTTTGTGTGTCCAGATTTTCTCTCTCATAAGGACACCAGTCAGATTGGATTAGGGCCCCGCTCTTAACGGCCTCATCTTAACTTGATTACCTCTTTAAAGGCCCTGTCTCTAAATACAGTCACATTTAGAGGTACTATGGGTTAGGGCTTCAGCATAAGAATTTTGAGAGGACACAGTACATCCCATAACACCCCCTGAAGAGAGCTTCACAGAGGCCTGGCTGCAGCACCTGGAGAGCGACCAGCTGGAGTGAGCTCTCCCTGTTGAAGAGTCATTCTGTGAGGAAACAGAATGCCTTCTCTCCTCTGTCAATCTTTTGACTCTGCGGCATTTAATACTGATTATTAAATGCTGAACATTAGAGATGAGCTCTCATTTCATGTTGCTGTGATCAGTGGCTCCTTGGATAGCCAGCCAAGCCCCTCTTGATATGTCTGTGAGGCCGGCAGTGGGAGTGAAGAAGACAGAGCGTCTGAGCCAGGCTGAGGGCAGTTTGGTTTCCTGAAACCTCGGGAGCCAAAGAAGATACTTGCGGTTAAGGCTGCCGGTCGTTGTGCAGCCTGGGTCTCTTGACGCTCAGTCTCGTTTTGTAGCCTGCTGATGGTTTTGGGGATATAGAATACTGAGAGCTCTTCTCTCATGTTCAGGAGTGTTTGTCCAATGCCCATGGGTGAACAGAGACCAGTGGAAGTTAGGCCTGGGCTGCTTTCATTGTGAAACATTGATAGTCCCTTCCTATTCTTTTATTAAAACAAAGCAAACAAAAAGGCTTATTGTTAAAAAAAAATTATACTTCAAAATAGTTCAGGGTACAAAATCCCTTATTTCTTTTCTCACATACTCTTCCTACACCCCACTCTCTAGAAGTATCCTCAGTTAAATTTGGAGTGTCTTTTCCATACATATGCAAACATATATGCTTACACTCTTTAAATACACATGTCATTATAATATACATTTTTTCCTGCACCGCACTTTTTTTTACCTAACGTATCTTGGGTATCTTTCATTTTAGTATATACGATACGTGATGCAATTGCTACGTCATTCTTTTTAAATGCTGTATTATTCCTTTGCATGGCCATGTTAATTTATTTAGCCAGCCCCTTACTAATGGACATTTTAGGTTGTAATCTTAGTTTGACTGGGCTTCTATAATAAAAATACCATAAACTGGGTAGCTTATAAACAAGAGAAATTTAATTCTCACAGTTTAGAGGCCGAGGAGCCCAAGATCAAGGTGCTGGCAGACTTATGGTCTGGCGAGGGCTTGCTTTCTGGTTCACAGATGGTACCTTCTTCCTGTGTCCTTACATGGTAGAAGGGGACTAGGGAGCCCTGGGGGTCTCTTTCATAAGGGCGCTAATCCCATTCATGAGGGCTTTACCCTTATGATGTAATCACTTCCCAAAGGCCCCATCTCCTAACACCATAACATTGGAGGGTTAGGATTTCAACGTATGAATTTGGGGGGAACACCAAAACATTCTGCCCTTGGCAGTTGTCATCTGGTTTTCACTGTTACATACTGCTGTGGTGAGTATTCTTCTATACCTTTGTGTACTCGGGCAATGATTCAGTAAGATACATTCCCAGAAGGGGTACTCCTTGGTCAAATTTTAAAATTTGATAAGTACTGTCAAGTTGGCCTCCAGAAGAGTTGTACAGGTCTGTATTTATGCCAAAAATACATGAGTTACTTTTGTTCAATATTGTGCGAAAGGTAAGAGAGCAGAGTGATTAAGAGCTCAGGGTCTGGAATCAGAACCCTGGATTCAAATCTTGGCTCTGTGACTCATTAGCTGTGTGCCCTTGGTCAGGTAACTTACTTCTCTGAAGGTGGTAATGCAGGGCACTGCAAGCAGCAGCTAGACAGGAGGGAGGCTGCAGGGAACAGGTGGGACCCAAAGAGATTGCAGGTCCCTGCTTTCACCCTCTTTGTTGAATTTCACCTCCATTTGATGGGACAAGTTCATTAAAAACCCATCAACTCCTGCCCTCAGATGACTAACAACATACACCGTATTAATAAAAATTAGAGCTAACATTTAGATAGCACTTGCTCTGCGCCCAGCACGGCTCTAAATATATATGATAGCTCATTTGAGTACTATAATTATTACTGTTACCCCCATTGTACAGATGGGAAAAGTTGAGGTAATGATATTTTAAAATTTTAACTAAAGGCCGAAGAAGGATTTGAATCCAGTCACCTTGGCCTTGGCAGGCAATGGCTAGTGGGAGTGGGGAGGTGCCAGGCAGTGCAGATGGGCATGTCTGTATTTATGTATGATAGAATCCTAGAGGTGAACTTGCAAATTGAAAGGGAATACCTTGCATTTTGATACTAGTGCCCGGTTTGCCCTGCAAAGAGTTTGAATGAACAGTGGAGAGTCTGTTTTAAACATTTCTTGGGATCAAATCTCTTTCATTGCTAATTATACAGGTAATTCACTTTTCTTTGTAAAAGGACAGCTACATTCACTTCCGTTTGTAAAAGGACGGTTCCATTTGTGGTCTGTGATCCAAGTGGGGAAATGAAGAACATTGCCAGGGAAAGTGTCCGCCCTGAAAAGAATGGTAACTGAGCAGACCCAGGTGAAACGTTTCTCGTTCTCTGGATGGTGTTTTGTTTCTCAGTCTGAATATGCTCCAAACTGAAGTTACTCTCTTCAGGAGTAGCGGATAGCGAGGCTGCAGCAATCACAAGTCAAGTGTCCACAGATCCGTGATCTTCAGGATGGGTGAGGTGATGGCAAGAGCTGCTCTTGAAAGCGTGACGCTGGTGTAGGCTCCTTTGAAAGCCAGGGGTCCTGCCTACACGGGACGCAGCACGTGCAGTGTTCCAGTGAATTAATGAACCACAGTGACTGAACAGAAGGTCTTGCATCCATTTTCAAAGTGTGATGGAAAGTTTGGTACTAATTGTCATCTCAGAACTGAAACTTGAATCATAGCATTGCTACAGGTGAAAACAAATTAATCAAGAATGTTATGGAAAGTTCCATATCCAGGAAGTTCCTAAGTAGTTCTTAGATTCACAGGATGCCAAACTAGCTTTTGCCCGTTTAAGAATTACTTTCTTGCTGCTAGGTGCCAAGGTCCACAGCTGAGAACAGGGAGTAGTGAGTTTTATTTAAGTCCCTGCTCTTTCAGAGTTTTATTTCTCTCTTCATCCTACTGCTGGTATCAGTAGCTTTTATTTTATCTTCACTTGTATGTGTCTGTGTATTTGTGTATTCTGAAGAATAATTAAGGTTTTTTTCAACTACCACATTGAGATAAATCCACAGGATTACTATACCTTAAAAAAAATTAAAGAATGCCTATAATCTATCTTATTACTCACCAATTATACTTTATTTTCTATTTTTTAAAAATAAATTTATTTATTTTTGGCTGCATTGGGTCTTCGTTGCCGCGCGCGGACTTTCTCTAGTTGTGGCGAGCGGGGGCTACTCTTCGTTGAGGTGTGCAGGCTTCTCATTGTGGTGGCTTCTCTTGTTGCGGAGCACGGGCTTTAGGCCCGTGGGCTCAGTAGTTGTGGCTCCCGGGCTCTAGAGCGCAGGCTCAGTAGTTGTGGCACACGGGCTTAGTTGCTCCGCGGCATGTGGGATCTTCCTGGACTAGGGCTCGAACCCATGTCCCCTGCATTGGCAGGCAGATTCTTAACCACTGTGCCACCAGGGAAGCCCTGTACTTTATTTTCAAATATGATTGTCCACATCTTTCCCTGGTCACTAAAAGTACTTGATGAAAGATACAGCTGGATGTAAATGTATTGAAAGAATAATGTATGTTTTTAGGAGACATTTTTTTTTTTTTTTTTAAACATCTTTATTGGGGTATAATTGCTTTACAATGGTGTGTTAGTTTCTGCTTTACAACAAAGTGAATCAGCTATACATATACATATGTTCCCATATGTCTTCCCTCTTGCGTCTCCCTCCCTCCCACTCTCCCCATCCCACCCTTCCAGGCTGTCACAAAGCACCGAGCTAATATCCCTGTGCCTTGCGGCTGCTTCCCCCCAGCTATCTACCTTACTACGTTTGTTAGTGTGTATATGTCCATGACTCTCTCTCGCCCTGTCAAAACTCACCCTTCCCCCTCCCCATATCCTTAAGTCCGTTCTCCAGTAGGTCTGCGTCTTTATTCCTATCTTACCCCTAGGTTCTTCATGACATTTTTTTCCCTTAAATTCCATATATATGTGTTAGCATACGGTATTTGTCTTTGTCTTTCTGACTTACTTCACTCTGTATGACAGATTCTAGGTCTATCCATCTCATTACAAATAGCTCAATTTCATTTCTTTTTAAGGCTGAGTAATATTCCATTGTGTATATGTGCCACATCTTCTTTATCCATTCATCCGATGATGGGCGCTTAGGTTGTTTCCATGTCCTGGCTATTGTAAATAGAGCTGCAATGAACATTTTGGTACATGACTCTCTTTGAATTTTGGTTTTCTCAGGGTATATGCCAAGTAGTGGGATTGCTGGGTCATATGGTAATTCTATTTGTAGTTTTTTAAGGAACCTCCATACTGTTCTCCACAGTGGCTGAACCAATTCACATTCCCACCAGCAGTGCAAGAGTGTCCCCTTTTCTCCACACCCTCTCCAGCATTTATTGTTTCTTGATTTTTTGATGATGGCCATTCTGACTGGTGTGAGATGATATCTCATTGTAGTTTTGATTTGCATTTCTCTAATGATTAATGATGTTGAGCATTCTTTCATGTGTTTGTTGGCATTCTGTATATCTTCTTTGGAGAAATGTCTATTTAGGTCTTCTGCCCATTTTTGGATGGGGTTGTTTGTTTTTTTGTTATTGAGCTGCATGAGCTGCTTGTAAATTTTGGAGATTAATCCTTTGTCAGTTGCTTCATTTGCAAATGTTTTCTCCCATTCTGAGGGTTGTCTTTTGGTCTTGGTTATGGTTTCCTTTGCTGTGCAAAAGCTTTGAAGTTTCATTAGGTCCCATTTGTTTATTTTTGTTTTTATTTCCATTACTCTAGGAGGTGGGTCAGAAAGGATCTTGCTGTGATTTATGTCATAGAGTGTTCTTCCTATGTTTTCTTCTAAGAGTTTGATAGTTTCTGGCCTTACATTTAGGTCTTTAATCCATTTTGAGCTTATTTTTGTGTATGGTGTTAGGGAGTGATCTAATCTCATACTTTTACATGTACCTGTCCAGTTTTCCCAGCACCATTTATTGAAGAGGCTGTCCTTTCTCCACTGTACATTCCTGCCTCCTTTATCAAAGATAAGGTGTCCATATGTGCGTGGGTTTATCTCTGGGCTTTCTATCCTGTTCCACTGATCTGTCTTTCTGTTTTTGTGCCAGTACCATACTGTCTTGATTACTGTTGCTTTGTAATATAGTCTGAAGTCAGGGAGCCTTATTCCTCCAGCTCCTTTTTTCGTTCTAAAGATTGCTTTGGCTATTCGGGGTCTTTTGTGTTTCCATACAAATTGCGAAATTTTTTGTTCTAGTTCTGTGAAAAATGCCAGTGGTAGTTTGATAGGGATTGCATTGAATCTGTAGATTGCTTTGGGTAGTAGAGTCATTTTCACAATGTTGATTCTTCCCATCCAAGAACATGGTATATCTCTCCATCTATTTGTATCATCTTTAATTTCTTTCATCAGTGTCTTATAATTTTCTGCATACAGGTCTTTCGTATCCTTAGGTAGGTTTATTCCTAGATATTTTATTCTTTTTGTTGCAATGGTAAATGGGAGTGTTTTCTTGATTTCACTTTCAGATTTTTCATCATTAGTATATAGGAATGCCAGAGATTTCTGTGCATTAATTTTGTATCCTGCTACTTTACCAAATTCATTGATTAGCTCTAGTAGTTTTCTGGTAGCATCTTTAGGATTCTCTATGTATAGTATCATGTCATCTGCAAACAGTGACAGCTTTACTTCTTCTTGTCCAATTTGGATTCCTTTTATTTCCTTTTCTTCTCTGATTGCTGTGGCTAAAACTTCCAAAACTATGTTGAATAAGAGTGGTGAGAGTGGGCAACCTTGTCTTGTTCCTGATCTTAGTGGAAATGCTTTCAGTTTTTCACCATTGAGGATGATGTTTGCTGTGGGCTTGTCATATATGGCTTTTATTATGTTTAGGAAAGTTCCCTCTATGCCTACTTTCTGGAGGGTTTTTATCATAAATGGGTGTTGAATTTTGTCGAAAGCTTTCTCTGCATCTATTGAGATGATCATATGGTTTTTCTCCTTCAATTTGTTAATATGGTTTATCACATTGATAGATTTGCGTATATTGAAGAATCCCTGCATTCCTGGAATAAACCCCACTTGATCATGGTGTATGATCCTTTTAATGTGCTGTTGGATTCTGTTTGCTAGTATTTTGTTGAGGATTTTTGCATCTATGTTCATCAGTGATATTGGCCTGTAGTTTTCTTTCTTTGTGACATCCTTGTCTGGTTTTGGTATCAAGGTGATGGTGGCTTCGTAGAAGGAATTTGGGAGTGTTCCTCCCTCTGCTATATTTTGGAAGAGTTTGAGAAGGATAGGTGTTAGCTCTTCTCTAAACGTTTGATAGAATTCACCTGTGAAGCCATCTGGTCCTGGGCTTTTGTTTGTTGGAAGGTTTTTAATCACAGTTTCAATTTCAGTGCTTGTGATTGGTCTGTTCATATTTTCTATTTCTTCCTGATTCAGTCTTGGCAGGTTGTGCATTTCTAAGAATTTGTCCATTTCTTCCAGATTGTCCATTTTATTGGCATAGAGTTGCTTGTAGTAATCTCTCATGATTTTTTTTATTTCTGCAGTGTCAGTTGTTACTTCTCCTTTTTCATTTCTAATTCTATTGATTTGAGTCTTCTCCCTTTTTTTCTTGATGAGTCTGGCTAGTGGTTTATCTATTTTGTTTATCTTCTCAAAGAACCAGCTTTTAGTTTTATTGATCTTTGCTATTGTTTCCTTCATTTCTTTTTCATTTATTTCTGATCTGATTTTTATGATTTCTTTCCTTCTGCTAGCTTTGGGGTTTTTTTGTTCTTCTTTCTCTAATTGCTTGAGGTGCAAGGTTAGGTTGTTTATTCGAGATGTTTCCTGCTTCTTAAGGTGGGCTTGTATTGCTATAAACTTCCCCCTTAGAACTGCTTTTGCTGCATCCCATAGGTTTTGGGTCGTTGTGTCTCCATTGTCATTTGTTTCTAGGTATTTTTTTATTTCCTCTTTGATTTCTTCAGTGATCACTTCGTTATTAAGTAGTGTATTGTTTAGCCTCCATGTGTTTGTATTTTTTACAGATCTTTTCCTGTAATTGATATCTAGTCTCATGGCGTTGTGGTCGGAAAAGATACTTGATACAATTTCAGTTTTCTTAAATTTACCAAGGCTTGATTTGTGACCCAAGATATGATCTATCCTGGAGAATGTTCCATGAGCACTTGAGAAAAATGTGTATTCTGTTGTTTTTGGATGGAGTGTCCTATAAATATCAATTAAGTCCATCTTGTTTAATGTATCATTTAAAGCTTGTGTTTCCTTATTTATTTTCATTTTGGATGATCTGTCCATGGGTGAAAGTGGGGTGTTAAAGTCCCCTACTATGAATGTGTTACTGTTGATCTCCCCTTTTATGGTTGTTAGTATTTGCCTTATGTATTGAGGTGCTCCTATGTTGGGTGCATAAATATTTACAATTGTTATATCTTCTTCTTGGATCGATCCCTTGATCATTATGTAGTGTCCTTCTTTGTCCCTTTTAATAGTCCTTATTTTAAAGTCTATTTTGTCTGATATGAGAATTGCTACTCCAGCTTTCTTTTGGTTTCCATTTGCATGGAATATCTTTTTCCATCCCCTTACTTTCAGTCTGTATGTGTCTCTAGTTCTGAAGTGGGTCTCTTGTAGACAGCATATATAAGGGTCTTGTTTTTGTATCCATTCAGCCAATCTGTGTCTTTTGGTGGGAGCATTTAGTCCATTTACATTTAAGGTAATTATCGATATGTATGTTCCTATTTCCATTTTATATATTGTTTTGGGTTCGCTACTATAGGTCATTTCCTTCTCTTGTGTTTCGTGTCTAGAGAAGTTCCTTTAGCATTTGTTGTAAAGCTGGTTTGGTGGTGCTGAACTCTCTCAGCTTTTGCTTGTCTGTAAAGGTTTTAATTTCTCCATCAAATGTGAATGAGATCCTTGCTGGGTAGAGTAGTCTTGGTTTCAGGCTATTCTCCTTCATCACTTTCAGTATGTCCTGCCACTCCCTTCTGGCTTGTAGGGTTTCTGCTGAGAGATCAGCTGTTAACCTTATGGGGATTCCCTTGTGTGTTATTTGTTGTTTTTCCCTTGCTGCTTTTAATATGCTTTCTTTGTATTTAATTTTTGACAGTTTGATTAATATGTGTCTTGGCGTGTTTCTCCTTGTATTTATCCTGTATGGGACCCTCTGTGCTTCCTGGACTTGATTAACTATTTCCTTTCCCATATTAGGGAAGTTTTCAACTATGATCTCTTCAAATATTTTCTCAGTCCCTTTCTTTCTTTCTTCTTCTTCTGGAACCCCTATAATTCGAATGTTGGTGCGTTTCATGTTGTCCCAGAGGTCTCTGAGACTGTCCTCAGTTCTTTTCATTCTTTTTTCTTTATTCTGCTCTGCAGTAGTTATTTCCACTACTTTATCTTCCAGGTCACTTATCCGTTCTTCTGCCTCAGTTATTCTGCTATTGATCCTATCTAGAGTGATTTTAATTTCATTTATTGCATTGTTCATCGTTGCTTGTTTCATCTTTAGTTCTTGTAGGTCCTTGTTAAATGTTTCTTTCATTTTGTCCATTCTACTTCCAAGATTTCGGATCATCCTTACTATCATTATTCTGAATTCTTTTTCAGGTAGATTGCCTATTTCCTCTTCATTTGTTAGGTCTGGTGGGTTTTTATCTTGCTCCTTCATCTGCTGTGTGTTTTTCTGTCTTCTCATTTTGCTTATCTTACTGTGTTTGGGGTCTCCTTTTTGCAGGCTGCACTTTCGTAGTTCCCGTTGTTTTTGATGTCTGTCTCCAGTGGCTAAGGTTGTTTCAGTGGGTTGTGTAGGCTTCCTGGTGGAGGGGACTAGTGCCTGTGTTGTGCTGGATGAGGCTGGATCTTGTCTCTCTAGTGGGCAGGTTCACGTCTGGTGGTGTGTTTTGGGGTGTCTGTGGCCTTATTATGATTTTAGGCAGCCTCTCTGCTAATGGGTGGGGTTGTGTTCCTGTTTTGCTAGTTGTTTGGCATAGGTTGTCCAGCACTGTGGCTTGCTGGTCGTTGAGTGAAGCTGGGTGCTGGTGTTAAGATGGAGGTCTCTGGGATATTTCCACCGTTTAATATTATGTGGAGCTGGGAGGTCTCTTGTTGACCAGTGTCCTGAAGTTGGCTCTCCTACCTCAGAGGCAGAGCCCTGACTCCTGGCTGGAGCACCAAGAGCCTTTCATCCACACAGCTCAGAATAAAAGGGAGAAAAAGTAGGGAGAATTAGTAGAAGTATGAGTAAAGAAAGAAGGAAAGGAGGAAAGGAAGGAAGGAAGAAAGAAGCAAAGAAGGAAAGAAAGGAGGGAGGGAGGGAGGGAGGGAGGAAGGAAGGAAGGAGGGAAAGAAGGAAAAAAGACAGAAAGAAAGATGATACAGTAAAAATAAAATAAAGTATAATATAGTTATTGAATTAAAAAATATTTAGAAAAAAAAAAAAAAAAGGGACGGATAGAACCTTAGGACAAATGTTGGAAGCAAAGCTATACAGAGAAAATCTTACACAGAAGCATACACATACACCTTCACAAAAAGAGGTAAAGGGGGAAAAATCATAAATCCTGCTCCCTGAGACCACCTCCTCAATTTGGGGTGATTCGTTGTCTAAAGGAGGGAGGGAAGGAAGGAAAGAAAGAAAGAACGAAGGTAAAGTATAATAAAGTTATTACAATTAAACTTAATTATTAAGAAAAAGAATTTTTAAAAAAAAGTCATGGACGGATAGAGCCCTAGGACAAATGGTGGAAGCTAGAGTATACAGACTAGATGTCACACAGGAGCATACACGTACACCTTCACAAAAAGAGGAAAAGGGAAAAAAATCATAGATTTCGCTCCTAAATTCCACCTCTTCAATTTGGGATCATTCCTTGTCTATTCAGGTATTCCACAGATGCAGGGTATATCAAGTTGATTGTGGAGCTTTAATCCGCTGCTTCTGTGGCTGCTGGGAGAGATTTCCCTTTCTCTTCTTTGTTTTCACAGCTCACAGGAGCTCAGCTTTGGATTTGGCCCTGCCTCTGCGTGTAGGTCGCTGGAGGGCGTCTGTTTTTTCCGCTCAGACAGGACGGGGTTAAAGGAGCCGCTGATTCGGGGCCTCCGGCTCACTCAGGCCGGGGGTTGGGGGATGGGGGAAGGAGGGGCACTGCGTGCGGGGCCGGCCTGCGGCGGCAGAGGCAGCGTGACGTTGCGGCAGAGGCCGGCGTGACGTTGCACCAGCCTGAGGCCCGCCGTGCGCTGTCCCGGGGAAGTTGTCCCTGGATCCCGGGAACCTGGCAGTGGCGGGCTGCACAGGCTCCGCGGAAGAGGGGTGTGGAGAGTGACCTGTGCTCGCACACAGGCCCCTTGGTGGCGGCAGCAGCAGCCTTAGCGTCTCCCGCCCGTCTCTGGGGTCCGCGGTTTTAGCCGCGGCTCGCGCCCGTCTCTGGGGTTTGCGCTTTCAGCCGCGGCTTGCGCCCGTCTCGGGGGCTTGCGCCCTCAGCCGCGGCTCGCGCCCGTCTCGGGTTTGTGCTTTCAGCCGCGGCTCGCGCCCGTCTCGGGGGCTCGCGCCCTCAGCCGCGGCTCGCGCCCGTCTCTGGGGTTCGCGCTTTTAGCCGCGGCTCGCGCCCGTCTCTGGAGTTCCTTTAAGCAGCGCTCTTAGACCCCTCTCCTCGCGCACCAGGAGACAAAGAGGGAAGAAAAAGTCTCTTGCCTCTTCGGCCGGTGCAGGCTTTTCCCCGAACTCCCTCCCGGCTAGTCGTGGTGCACTAACCCCTTCAGGCTATGTTCAAGCCGCCAACCCCAGTCCTCTCCCTGAGCTCCGTCCAAAACCAAAACCCTAGCCTCAGCTCGCAGCCCCGCCCGCCCCGGTGGGTGAGCAGCAAGCCTCTCGGGTTGGTGAGTGCTGGTCGGCACCGATCTTCTGTGCAGGAATCTCCCCGCTTTGCCCTCCGCACCCGTCGCTGTGCACTACTCCGCGGTCCCGAAACTCCCCCCTCTGCCTCCCGCAGTCTCCGCCCGCGGA
Source organism: Phocoena sinus (assembly GCF_008692025.1). Classification (NCBI taxonomy): domain Eukaryota; kingdom Metazoa; phylum Chordata; class Mammalia; order Artiodactyla; family Phocoenidae; genus Phocoena; species Phocoena sinus. The sequence continues at coordinate 27,191,396 of NC_045782.1, read as the reverse complement.
GGGGCTTCCTAGTGTGTGGAAACTTTTCCTCCTTCACAGCTCCCTCCCACTGGTGCAGGTGCCGTCCTTATTCTTTTGTCTCTGTTTTTTTCTTTTGCCCTACCCAGTTACGTGGGGAGTTTCTTGCCTTTTGGGAGGTCTGAGGTCTTCTGCCAGCCTTCAGTAGGAGTTCTATAGGAGTTGTTCCACGTGTGGATGTATTTCTGGTGTATCCGTGGGGAGGAAGGCGATCTCCGCGTCTTACTCTTCCGCCATCTTCAAGGTCCCCCCCAGGAGACATTTTTTAAAATAAATTTTTAATTTATTTTTGGCTGCATTGGGTCTTCGTTGCTGTGCATGGGCTTTCTGTAGCTGCGGTGAGTAAGGGCTACTCTTTGTTGCAGTGAGTGGGCTTCTCATTGCAGTGACTTCTCGTTGCAGAGCACGGGCTCTAGGCATGTGGGCTTCAGTAGTTGTGGCATGTGGGCTCAGTAGTTTTGGCTCACGGGCTTTAGAGTGCAGGCTCAGTAGTTGTGGCTTACCGGCCTAGTTGCTCCGTGGCATGTGGGATCTTCCCAGACCAGGACTCCAACCCGTGTCCCCTGCATTGGCAGGCGGATTCTTAACCATTGCGCCTCCAGGGAAGCCCCGGCAGTCATTTTTAAACACCCACTATGTGCTTGACATTGACGACACTCACTCAGCTCTCTGTCACTGGGCTGTGCCTATTAGAATTAGCTGTTGCCGGTTCATGGAGGAACAGAATTCCTTTACTATAGTGAAATGATTTTGGATGAACTGTATATTAGAGTTCTCCAGAGAAACAGAAACAATAGGAGGTGATATAGACATAGCTATAGCTCTAGGTACAGAAATGAGATTTATTATAAGGACCTGACTCATGAGATTATGGAGACAGAGAAGTCCCAAGATCTGCAGTCGGCAAGCTGGAGACCTGGGAAAGCTGATGATAAAGTTACGGCCCAAGTGCAAAGGACAGGAAAGCAGATGGTGTGTTTCAGTCTGATTTCTAGTCTGAGGCAGAAGTTCTTCTGACGTCCCAGCTCAAAGACTGGCAGGCAGGGAAAGCGGATTCCCTCTTGCTCAGCCTTTTATTCCGTTCAGGCCTTCAGTGGATTGGGTGAGGGCCATTCACACTGGGACCATCTGCTCACAAAGGCAGTCTATTTAGTGTACAAATTCAAATGTTAATCTGATCCTGAAACACCCTGACAGACATGCCCAGAACAATGTTTAACCAAATATCTGGTCACCCCGGGGCCTAGTCTAGTTGGCACATAAACTCAATAATCACCAAATGTTATGGAATTTTACGATGGCTGTCAGTACCCCAGAGAACATAAATTATAAATTGTTCGGTGTTTTCCTAAATTGAAGCAAAATAAAAATGAAATCTGATTTTTAAAATAGTAGCTTACAGTTAAAAACAAAAATGGATAGTTAGCATTATCACCACTTAGCGTAGGCATATAATGTAGTGGAAAGATCGTGAACGTTGACGTTACACAAACAGGTTTGAATCCTATTTCTGTGGCATATTAGCTGTGGATCCTGGGCAGTTACTTGTCTGAACCGTAATTTTGTGATCTGTTTTAAAATGAAAGATACTTACTTCATGGTCGTGTTTAGATTAGAGAAAATCTATAGGAAGTGTTTAGGATGCAGTAGTTGATCAATAAATAAAATTAGTCATTTGAAAGTTGACCGTAAGTGATGCCATATAGGCCATTTTGTTAAAAAAGAGTCTTTTGTCCTTAAGCGATTTGACATTTTTTCATTGCCTGATGACAGTGACAGTTTGCAGTCCTCTTAGTATATAACTACATCCTGGAGACATGCTTATGAATTACTTACTAAAGCTTTCTCTCTTGTTCTTTTGGTAGAGTTAAATTAGAAGAGAGAGGAGTTGCTGAGAGTCCTGTAACAGTTAACAATGGTGATAGTACTCGTTTATTATCTAGAAAAGCAAAGAAGCGGGCATTTAAGTTGGAGGAAGATGAAGAAGCCGAACTAGATTACAAAAATTCAAAGAAGCGTTGGAAGAGGCATGAGAACAATAACAGTGAGAAGACCTTGGATCTAGAACCAAAAGCTGCCACAGATCAGAGTGTGAGTAAAAAAAACAAGCGGAAAAAGAAAGCCACGAGTGGTGTAGTGGATGCTGATGGTGGAGAGACCGAAGGAAAATCACCAAAGAAAACGGAGAAATGTGAATATAAAAAGCAGGCAAAGACTCCCAAGTCTTCTAAAGCACAGGCAGTGAAAGAGTGGACCATCCTGAAGTACAGTCCTCCAAAAGGTCCTCCTGCTAGAAACAGCCTTGGGAAAGCCAAAAGAAAAGGTGGCCCAGGCATTCGTACAAAAGAGAGTCCCGACTCCTCCTCAGAGTCTGAGTCTCATCATGAATCAACCAGTGATGGTCTCAGCAATGTCATCTTGGAGGTCACACATTCCCCCGAGAAAATCTCGACTGAAGTATCAAAGGAAGGATCCTCTACGAAAACCACAACTGCGAACAAAGGGGCTGCAAATACTGGTTTTACCTCTACCCCCATCAAGGGCAAGACCTCCAGAACATCATCTTCTAGTTCAGACTCTAGTTCAGAGTCAGATGACCAATGTGTGATGTCACAGAGTACCCCGGTGTGTACTGCAGATTTCTTAAAGACTGTAGGTCTCTTCGCAGGAAAACGTCCAGGGTCATCCTCACAGGTTCCAAATGCTGCTGGATGGAAGCAGTCGGACTCAAATGGTGGCAGACAGGCCCTTGGTCCTCCTCCCAATGTGACTCTCCCCATCACTTTGGGAAGAGGTTGGAGTAGGGGAGAGGACCTTCTTTCTTGGAAGGGAGCGAGGGGTCGGGGTATGCGGGGCAGAGGTCGAGGACGAGGGCATGCTGTTCCCTGTGTTTTAAATAGAAATGCTGATTATCAGAAGCAACAGCAGTTGAATGAAATGTTGACAAACTCATCTACTGTTATCCAGGTAAGTATTATTTATTGTGAGTTTACCTCTTCCCCTTTCCTCACGTAGTGTTTCTGGAATTGATGTCATGGGTTCACAGTTTCTCACTAGTAACAAAATCACGTGACTAATACTGTTTTTCAGAATCCCATAGAGACACACAAGAAGGACTACAGTCTCTTACCGCTTTTAGCAGCTGCCCCTCAAGTTGGAGAAAAGATTGCATTTAAGGTATATTTTTAAAAAACAGCAATAGTTACAACAAAAAAGATTATTCACCCCGAAATAAACGTACTCATTAACGTGTCAGGTTACATTTATATTTATAATTTAATATAATTTATATTAATAAAATTTAATAAATTTATTAAACTACTTTATATTAAATCATATTTATAATAACTCTTCCTGGATCATATCTTTCGTGTTCTCTTGCCTAGCATGTAGTAGGTGCCTAGTAATTGTTTTCTGAATGAGTAGAAATGGCTCAGCCTGGTGTCTGGAACATAGCAAGTGCTCAATAAAAAAAGCCTCTACATATCACCCCAAAAGCCTCCGAAACCCCCCAAAAAGCTTTCCTACTGGAACCCCTGTTTTGCCACAGGCTCATGGTAGGGCTCCCAGAGAGGTGGAGTGGGCACCCCAATACTGCGTGTTTTGTTTTCTCAGGAGTAGGGGAAAGGTGCCACAGGGCATGTGTATTTGTGAGTTTTTTTCTTCTTTTTTAGCTTTTGGAACTAACATCCGATTATTCTCCTGATGTTTCTGACTACAAGGTGAGGTTCTTTATTTTAAAGTAATCAAATGTCAGTATATTAAAGAAGCTAAAGTCATGTTTAATACTGCTAATATGGATAATACGGATTTTTATGGAGTAAATAATGTCATAAAGTAGAAAAAATATTTTCAAAATGTAAACTTTTTGATAGTATCACTTTGAAGTCTCCCCATGTTATTTTTCTTAATACTTGGGAAGAATATAGAATGAGAATGACGAATTGATTTTTTTTTATTACTCATTTATTTCTAATCAGCTTAGATACACAAAGTTATTTGAGTACCCCTCTCCCATGATCCTAAACTTTGAAAGAGAAAAATAGATAGCTCTCAGCCAGAAAATTTGATTATTTTCAGCATAGGAATCTACTTCATATATTTGTGAATTACTACTGGTTATTATCATCTAATATGGTTTGTTTTGCTTTACCAGTTAACCACTGGTAATTCACAAATACTGTCCTTGGAATTTACTCACTTAATATTTGTATGGGACTTCATGTTGGCATGTGAACTTTATCACAGTTCAGTAAAAGTTTGACTCAATCAGTAATTACATGTTTCCTTCCCTTTCTCACCCATTCAAAATTTTGCTGAGAATCTTGTTAAAATGCATACTTTCTTATTTTGATGTGAGATTCAGAATGTAAGCCCATTCTTTTAAGGGAATAATTGAGAACGTTAATATAGTGATACGGGTAAGGTATAAGAAGATACGATTCAATCTGAGTTGATCCCTAGGTGGCCTTTTGAAATCTTGGTAAGAATCTTTCTTCAAAAGCAGGCTAGAAGAAGAATCAGTTCATGAAGGGATTTGGTTGGTTAGTTCTGGGTAACTGGTGTTTTATCATCTTAGCCCCTTAATATAGGTGACCACATAACTTATATAAATCAGAACACTTGTGAGTGAAAAGGATGAATATTGTATTAATAATTATACTGAAAGGAAATGTAAATGGACCTGTCTTGGGCAAACCAGGATGCTTTTTCACCCTACCATAGATGACTAATTCAATTCTGTGGTACATGAGGAAATGGAGATAAACGTGAATTGGTATGTCCCACAGCCTCTACCGGTTGTTGATTCTAGATGATATTGATTTTTTTAAAACTCATATTAAATGGATGTTGGTCATTATAGTTATCATCTTGGTAAGCTGTTTGCTTACTTTATTTCCCAGTGTTTTTAGAACTTTTTCGAAGTTGCTTTCAAAACCTTTCAAGGGTGAAAATCAGTATCACTTTTTTGTTTGATGTCAAGTACTTTTATCCAGCTAGATCATTGGCCTTATTCATTAAGCTTGTCTTTAAAAGTCAAATCTACCTTCGAAGAATGTAGTCTCCTCAGCCTCTAACCTGCCTCATTTGTATCCGTGCAGTTTTAATTTATGGAGGTGACTGAGTGATGACACAGAGAAGTCAGTGCTACTGAGAAAGGAATTTATTACTTACATTTCCCGAGAGAAGAGGGGGATGCCACACCAGGCAGGACCACAGGGGACAGCACCTGGTTGTGGCTGGGAGGCAGAAGCAGGAGGGAGGAGCTTTTATTGGGGTTTCCTTGGTGTAGGCAAGGCAGGGTGAGGGAGACAGCTTAGGATCAGCTAGTCTGAATAAGTAGCAGGCTGTTGGCTATAGGGGCTGTCCCTGTTTGATACCTGCTCCTGGGATGATTGAGACCAGGGGAAATGCTGGCTTGGTATGTGGGAGTTTTATTTCAAATGCATGTTGATTTATTTAAAGACTTTTTTTGTTGAGATAAAACCCACATAACAAAACTCACTGTTTAACTGTTTTAAAGTGTGTTCAGTGGCTTTAGTATATTCATAATAGTTGACATGTTGATTTTTGACTTGAACTTTTGTTTTTGAAAGGAAGGAAAAATATTAAGCCATAATCCGGAGACCCAGCAAGTAGATATAGAAATTCTTTCATCTTTACCTGGTGAGTGTTCTAGAAAAGAATTTGGCAATGTAGGCTCTTCACATCTGCACTGGTTTCTAAACAGCTTTCACATGCAGGCGCTGCTGTCTGCCTTGGCCCCCATGGCTGCCTGGCGCTCTGCGTACCTCTGTCAGCACAGAGCGGCCGGGAGGGTGGGTGCTGCACTGCCACAAGTGGAGGTGCGTGTCCACTAGGAGTTGTTGGGTTTGTTCCCAGAGCTGTTAGGCGAGTTGTTCTTGTTACTGTAGTTATGTAATTTCGTAAAATTACATAAATTGATGAAAATTGATGGCAAAAAAAATTACGTCTGTGAAACCTAAGTTGAATGCTGACTCAGGATTGTTACTGAAAAATTTGCTTTTGAATTATATGTGGTGGGTCAGCTATAAGAGATTGGGAGGAATTTGGTAAAAATCTGTGAAGAGTCTATACTTACATTGTATTGCTAGCTTTTGTATTCTTTTTTATATTATTATTCATTCTTGCATCACTTTAAAAAAACCCTCAAAACTCAAAAATTGTGGAAATTACATATATACATTAAGGATATGATTTATAAAAGAAAGACAGCTCTAGTTGGTGGACTCATAAGACCTGCTAGCTCTGTTTCAAAAGATTGGCAAATGAATGTACTTCTGTGTGTTAAATCAAAATAAAATGTCTAAAGTATAAGTGTATCCACACGCTCACACATTATTTTAAATGGTTCCCTGCTTTATCCCTGATTCACCCCACCCATTATTGGTTCTGAAATCCTGGAATAAGAGGGCTTTTACTGTATATGGCTTAACTGGGGTTGTGTTTGCAGGGGTCCCTGGCCAGGGAGTAGAGGAGATCTCTTTTTCTTTAGCAGACTCTAAGGAATTTATTATTTTCTGTTCGTGTTTAAATAAGGTAGTGAGTAAAAGATTGAAAACTCCAGTACATAGAAATCATTCAAAAAGGTTTTTCAGAGAAACCCCTGGTCGGGGAACAAAGATCACACAAGCCGTGCAGTGCAGCCAGAAAACACACACACAGACACACACACACGCACAGACACACGCACACAGACACACACACACACACACACACACACACACACACACACACACACACACCTTCCACTGGTTTTCCAGCTTTCTTCTGATTAGGTTTCATTTGAAGAAATCCCCCTTCTTTGGAATGGTGAACAGAGGTTTGTCCATGATCAAATTTTGTGGACACAGCCTGATCACTTCTTGTCAGGTGATTGACAGTGATGACATCCAATTAGAACTTTCCTTTTTGGGAGCATCAAGAAACACTTTATCTGTTTTCTAGCAAAAGTACAGGTAGTCCTCACTTTGCATGGTTCTAATATACATGAATTTCAGTTACCATGATTTAGTTAAATAAAACCAGCTCCCCGGTGACATTGTTGTGTTGACTGTTAACTGTGAGTAACTGTATAGAGTACCGCTAGCTCTCCCGTCCACAAATCACTGCGTAAATAACACATGGCCATGTGATTAGTGACAAGTCACGTCACTTCTTTCAAAGTCTGTTGGCGGTTGGTCCCGTGCATCTGTTACTCAGTTCCCATAACACAGCGAAGTGTGTAGTTGTGCTGTCCCCTTGTCTCTCAGTGATAAATCCACGTGACGTAACACCTTACAAAAATGGATAACTGAAATAGGGCATTGGCCGACAAAGATGAAAGCACAGCAAAGAAACAAAAAGTGATAATGCTAAAAGTGACATCCAAATCGAGTTTAAGTGAAATCGTAGAAGAAGTAGCTCACTGTGGGAATGTTGACATTGAGCTTTATGTGAGCTTCTTGACGTCAACGAGGAAAGTGGTTGTGGTGAAAGGGATGTGACATCAGCAAAAACTTCGCAAAGCTGTGAAAAAGAAACTCTCAGAGCTATTTCATGACGTTAAAAGCTCAAAGAATAACAAACTGAGAGGAGTATGACAGTTACGTAAGGCGTAGAAAAGATTCTCACTGTGTACTGTGGTTACATGACAAGAAGGTGAGCACTGCTTAAACTACCCTTGATAAGTTTCTTACAAAGACATAGAACACTTTAATTCTCAGTATTTCTGTTTTAAATTAGATCCGTGTACTACATAAATAGCAGTTGTAGTATTTTTTCATTTCCCTATACAGTAAAGGTTTTAAAGTTTTGACAAAAAATTTTAAAGATCGTGAGACAATCATAAGTTTTCCCATTGATTAAGATTGGTTTGCATGATTTCAGCCTGCATGGTCACTTGAACGGTCCCACCCTACCATGTAAAGTGAGGACTGCTGTATTACCAAGTAGTAAGCCTGTGTGATTTCTGAGGATACAGCAAGATACAAGAACTTGGCAGAATTCACATTACCTTCCCTTGTTGAAACATACCAGCTATTTTGGGGATTATCTTGTGGTTACACGTTCTTTTCCGGGATTACTAGTGGTAGCGGATCAAGCTCATTTCTTTTTGATGAAGGAAAGATTGTCACTGATCAGTAGCCGAGAAGCTCCCGTCTTTTGATGCAGGGTTTTCGAAGGCTCTCCCGTCACTGAGCACTCCACACTTTCATGTGTGTCGCCAGCCTCCACATCAATGGACAGTGTGTTTGTGGTGGTTTTTCTAATGATATGAATTCCCTGTAGAGGAACATTTCACTACTGGGAAATGACTTATTGTCTCTCCTTCCTACCGTCTGCTTTCAGCCGTGAAAGAACCTGGGAAGTTTGATCTGGTTTATCACAACGAAAATGGAGCTGAGGTAGTGGAGTACGCGGTGACGCAGGAGAAGAGGGTAGGCGTGCTTCTCTTCTTGGGATTTGCTTGGTCGTCCACGCTCTTGACTGGCCGCTGGTGGCCTGGAAGGGGACACTGCAGCTTCCTGAACTGCCTGTGTTAAAATCATAAAGGATCTCAGCCTTGGGGGATCTCTGTCGTGCCTGCAGGGTGGCTGTGACGGTGCCAAGTGCCAAGTTAGGGTGCCATCTTGAACGTCAGAGAGCCTATAAGACAAGATGCACAAATAAATCTTATTTAAGAGTGTACAGTTGCATAAAATCAGTTTTGGGATTTCCCTGGTGGCCTAGTGGTTAGGATTCTGGGCTTTCACTGCCATGGCCCTGGTTTAGTCCCTGGTCAGGGAACTGAGATCCCACAAGCCATGTGGCATGGCCAAAAATCAAAATCAAATCAAATCAAATCACAGTTTTATAAGGGTGTCAGTAGAAAAGAGTAGCATTTTAAAAACAAAAGTACGCATAAATGTACAGCTTGGGCGATTTTCACCAATGAACATACCCCATGTAGTAACCAGCACCCAGATCAACAAATAGCCCATGAGCAGCCCCTCCAGAAATCTCCATCACGCCTCCTTGCACTTACTACTACCTCTCAAACGTTAACCATGATTCTGACTTACAACAGCACAGGTCATTTTGAAGAATGACGTGAAATGATGAAGCTGTCTTTTGATTTTGTTTCAGTCCTTAAATTTCCATTTTAGGAAGTGTATGGTTTAGAGCTTTGTAGGCAGCAGACTTGCAGAGTTGCTGGAACGGCTGCCTCATTAGAGTATGGTAGCATTAAAGTGAGTAGAATTTATAGTTAAGAAACCATTTCTTAAGGTGTTTATACTTGAAATGTTATGACAGTATTCTGAGTTTTAGTACTGCAGAGTCACGTTTTATCTGAAATGCGAATTTGTGGAAGCCCTAAGCTGACTGTATGTTTTGCTTCGTCTTTGGGGTAGATGCCACGCAGGGATTTACTCCAGAAGCGCATTTTTAGGGTCTGTGGTGGGCTCAGCAGATATTGCCCAGTCTCCTGTACTTCTTCGTTTGCAACATATGCAGCCCCACTTTTTTGTTGAAGTGTATTCTTGGAAACTACATTGGAAAATTAAACGTTGAAGGCTTTCCTCTTGGAGGCCTTACTGAACAGCAGCCTGAAGTAGGGCCTGTAATTACCTTTTTTGACACTAGATGGCTCTCATGATTCATATGGCCCATGTTAGCTTTGCTTTCTCTTGGTAAAATGTGAAATACCTCCTATTTTTAGGCAGCACAGGAAAAGAACTGCAGAGCTGCACAAAAGGGCATCAACAGTATAGTGATAACCTTCCTGGGCCACCTCTGCCTCCCGGGAGGTCTGTGGGCTGCCTTTCCACAGAGGCTTGTTGGGCAAATCCTCCTAACCGCTTTGTAACCAGCTACCCTGCCCATACAGCCCCTGCTCTAAATCAAAGAAAGATGAAGTATGTTTACTGTAAAATTTAGCTGCATTCTAGGTAAACAAGACCTTCTACCCTAATTGAACTGAGTTTACTGGGACTCAAATTACTCCAGGTCTTCAAGCATTCTGCATAAATGGAAATTGACTTTTTAAATGACTAAAATTCATACGACCTCAAAATGAAGCCTCTAAACTGAATATTTTCTGTTTTTCCTCAGATCACCATTTTCTGGAGAGAATTAATTGATCCAAGACTGATAATCGAACCTCAAGTAACACAAAGTGCGGAGCTTCCCTGAGTATGATCTCTCCACCTCATGGTTTATAAATGTCTTATTTGTGAAAGTGACTATAACTTGAACTTCTTTTTTTTTTTTTTAAAGAAAATTTGAGAGTTGTATGCATTTTTGGTTATCTTTACCGCATAGGAAAAAATCTACCTCATCATTTAAAATAACATGGGTGTTGCTTTTTTAGACCTCTTTTTTTTCCGCAGGCTTAATTTTAGTAACAGAATTCAAAACATGACACTCTTCAGGCATTGTGAATAAAGCAGTATGTACGGTTTCTTCTCTTTTTTATTTTGTTTGACCATCAAGTAGCCATTGTCAGTAGGAGTTTATAATACCAAGTACAAAAAAGTGCTCATTTCTTGTCTCAGTAAGTTTTATTAAGTAATATTTTAAAACGTGAAAGCATGTTACTTGACTTAATTTTTTAACATTTAAGATGTTCCATTCAATATGGAACATCTTATACATTTCAAGTATTTTATACTTGTAGTTGTCAAGAGTTAACCAGTAGTTGGGTTTATTTCAGGCAGTGAGTTAAGGAATCCTTTCATACTCTTTTCAACTTTCTTTAAAAGGAAGGCTTCTTAGGGCCTGTGGAGAGCAGTGGAAATAAGTATGTGTGCCTGGGGAAGAACTGGGGCTCCACTCGGGGGAGAGGATTTACTGTGGGCTCAGACCAGGGTTATCTTGCTACAAGATCCCGAGCACCTGGCTGAGTGTGCTGGAGTAAGGATGGTGAGCAGAAACTTCCTTTTCTGTTATTATTCAGCACAGAACTAAAAAGGCTAAAATATATAGTGTGAAAATTGTTTTCTTTTCACAAAACATCAGATCCCTCCTTCAGCTTTGCAGATTTTAAATAAAATCATATTGAACTAAACTTCCGTGCTGAGTCATCTTGTTCGGTTGAGTTTTGCAAATTGCTGTCTTGTTTTATAGTAGTGCAAAAGATTAAAAATTTCTGGAACAAGGTTTGCCTTGACTAAAGACTCTGGTGTTGCAAGGTTTAGTCCAATGGAGTTTGTTAGATTTGGGAGCTATTGGACCAAAGGAGATGCTGTCCAGTTTTAATTTGCATGACATTGATGTGTATCAAAGTGTGTATTTATTGATTTGAGAGACATGACTCCAGAAAGAGTGAGATTAACACGAATGATGGAATCTTGGCACTGGGTTTCTTGTGTAAGCATGCTTTCTTTCCAGGGTTTGGAAAACAAGACAAATAGTAAAGGCCAACAGGTGCATGAAAAAAAAACGCCCAACATCACTAATCTGGGAAATGCAAATCAAAACCACAGTGAGATATCACCTCACACCTGTTAGGATGGCTCTTATCAAAAAGACAAGAAATAACAGTTGTTGGAAAGCGTGTGCAGAAAAGGGAACCCCTGTGCACTATTGGTGGGAATGTAAATTGATACATCCACTATGGAAAACAGTATGGAGATTCCTCAAAAAATTAAAAGTAGAACTACCATATGATCCAGCAATTTCACTTGTGGGTATTTATCCGAAGAAAACAAAAACACTGACTCGAAGTCAGAAAGAGAAAAAGAAGTACCGTATGCTAACACATATATATGGAATTTTGAAAAGCGGTGCTGATGAACCTAGTGGTAGGGCAGGAATAAAGACACAGACGTGAAGAACAGACTTGAGGGCAAGGCGGCGGGGGAGGGGAAGCTGGGATGAAGTGAGAGAGTAGCATTGACGTATATACACTACCGAATGTTAAATGGATGGCTAGTGGGAAGCTGCTGCATAGCACAGGGAGATCAGCTCCATGCTTTGTGACCACCTAGAGGGGTGGGATAGGGAGGGTGGGAGGGAGGGGATATGGGGATATATGTGTGTGTATATATATATATATATATACACAAATATATATATATAAAGCTGATTCACTTAGTTGTACAGCAGAAACTAACACAACATTGTAAAGCATTTTTTTTTTTTTTTTTTTTTTTTTTTTTTTGCAGTACGCGGGCCTCTCACTGTTGTGGCCTCTCCCGTCGCGGAGCACAGGCTCTGGACGCGCAGGCTTAGCGGCCATGGCTCACGGGCCCAGCCGCTCCGCGGCATGTGAGATCCTCCCAGACCGGGGCACGAACCTGTGTCCCCTGCATCGGCAGGCGGACTCTCAACCACTGCGCCACCAGGGAAGCCCTCTGTAAAGCATTTATACTCCAATAAAGATGTGAAAAAAAGCAAAACACTAACTTGAAAAGATATGTGCACCCCCATGTTCATTGCAGCATTGTTTACGATAGCCAAGATACGGAAACACTGATGTCCATCGATGGATGAATGGATGAAGAAAATGTGGTGTGTGTGTATATGTGTGTATATATATATATATATATATATATATATATATATATATATATTATTCAGCCAGAAAAAAGAATGAAATCTTGTCATTTGTGATAACATGGATGGATCTTGAGGGCATTATGCTCAATGAATTAAGTCAGACAGAGAAAGACAAATAGCGTATGATCTCACTTACCTGTGGAATTTCAAAAACCGAACTTACAAAGAACAGATTGGTGGTTGGCAGAGGCAGGGGCTGGGTGGTGAGCAAAATGGGTGAAGGAGGTCAAAAGGTATAAACTTCTAGTTATAAAATAAATAAGTCCGGGGGATGTAAGACACAGCATGGTGACTGTAGTTAATACTGTATTTGAAAGTTGTTAAGAGAGTAGATCTTAGAGATTCTCATCGCAAGAAAAAAAATTACTACATCTGGTAACTAGACTTGTGATCATTTTGCTACGTATACAAATACTGAATATATTGTACTCCTGAGACTTAACGTTATATGTCAATTATACCTCAGTTTAAAAAAAAAGATAGCTACTAAACATTGACTAGACCACAGGAAAGTGTTGACCTCAGGGTGTCTTTTCTTCAGATTATAATCAGTTTATTAGTCACCTTTTTCCTCTATGGTGGTGGTTTTCAAACTATGAATAGCAGTCTACTAGAAGAGTCATGGTATTGATTTAGGGGGTCATGACCTGCATTTTGAAAAATGAAATAGAATAGAAAAATAGTACACCACATTTAGTAAATTTCAGTTTGCTTTATGAAAGACGTAATTTACATATAGCCAGATGCCATATCCAGGTGTCCTGGATCACCATGTAAAATGTAAATGTATTTCTTACTGCTCGAAAACAGACATAATTTTCGGTTGTGGAAACTCTAAACAATACCGTTTATTCTAGGAGTGACAGAGAAGAGGAGAGGTGAAAACATAGGTGCTAGGCAAAAAGCCCATGGCAGGGACTGAATGTGCCTCGCTGCTCCTGGACTGGTGGTCCAGAAGCACAGTTCTTGATGCCAGCCAGTATTATTCTAGGATTATTCTCTGGGCTCACAGCAGTGACTCATCTAACTCCTCTCAACTCAAAATTGAATAACTTGCCAAAGACCACCCAACCAGAAGAGGGAGAGTCTAGTGTCATTTCAGAGCAGGATGGTGGCTGTCCCTAAAGAGGCTCTGTCTTGGTCTGAGTGTAAGCAGCATCAGGGTGCCTGCCTCACATTTCCCCCTGCTGCCTTTATCCTTGGGAGCTCATGTGAACCTTCTGGCTAATTACCTTTCTGGCCCCATGGCCCAGTTTTGTCCATCTTCAGGTTGTCTCCTCACCATTAAGTTCTTTTTTCTTTTTTTTTTAATCAAGTGTTTATTGTTTTGGTTTGGATTAAAAATTTTTTTAAAAAAACAGCTTTCTTGAGTTATAACTGATATACCAAACTCTGCACATATTTATTCAATTTGATAAATGCACACAGTTGTGAAACCATCACCACAATCAAGGTAATAAATATCTGTCACCTCCAAAAGTTTCCATACACTTCTTTTTTGTTTTTGTTTTGTTTTGTACCCTCTTAACAAAAATTTTAAGTGCACAATACAGTATTTTTAACTATATTGACAGCAGATCTCTAGAATGCATCCATCTCGCATAACAAACTTTATACCCATTGAACAAGAGCTCCCCATTTCCGCTAGCTCCAGTCTCTGGAAACCACCATTCTCTGCTTCTATGGGTTTGATTTTTCTAGATACCTTATGTAAGTGCAGTCATGCAGTATTTGTCCCTCTGTGACTGGTTTATTTCACTTAGCATAATGCCCTTTGGTTCATCTATGTTGTCACATAGGCAGGACTTCCTTTTTTAAGGCTGAATAATACTCCATGGTATGTATTACCACATAATACATACCATGGATGGACACTTAGGTTGTTTCCACATCTTGGCTATTGTAAATAATGCTGCAGTGACCGTGGTCACTGTTAAGTTCTAAACTGTTTTAGCTCTCAGCTGTTCAACTCTATATGGAAAGACTCTGACCCTGACTTGGTCCAATTTCACACTGGGTCTTTTTCCTCTTCTTGTGAAACCTTCAAGCTCTCCAGTTCAACTCGCATCACTGATATGATTGGTCTCCTCTTTGCTGTCCTCATGTTGGACACTGTGATGGTAACTTCATCACCTGTTAACTATTTTGTAAGCTACTTCCAAACCTGAACCGGTTGGGTCATTCACTCCCTAGTCCTTTAACTGTTCTGAAGGGATGACGTCACGAAAACTCTTTGCACTGGTGAAAGAACTAGCCTGCTGGAGATGTAGGTACTATTTGAGTCCAATTTTCTTTCTTTTTTTAAAAATTTTTTTTAAAAATTATTTTATTTTACTTTTTTTAAAAAAAAATTTATTTATTGATTTTTGGCTGTGTTGGGTCTTCGTTTCTGTGCGAGGGCTTTCTCTAGTTGCAGCAAGTGGGGGCCACTCTTCATCGCGGTGCGCGGGCCTCTCACTCTCGCGGCCTCTCTTGTTGCGGAGCACAGGCTGCAGACGCGCAGGCTCAGTAGTTGTGGCCCACGGGCCTAGTTGCTCCGCGGCATGTGGGATCTTCCCAGACCAGAGCTCGAACCCGTGTCCCTTGCATTGGCAGGCAGACTCTCAACCACTGCGCCATCAGGGAAGCCCTTGAGTCTAATTTTCAATTCTTTATTTATATCTAAAAGCAGCTGTTCCAAACTTTCTCCTTCAAACCGCATCCCCGCCCCCCCTTCATGTCAAATAGACAGCTCTTGCTGTTGACAAAGATGAGGAGGGTGGTTGGTCGTGCCCCTCTCCTTGCTCTCTTCCCTTCACAGCAGTGACTGTTCTGGTTTGGTTTTCTTCCCTGGTGACTGATCTCAGCGCTTGCTTGCAAGGCCAGCTGTATCAGCCTCGATCCAATCAGGAGAGAGAGAGACCACACGGTAATTCAACCAGAGAACTACTAACTATAGCAGGGGCTGGAGTCATATATGAGGGGCAGCCACAATCCCTAGGGCTGAGATAGAGCCCCCAAGGAAGAGTCTGCAATACCCTCACCCCCTGGGTTGTGATCAGACCTTGTTGGGAGGGTTGCTGGATATCTGCCATCTTTCAAATCCTGACACATTTAATTATGCAGTGATTTAAAATTACACTTATTAATACTGCCAAGCACCTCATCTCATCAGAAAAGTCTTTAAGTAGTGGGAAGCTATCAGCTCACTATAGCAGATAGGAGTTTTCCAAAATTCTAATTTTTGCTTGAAAGCTCAAATTTTTTCATCGGCAACTAACACTGTCAGTTGTTCTTGAAGTGAGAGGCTCACTCCATTCATTGTCAAGACAATGTCTGCCAATACCCATGTCAGAATGACCACTGATTTTCTGTCTGTACTTATTTCAAGTAACACTGGTGTTCCCTGAAAAATGGGGCAGTCCAGCTCACAATGGGACCAGTGGCACGAGTGGTTTTCCTTGAGACAACTGCCGTACTGCGGTACGCTGTGGAAACTGTGCCTTTAAGGGTCACGACTTAATAACAATTGTCTCTGCTCCATCAGGGACATTCTTAAGCGCAACTGGCTTTTTTCTTCTTTCCTACTGCGAGTGAGGCCAAGGACACCACTGACTAGGTGGGTGCTCAAGTGCAGCAGTTTGCTGCTTTTGCCCCGTCATTGCAAACATCAAGATGTGAAAAGACAAATGATGTCTTAGGAGTTTTGACCTCACAGACCCCCGCCAAAAGCACCTAGAGGACCTGCAGGGGTCCACAGACTACATCTGGAGAACTGCTGTCATAGTGGAAAGAAAACGGGTTTTGAAATCCGAGTTGGGTCCTCATCTGAGCTGGGTGACAAAGGGTGAGTGTCTTCATTTGTAGAATGAGACTAACCCACCCTTAGATTTATAATGAAGTGTTAAAGTAATGCTTGAAAATGTTACATTCAGAAAGTATTGGTCTACTCTTAAGACTTTAGTAAGACTCAAAAGAAGCTAATTAATCAACTCTGGCGAATTCCCTGGCGGTCCAGAGGTTAGAGCTTCTTGCTCTTACTGCCGAGGGCCTGGGTTCGATCCCTGGTCAGGGAACTTAAATCCCACAAGCCGTGTGGAGTGGCCAAATAATTAATAATAATAATAATAATAAACTCCAACTCTGGGACTTCCTTGGCGGTCCAGTGGTTAAGACTCTGTGCTTGTTCTGCAGGGGGAACGGGTTCTCTCCCTGGTCAGGGAACCAAGATCCTCCATGCCACGCAGCGCGGCCCCAGAAAATAAATAAATAAAAATGAAGTAAACTCCAACTTAAACTTCAGAAAGGAAAGTCACTACTGAGTATTAGCATTGGATATTCTTTATGGTGGATTCATTTCACTTGATAGGACCTTAGGCAAGTCACATAATGGAAACATAAATGATAACTAATGTCTCATCAAGCGCTTACTATGTGCCAGGGCCTGTGCTAAATGCTTTACATGCGTTATTATCTCAGTCCTCACCACACTCCTATTGGCAGATACTGTGAGGAGGAAAATCGAGGCAAATATAAAATGAGGAAATTATATTTCCTCATATATTATATTTTTATATTTCCAAATATAAAAATGAGGAAAAGATATCAAGTTATATTTAGGTATCCTGTTTTAAGATGTTCACTCTAAAGATCCACTGCCTAAATGAGAGTGGGGTTACAGTGAGCACCCAGCTCTTTAAACAGTCCAGGCACCCCCATGGGAATGGGTCAGCCAGGAGAATATCATCTCTTCCGTGTCCCAGTGGACTCAAGGCAGAAATAAAGCTCCGGTCTGAACTGTGAGTCTTTTTTTTTTTTTTTTTTTTGCGGTACGCGGGCCTCTCACTGTTGTGGCCTCTCCCGTTGCGGAGCACAGGCTCCAGACGCGCAGGCTCAGCGGCCATGGCTCACGGGCCCAGCCGCTCCGCGGCATGTGGGAATCTTCCCAGACCGGGGCACGAACCCGTGTTCCCTGCATCGGCAGTTGGACTCTCAAACCACTGCGCCACCAGGGAAGCCCTGAACTGTGAGTCTTTACTGGAATCTAAGCATACAGTCTTCGGTCATTGTAGGGTCACAAAATGTTAAAGCCAGAAGCCACTTTTGGAATAATGAAGCCCAACCTCCATTTTACCTTGAAACGGCAGACTCAGCATAGGTGAAATAACAGAGATGCTTGTGGTTAGAACATGGGTGCTGGAGTCTGATGAACCAGGTACAGTTCTGCCTTATACTCTTCTTAGTAGTTTTTTCATAAGACAAGTTATCTAACCTCTCCGAGCCTCGATTTTCCTCCTCACAATATCTGCCAATAGGAGTGTGGTGAGGACTGAGATAATAACGCATGTAAAGCATTTAGCACAGGCCCTGGCACATAGTAAGCGCTTGATGAGACATTAGTTATCATTTATGTTTCCGTTATGTGACTTGCCTAAGGTCCTGCTCCAAATTTTTGGTAGCACTTGAACCCCCTTATTTTTCATTTATTTTCACCTGTTAGAAATAAGTTGTGTCATATTTCATATCATATTTGTCATGTTTAGATTTTCTCTAATTTCCTCTTGCAGGTAGGAGGAAGTCAGTCGTCTAATTCTCATCAGTGATGCTTTTTAGAATAGGAGGCTTGGAGATTTCTGCACATCCACCCATTATCTCCAAACTGTTGTGTCTTATTCTAATGTTTGAGTGGGCTCTAGCCACTTAGAACACATGATCTCCACTTTCAAAGTGGTTATATTAAGAAAACAACTCAGGTGGTTTTTTGTTTTGTTTTGTTTTGTTCCAGTTAACAGAGAAGTCATTCGGAGATGAACCAGTGAGAGATTATGGGAACATAAGTATGATGAAACCGCAGAAAAAATGCATTTGGGGTATAAGGGGATTGGCAGTTTGCTCTGCAGGACACACAGGCTGGTAAATTTGTTAACCTTGCAGTAATGCTACCCCACGTGTTAAGTGACTGGATTGGGGCAGGGTTTGGGGAGGGTTTTACTATATGAAATGTGGCTATAAGGTAATGTCCGAATTTTTTTCTTTTAAAAAACAAACCCATCATAACAGAGTCCAAAGGCATTGGTTGTGTTGGTTACACATCTCAGCCAGCAAGTTTCCACTGAACCAGGTCGGTTTCGCTGAGATACAGCCTCAGGGTCAATGGCACAGACCACTCTCTTGGCTCCTGGGTTTCAAACACTAAGGGAAAGGGTTCAGTAGGCTGAGTCAAGACCTTGCTGCTCCGTGGGTCCGTGCATCAGCAGCGGCCCCTTCCTGGGAGCTGATTAGGAATGCAGGGTCTCCGCCCACCCCAGACCTGCTGTGTCGGAAGTTGCATTAACCAAACCCCAACCAAACAGGGGACGCGTGCACAGGAAGATCTGCCAAGTACTGAGGCAGAGGAGGACACAGGCGGAACGCTGGCACTGCCCTGCCCATCAGACTACTCAAAGGGACTTCTGCTTGACTACACCTGCTCTCTGCTGTGAAGCCTTCTCTTGGGGGCTGACCTGGCAAACCTGAGATTCTCTTTCATTGCAGAGGAAAAAGGGAGTGATGCAGCTACTACAACTGGGGGCTAGCTCAGGGCTTTCAGAGGCTGAATGTTTTATTTGGGTCAGGACTGATACATTCAATGAGTGCTGTGAGCAGTGCTTTGTGACCTTTCTTACACAGGGGCTCACATAGAGAATTATATTGGTAGGGCATTCTGGGAGAAGAAAATGATGCTGTTAGTGGCCAGAGGTGACCACCCATGGGTTCTGGCTGGCCCAAAGCTGTGGGGATCCAAGTCTTGGCACACAGGGTGCCATGAGCCCTTTGGGCACCTCACACATTTGGACACTGTTTCATGACACAGCAGTTCATTCAGGAGCAGGAAGTGGACCCAGCATGGCCTGAGCAGCTCCGAGCAGCCCTACCACCATGCTGGCCCAGTCATCCTCATAGCCTAGGAGGGGCCCCAGACTAAGACCCACGACTGGAGGTGAGAAGATCGTGACAGGGAAGTGTGGAGAATAGAGGTGATGACGATAGCTCTGGGCCCGATGTTTTTCTAAGCACTTTACATGTGTTAATTCATTTACATGAGATAGGAACTGTTAGCATTTCCTTTCTACAGAAGAGCAAACTGAGGCACAGAGGTTAAGTCCCTTGCCTGTGATCACACAGCTAGCAGATGAGGGAGCCGGGGTCCAGATCTAGGTTGTCCGCTTCAGGGTCTGTCCTCTTAACCACTAAGCTCTACCACCTCCGCAGCAGTAGAAGATTCCAGGGAAGACATAGATGCAGTATTAAGTGAAAATGCAAATTGTAGCACATAATATATTTATAGAGTATATTTCTCATTTGCATTAGAAAAGAGGTTCCTGATATAGGATATGGATAAAAATATTCTGGAAGGACTTCTGTGAAACTTAATAGTGGTCACCTCTGCACAGAGGGACTGATGGACGGGGGCTTTTCACTGTTTTAATCCTTCCTCTCTGTAAATGTATTGCCACAAGCATGCCATACCTGTATAATTTTGTAGTAGGTTTTAAAGGGATATGGTATCAGTAGGAATGTTACTTAGGAAAACATCAGAAAGTAGAACTACTGGGCAACAGGAAGGACAGAAGTTGTAGGGTTGGGGTGCGCGTGGGGAGAGAAGATGCAGAAGCAGCTTGGTGATACAGGTCCTGATGGATTTCCAATATGGACTGAGAAATGTACAGCAAACCTTGACCATCATAGACGTTTCTGTCTTCCTGAGGCTCCACAGTTACCCCAGGCGACGGCGGAAAGAATAAGGGATCTGCAATTGTCCAAAAGCATAACCCTCTGTGGGGGCGGAGAGCCTGGGGGACACCAAGGAAATGTGACCCAGGGCCTCAATCACGGTGTCTCCGCGGACATCCAGACCCGGCAGTGGCCAGTTGCCAGCAGCTGATGGGGTGTGGCCAAACGTGCAGGGTCCCACCTCCCCATCACGTGGTTAAGTAGCTGAGCAAGAAGAAACAGACAAACAAAATTCCACTGTTAGGAGCTGAGCAAAATGTTTGGAGCTAAACCTCTTAAGAATGAGCTCTTGCAAAATCATTAGGTAAAAAAAGCCAAGCACCATTGAGTTCCAGAATGTGTTTTTGGCCTCTTAATAGATAATTAGAATGAGCTGCTCTGTGTGCAACATGAATAAGGGTCTTGCTGCTTTTTTTTTTTTAATTCTTTATGATAATAACCAGTGAAATATTTTTAGTTTTTTCTTTTTTCCCTTCCATATAAATCCAAATGTATGATGTGTCATGCATGGTCATATTAAGATTTTCAACAACAATATAGAAATAGAAGAAATATAGGTAACATGCTCCCCCTTCCCATTTTTTAAAACAAATGCTGTCTTATAAAACCCTTGGATTTCCAAACACTTATTGCATTAAAGCTGCCAGTCTGCCAACCCTCTTTGGATCTCCTTCTGGGCAACAATCTAGAGAAAGCTAGTCAAATAATTACAGTAATGACAGTGATAAAAATATGGCTAATCTTCTATTTTGAATTCCAGATTTAATTTTTGGAAACAGCCAAGTTTGGTGGACAAGGTGGAGGTACCATCTTTGTTTCCAAATGAGGTACAACTATAATATAATGTCCCTGATTTTACTGTGTGGGTTTGAAGGACAGCCACAAACACAGTTTTAAATACCTTGGTAACACTGGAGATCCAAGGACCTCAGATGAAAAACTCCAACTTTAGAGAATTTCTTTTGGCTCATTTAACTGAAGGAGTATGCTAACGCTCTGATCATACCCTCAAGGTGGCTTTTCGCAGGTTGCACACCCTCAGAGGCCATGGCGATTTAAACTACTGAGGGCTCCCTGGCAGACAGGAGCTAAGAACAATAGATCAGCAGAGTTGGAGCCCTGCTTTCCACTCACAATACTGCATCTGAGCAATGATCTGGCTTCTAGGATGGAAGAGAATGGATGTGACGTTGCACTCCAGCTGACCTTTATCAGTTATTGAGTTCTTGCTCTTTTAAGTGCCTTACATACCTTCACTCATTTGATCCTCACAGAAACCCTAAGTCAAGTTGCCTCCCTTTTATGGCTAGCACACGGAGGCACCAAGAAGCCAAGTAATTTGTCCAGAAGACACACAGAATAAACGGCAGATTTGGGATTTGACACCAGCTATTCTGAGCTCCAGAGTTGGTGTTGGTGTCTCTGACTGCTGTGTTGTACCAGCAAGAATCTTAAGCCGCTTAAGTGTGTATTTCGGAATCTTATAATGTAGGTTGTTGGGTTTTTTTTGTTTGTTTGTTTTTGTTTGTTTTTAACAGATGTCTCATATAAAAGTCATAGGAACTTGGACAAGTCACTTAACAGCTCCGAAGAAACGGGGAGCTGAAGAAACAGGGAGAACGCAAAGTCAGAGTTGTGAGGGTTCCTAAAAAATTGATACAAAGCTCCTGGTACATAAGAGGCATACCTGGCCATTTCCTATAGAAGAAGGGTAAACTATAGAAAATACTGTTCACTTACTACTTCCTTTTTTTGGGCGGGGGGCACATTATGAGACCATTAGTATGATTCTAATTTAATGTAATAACATTTTGCTTAATGTCATGAACCATCATTCTTCTGTGGAAATAAAGTTGATAAAAATCAACATCTTCCCTATTTCTAACATTAACTCCTTTTTGTTCATATCATTCAACTCATTTTAAAAATTATATAATTTTCTTCTTAAAAACAATATACACATTGTAAAAATTTAGAAAATGCATAAATGATAAAGAAGAAAAATGCCCATAATACATTTACCCACAAATAACTAAACATTTTGATGTATAACCTCTTTCTACACACAAATAAATTTAAATGAAACAGGATCAAATTGTATATACTCTTCTGCAAGTTGCTTTGTTCACTTAAAAATATTATCATGGGGCTTCCCTGGTGGCGCAGTGGTTGAGAGTCCGCCTGCTGATGCAGGGGACACGGGTTCGTGCCCCGGTCCGGGAAGATCCCACATGCCGTGGAGCGGCTGGGCCTGTGAGCCATGGCCGCTGAGCCTGCGCGTCCGGAGCCTGTGCTCCGCAGCGGGAGAGGCCACAACAGTGAGAGGCCCGCGTACCGCAAATAATAATAATAAAAAAAAGAATGTTATCATGATGTAAGCTATTATATATACAATGGATAAACAACGGGGTCCTACTATATAGCACAGGGAACTAATATTCAATAACCTGTGATAAACCATAATGGAAAAGAATATAAAAAAGGAATATATATATATATATATATATATATATATAACCGAATCACTTTGCTGTATAGCAGAAATTACACAACAGTAATCAACCATACTTCAAGAAAACCAAAAAGGAGAAAAGAAAAAACATTAATATCTAGAAAAATAAAATCAATACAGGCAAATGGCTATTTAACCTACTCCCAAATGATGTTGCTATATAGTGGTTAAAAACTTCACCTAGAGGGCTTCCCTGGTGGCGCGGTGGTTGGGAGTCTGCCTGCCGATGCAGGGGACACGGGTTTGTGGCCCGGTCGGGGAGGATCCCGCATGCCGCGGAGCGGCTGGGCCCGTGAGTCGTGGCCGCTGAGCCTGCGCGTCCGGAGCCTGTGCTCCGCAACAGGAGAGACCACATACCGCAAAAAAAAAAAAAAAAAAACTTCACCTAGAATATCACATCATGGCTAGAACAATAGCAACAAAAAAGAATATAAGTAAATATAACAGATGCAAAATGATGGTGTGTCTTTGGTCTTTCTCAAAAGAAAAAAAAAGAGAGATAGGGAAACAAAGAAAAAATATGTTTTCCCCAAATGTTTCATAATTTTTAATAAAACATTTTAGCAAACTGTTTTTCTTAAAATGGAATTAAAGCTAGAATAAAAATACAATCACCTCAAAAACTAAACAACAAAAAAAGTTATCATGAAAGTATTCCCCCATGTCCTTAAATATTCGCCTGTAGCATCTTTGTGGAGGTTTGTATACTGTCACATCACATGGATGTATCAATTTACTTAAGCAGTCCTTTATTACTAAATGTTTAGGTAGTTTCCAGGTTGCTGTTATTATGAAAAAAAGCCACAATGAATATCATTGGGGATAAAATGCATAGAAATACAACTCATTTTTTTTTTTTTTTTTTGTGGTATGCAGGCCTCTCACTGTTGTGGCCTCTCTCGTTGCGGAGCACAGGCTCCGGACACGCAGGCTCAGCGGCTATGGCTCACGGGCCCAGCCGCTCCGCGGCATGTGTGATCCTCCCGGACTGGGGCACGAACACGTGTCCCCTGCATCGGCAGGCGGACTCCCAACCACTGCGCCACCGGGGGGGGGGCCACAACTCATTTTTAAAATTAGTCTAAAGCATACTACTCAGGATGATAAACTCCTGGGCTCTAAAATGCCCATCGTGTTTGTTTGTTGTTAAGCAATTATTTGATGTTTTGAATTCGTAGAACTACTGCTTCCTCTGTGAGTCCAGTTAAAAGAATGGGCTAATGTTCTAAGTATAAATGAACTCTGTCTAGCTTTAGATGGCTTCATAACCCATGTAAACAACACATTCTCCTGGAAATTCCCTAAGTGTGTTACATTTACTTTAGCTGGATTTCCCTCTAGCATTTGTTTAATCCAGCATCATTTTGGCTCCTAATCCATTTTTCAAAATAGACTTTCTTTCTAGAGCAGTTTTAGGGTCACAGCAAAAAACTGTACTGTGGGAGAGTTCCCATCTACCCCTGAGCCCCCACATGCAACATCAGAGACCACAGTGGTACATTTGTTACAACTGATGAACCTACATAGATACATCGTTATCACTCAAAGTCCATAGTTTATGCTAAGGTTCACTTTGGTGTTGTACAGTCTATGGGTTTTACTAAATGCATTTACTAAATGTATTACTAAATGACATGTACCCACCATTATGGTATCACACAGAATAGTTTCATAACCTTAAAAATCCTCTGGAAACCACTAATCCTTTGTAGAGTCTCCATATATTTTGCCTTATCCAAGAAGTCATATAATTGGAATCATACAGTATGTAGCCTTGGCTTCTTTCACTTAGTAATACACATTAACTTTCCTCCATGTCATAACTTGATGGCTTATTTCTTTTTAGCTGAATAATATTCCATAGTCTGGATGTACCAAAGTTTATTTACCCATTCACCTACGGAAGGACACCTTGACTGCTTCCAAGTTGTGGCAATTATGCATAAAGCTGAAATAAATATCTGTGTGTAGGCTTTTGTGTGGGTATAAATTTTCAACTCCTTTGGGTAAATGTCAATGAGCATGACCGCTGAATTGAACGGTAAGACGATGTTTAGCTCTGTAAGAAACTGCTAAACTGTTCCAAAGTAGCTGTACCATTTTTGTATTCCCAGCAACAATGAAGGAGAGTTCCTGTTGGGTGTTGTCAGGCTTCTAGATTTGGGCCCTTCTAATCAATGCAGACTGGTATTTCTTTGCTTTAATTTGCATTTCCCTGGTGACATACCATGTGGAGCACCTTTTCATATGCTTATTTGACATTTGTATATCTTCTTTGGTAAAATGCTTGTTCAGGTCTTTTCCCATATTTTATTTGGGTTGTTTGTTTTCTTATTATTGAGTTTTAAGAGTTCTTTGTATACTTTGAGTAACAGTCTTTTGTCAGCCATGTGTTTTGCCAATATTTTCTCCCATTCTGTGGCTTGTCTCCTTATTCTCTTGATCTTAATCCATTTTTAGGATTAGAAGATAGAATGGGAAAAAATTGGAATAGGAGACAGGGTGGTGCTGGATTATCCAAATGGTGGGCTAGGCCTAAGCTTAGGGCCCCAGTAGAAAGGAGCATCAAAAACATGAGAAACAGGGACTTCCCTGGTGGTCCAGTGGGTAAGACTCCATGCTCCCAACCCAGGGGACACATAGTCATTGGTTGGGGAACTAGATCCCACATGCATGCCACAGCTAAGAGTTCACATGCCACAACTAAGAGTCCACGTGCCACAACTAAGAAACCCACATGCCGCAACTAAAAGATCCTGCATGCCGCAACGAAGATCCAATGTGCTGCAACTAAGACCTGGTGCAGCCAAAATAAATATTAAAAAAACAAAAACAAAAAACATGAGAAACAAAAGTTCTGAAAGAATCTGATGTCAAAAAAGACAGAATAGGGGACTTCCCTGGTGGTCCTGTGGTAAAGAATCCATCTTCCAATGCAGGAGACGTGGATTCGATCCCTGGTCGGGGAACTAAGATCCCACATGCTGCAGGGCAACTAAGCCCGTGCGCCACAACTACTGAGCTCACACTTTTCAATGAGAGAGCCTGTGTGTTGCAATTACAGAGCTCACGTGCCCTGGAGCCCGAGCACCGCAACTAGAGAGAGAAAACCCTCATGCCACAACTAGAGAGAAGCCTGTGGGACACAATGAAGAGCCTGTGCCACAAGAAAGATTCCCACATGCCTCAACAAAGATCCTGCATGCTGCAACTAAGACCCTACGCAGCCAAAACAAGTAAATAAAATAAATAAAGAGAAATTAGAAATGAGAAGATAAATTTTTTTTTAAAAGTAAAAAAAGACATAATAATGTCCACCTCTGCCTATAACAGAGTAATTGGCACAAGATTCCCGCTCATTGAAAAACTATAGAACGGAACGAGATATGTGATGAACCTTTTTTCAAGCAAAAGATGGTTGGTGTAGGGGTATGATACTGGAGAGACGAGAAACATGTTAAGTAAGCCTCACAATCATCGCAGATTTCTTCTGTGGTGCGTGCAGGTGAATCCTAAGTGGAAGGATGGCTTGCTGTGAGCTGAGGGGGCAGGGAGTGGGTTACTGGGCTACTAAAGCAGCTGAAAATTGGGGGCAGGTTATTAAAGAAGAGGAAGTTGCACAGGAATTCACCATGGTCCCTGGGTGAGGGCTAGGCTGCACAGGCACAGGGTGAGGTTCTGTGAGGCCTAGCAAAGATGATCTGTTGTGGGCTGAGAGCTTAATGGTGATACTAGAGGTTGTGCTGTTCTGAGCTGGTTTGAGAGGTATTAGTGTCTGGCCAAGCCAGAGTGCAGAGACTTCTATGAGCACTTTGGACTTTCAGGTGAGACTCCAGAAAAGACATAATTTAGGAGTCAGGAATATGTCTTAGTTTAGGGGCTGAGCCCTAAGATTAAAGTCCAAACTGAGGGACTTCCCTGGTGGTGCAGTGGTTAAAAATCCACCTGCCAATGCAGAGGACAGAGGTTCGAGCCCTGGTCAGGGAAGATCCCACATGCCGTGGAGCAACTAAGCCCATGTGCCACAACTAGCGAGCCCACAAGCCACAACTACTGAGCCCACGTGACACAACTACTGAAGACCGCACACCACAACAAAGAGTAGCCCTCACTCTACCCAACTGGAGAAAGCCTGCATGCAGCAACGAAGACCCAATGCAGCCAAAAATAAATTAAAAAATAAAAAATAAAAAAATAAATATATTTTTTTTAAAGAAAGGTCCAAACTGAAATAGACCGACTCTAATAAAGAATAAAACCTAGGCTAAAATGGCCAAAAGGATATGCCTGTAATTTAACTACCTACCAGAACAAAAATCAATACCCTTTAAAGGAAGACAATGTAATCCAGACTTCTTAAAATATATCACCCACAATGGGGACTTCCCTGGTGGCGCAGTGGTTAAGAATCCGCCTGCCAATGCAGGGGACATGGGTTCAAGCCCTGGTCCGGGAAGACCCCACATGTCGGGAAGCAACTAAGCCTGTGCATCACAACTACTGAGCCTGTGTGCCACAACTAGTGAAGCCTCTGCACCTAGAGCCCGTGCTCCACAACAAGAGAAGCCACCGCAATGAGAAGGCCGCACACTGCAACGAAGAGTAGTCCCAGCTCGCCACAACTAGAGAAAGCCCGTGCACAGCAACGAAGACCCAACACAGCCAAAAATAAATAAATAAATTTATTAAAAAATAAAGTAAATGTAATAATATAATACTGTTAAAAGATAAACTGAGGCACATTAAACTTTTGAAGAGTTCATTGGAGCAAACATTGATTTGAATCAGGCAGTGCCAAACTGAAACTGGTTAGAGGGCACTCTACTGTCAGGAGCCAAGGGAAAAGGCTTTTACGGAGCAGTCGCAGGAGCAAAGCATGGAAATTATTTAACTGGCTCTAGCTTGAGCAGTTGCATTATTTGGGAAAGTCTAGTTGGCTGTTTGTGATTGGCTGTTCTCAAGTTTTGATTTTTTACCCTTGAGGCATTTATAGAAATTGACTCTGGCTTAGGTTTTGGCTTGCTTACTTTGGGGACCAAAGCGTTAGAGCCACCCTAGTCTAATGACTTCCTTGTTAATGACTTTCACGATAGTGTGGGGTTTATTATGTATGTCTATGTAAAATACATGACAACAATAGCAAAAGAGGTGGTAAATAAAATTTTAATGTAATAAGATTCTCATATTTTACATATTCATTCATTTAATATATTCATTCCAAATGGACTGTGATGAGTTAAGGATGCAAATTATAATCCCTAGAACCACCACCAGAAATGTAATTGAAAGACGGGATAGTTAGGGAGTTTGGGATTGACATGTACACAATGTTATATTTAAAATGGATAACCGACAAGAACCTACTGTATAGCACAGGGAACTCTGCTCAATATTATGTAACAACCTAAATGGGAAAATAATTTGTAAAAGAATAGATACATGTATATGTATAACTGAATCACTTTGCTGTACACCTGAAACTAACACAACATTGTTAATCAACTATATTCCAGCCCCTTTTCCTCTCGCGGGTCCCGGGTCTTGGTTTGCTAAGTGCACTTGGGCCCGGCAGGTGCTGAAAGGTTGGGGTCGTGGACCCTCGCCAGGTCTCAGCAGCACGGAGGTGCAGGCTGTCGCCGAGGGCGCGGGGCCGGCGCCGCTAGCGGGGCGCTCCGCCCCGGGGCCCCCGCCCCTGACCCCGGCCAGGCCCTGGCTCCAGCCCCCGTCCCGGCTGCGGCCTCACAGTTTACCCTGCTGGTGATGCGCCCCTGTGGAGAGCAGGACGAGGCTGCTGCCGAAATGCGCCCTGCGGCAGGGTCCGGCCCTGGGTGGGCAGCGCCAGGGCTGGCAAGCCCGTTCGGTACCTGTGCGAAGTGGCGGGGGATGGCGAGGAGGAGGCGAGGGAAGATGAGACAGACCTGCTGGACACTTTGGACCCCGGGGGGAGGCGAGAGCACGGCTAGTTTGGAGGATCTGGAGGACGAAGAGACCCACTCTGGGGGAGAGGGCGGCAGCGCGGGAACCCGGAGCCGGGGCAGCGGCGCGGGCAGCGGCGGGGGCCTCATGAGCAAGACCTGCACCTACGAGGGCTGCAGCGAGACCACGAGCCAGGTGGCCAAACAGCGCAAGCCGTGGATGTGCAAGAAACACCGCAACAAGATGTACAAGGATAAGCACAAGAAGAAGAAAAAGTGACCAAGCCCTGAACTGCAGTGCGGCCGCCCAGGCTGGCAGCGCGGGAAACGTCAAACTTGAGCAAAGTGCAGATAGTATACTCTCTACATTTAAACAGAGAACAGGATCTTTGGGGGATCAACCTGCAAGACCTACTCTTTCAGAACAAGTGTTAAATCAAAAAAGACTTCTTACTAAGAAGTCCAGAAGTGGTGCAGTTTTCACAGAAACAGCAACAACTATTATATTAGCAAGTTTTGGAGCAAAGACAGCAGCAGTTTCCAGGAACATCAGTGTGAGGGAATTTATCAAGAAGATCTACACGTTTTTTTATCTTATTGTAGTGGGTGGACGTATTTTTATACTAAAGATAAATGGGGTAAGATTTGCCAGTAGAAGGTAAACAGTCATTTTCCTGTGACTGTATGTGTGCGTTTGGGGACAATAAGTTTTGCACATGTGCATCTAATCCTTTCAGATCACTGTGGATGTGAAGAAATCAGCTTGTCTTTCCAAAGTAATATTTAATTACAATGTTTTTTTAAACAACGTGTTCCTCTTCAGTCATTGTTACTGAAGGTAATGAAGCAGTTGCTTTCTGTGGGAGTCACGAAGTTAATAGATTTTAATCTTGGATCTCAGTGATTCTCATTAAGGGGCAGTAGGAAACATATGGGTATGTTTTTGCTTCTCACAGCGACCTTGAAAACTGCTGGTTTTTAGTGAATAGGACAGGAATGCTAAGCGTCTGGAATGGTCCCCCACAACTAAGAATTATGTTACACGCAATGCCAATAATCCTGTTTAGAAACACTGAGAGCTATTTGTGATGATAAAATGTAGTTGGGCACCTAGAATTGGGTTCTTGTAATAACCTTTTCTTTGCAGTCAAGACTGGAGCTGTCAAAGAGGTAAGCATATTTTCTGTGTATAAGGAAAGTGATCACTGTTAAATAGTTGTGAGATTAGGCTGTGCATCTCCTTTCAGAGATATGCTGGTAAAACCCGAGAGGCATTAACCAAGTACCCTGGAATAAATGCATCTCCTAAAGTTGGCTTCTCTACTTCTTGTTCCCTATTAGTGTTGATCTTATTTAAAACAGACAGTCCTGTGTGCAGAATTTGTGAACAGTACAAATGTATCTCATCCCACCAATGTCAGGACAAAATTACTTTTTTATACTCATTTCTTTTTCAAAAAGAGATCCTGAGTATAACACTCCAGCATTTTCTCAGTGTTTTTCAAAATTGAGCTATTTTAAGATTGTGTTATTCCTAAGTATTGTTCAAAGAGTGATGGGTAAACTGGATAGATACTTTTTTCTTGTATTTTCTCCCAGGAAAACTTTTAAAAGGCAAAGCTTACCAATAAGAGTATCAAATCAAATGTCAAGAAAGTATTTCTAGTGTTAGGACAATAAATGCATGTGTCTCAAGTTAAACTTGTGCAAAAATTTGTTAGTTTCTTGGGTTTTAAACTCTGAAACATATATCAAGTTAAACTTGGTCATGGCTGTTCTAAGATGTACTTAAGGAGAGAAGGAATCTTTTTGTTCATTTTATTTATTTATTTTTGACTGCGTTGGGTCTTCGTTGCTGCGCGCAGGCTTTTTTATTTGCGGCGAGCGGGGGCTACTCTTTGTTGCGGTGCATGGTCTTCTCATTGTGGTGGCTTCTCCTGTTGCAGAGCATGGCCTCTAGGTGCATGGGCTTCAGTAGTTGTGACTCACGGGCTCTAGAGCACAGGCTCAGTAGCTGTGGCACACGGGCTTAGTTGCTTCACGGCATGTGGGATCTTCCCAGACCAGGGCTCGAACCCGTGTCCCTTGCATTGGCAGGCAGATTCTTAACCACTGTGCCACCAGGGAAGCCCTCTTTTTGTTCATTTTTGATATATGTTTTATACCTGCATATCTGTGCACAAACGCTTTTACCAGAATTATTCATTAAAGTCCAGTTATTGACCTTTGGAAAAAAAAACTATATTCCAATATAAAATAAAAAGTTAAAAAAAGAAAGAAATAGAAGTATAGGCAAAAGGCCAATAAGAGGAAATGAAAATGAAATGTATAGCATATTGGATTAGTCCAAAAGAAGACTGGAAAAGAGGAGCATAGGGAAAAAAAACACAAAGAGACAACCAAAAAACAAGTAGCATTTTGGTGGACTTAAAATCAATAAGTATGTTAAGTACAAATGGACTAAACACACTAATTAAAAGGCTGAGCTTGTCAGACTGCATAAAAAGCAAGACCCAAATATGTTCAGTCTACAAGAGACACACTTTAAACATAAAGACACAGAGAAATAGAAATTAACATGTTAGGGCTCCCCTGGTGGCACAGTGGTTGAGAGTCCGCCTGCCGATGCAGGGGACACGGGTTCGTGCCCCGGTCCAGGAAGATCCCACATGCTGCGAAGAGGCTGGGCCCGTGAGCCATGGCCGCTGAGCCTGCGCGTCCGGAGCCTGTGCTCCACAACAGGAGAGGCCACAGCAGTGAGAGGCCCGCGTACCGCAAACAAACAAACAAAAAAAAAGAAATTAACACGTTAGAAAGCTATACCATGCAAGTAGTAAGATAAGAAAACTACTGTAACTATGTTGCTATTGGACAAAGTAGATTTTAAGAGAAAGATTATTATGAGAGATAAAGGGGGACTTTCAAGTGGTTAAATAATAAAAAATACATAAAATCCTTAACGTGTACGTACTTGTATTAGTTTCCTAGCGTTGCCATAACAAAGTACCACAGACTAGGAGACGTAAAACAAAAACTTATTCTCTCACAGTTCTAGAGGCTGGAAGTCTGAAATCAAGGTATCGGAGGGCCACGCTTCCTCTGGAATCTGTAGGAAAGGCTCCTTTCTTGCTTCTTCCTAGCTTATGAGGATTTTCTGGCAATCTTTGGTGTCCCTTGGCTTGCAGCTACAGCAGTTCAATCTCTGCCTTCAGTGTCATCTGAATTTGTCTTCACATGGCATTTTCCTATATCATGTTGAATTAGGGCCCACCGTAATGACCCCATCTTAATTGATTATACCTCCAAAACTGTATGTCTAAATCAGGAGTTTGGACTCCAACATATGTTTTGCTTACGTTGGCTGCCAAAGCATTAGAGCCACCCTATTTTGGGAGGATATAATTCAATGCATAATAGTACCTAATAATAAAGCTTCACAATACATGGGGGAAAAAAGGGACAAATACAAAGTGAGAAATAGACAAGTTCATTATCATATTGAAATTAACATCCTGCCAGTCTCAACATATTCAAAAGACAAACATCTGAGATAGTAGAGCTGACTAAAATGGAATTATATTAGAAATTAATAACAGTAAGATACATTGGAAAGCACTAGATAGTGGGAAACAAAGCCATATCTTTATAGGTAATTACAAAGAAATTACAAAGGAGAAATTATAAAGGAAATTAGAAAATATTTTGAATGAAATTGATAATGAAAACACTTATCAAAACTTGTGGAATATAACTAAAACAGTGCTTAGAGGGAGATTTATATTTTTAAACACCTATGTTAGACAAGAAGAAGGCTTAACAATAATGATCTGATGTTCCAGCTTAATAAACTTGAAAAAGAAGAGCAAATTAAACCAAAAGTAAATAGAAGGAAATAATAGATATGAGAAGAAATCAATGAAAAAAAGAGCAGACAGAGAAAATTAAAGCCAAAAGCTGGTTCTTTGAAAAAATTAATAAAATAAATAATCTATTAGATGGATTAATCAAGAAAAAAGAAAGAAAACACAGGTTACTTAAATCAGGAATGAAAGAGGAGTTACTACTACAGTGTCTACTGACATTAAAAGAGTAATATGGCAGAATAAGGACCCCTGAAAATTCTGCCTCCATAAAAGAAAACTAGCAAAAATTGTCAGGATCAACTCTTTCAGAACTCTGTAAATTAACAAAAAGCTTACAACAATTCAGAAAAATGCTTATTCAAAGAAAGTGGTTGAATCTTGGTAAGAACAGCAAGCTTTGTGGGGTTTTAACTTGACCTTTTCCCATTACCCCCACCCTAGCTCCATGGTAGTCTTAAAAACCAATAGTCTGCAAATAACTCCAAGCCCTTGGAAAACACTGGGAAACTTATTGGTTTTAGGCACTTAAGGAAATCCTTATCTAGTCATTAGCTGATCACGAAGCTAACCAAGCAGACAGTTTAGAGAAACACATGATGAAGAATACACACTTTACGGAATTAATTCAGAAAAGTCACTAAACAAATAACAACAACAAACCCTAGGAAGGGGGGAATCTGGTGTCCACAGTGCCACATTGTATTATTTTAAATGTCCATGTCCAGCTTTGAACAAAAAAATTGATGACAATTGGTGATACATACGAAGAAACAAGAAAACATGGCTCATATAAGAAAAAAAAAATCAACAGAAACTGCCCCTGAGTAGGCACAGATGTTGGACTTTCTAGACAAATACTTTACAACAGTTATTTTAAATATGTTCCAAGAACATGAGGAAATCATGTCTAAAGAAATAAAGGAAAGCATGAGAATGATGTCTCTTTAAATAGAGTATCAGTAAGGAAATAGAAATTATTATTATTTTTTAAAAAGAACCAAATGGAAATTCTGGAGTTGAAAAGTACAATAACTGAAATGAAAAATTCACTAGAGGGGCTCAACAGCAGATTTGATCAGGCAGAAGAGAGGATTCATGAATCAGGACATAGATCAATTGAGATGATTCAGTCTGTGAATCAGAAAAGAAAAAGAATAAAGAAAAATGAACAGAGCCTCAAATACCTGTGAGACATCAACAAGCTCACCAACATACACATGATGGGAGTTCCTAAATGAGAGGAGAGGAAGGAGGGCAGAAAGAAAATTGGAAGAAATAACAAAGGAATAAAAAGAGTATATTAGAAAATATTTAACACAGAAGAAGGCAGTAATGGAGAAATTGAAGAGCAAAAAAGATATATAACATAAAAATAGGTAGTGAATGGCAGATGTAAATCCTACTTCTTAGTAATTTAATGTAAATGGATTAGATGCTCCAATTAAAAGGCAGAGACTGGCAGAATGCACAAAAAACGTGATCTGACTACATTCTGTCCACAAGAACCACACTTTAGTTTCAAAGACACCAATAGGTTAAAAGTAAAAGGAGACACCATGCAAATAGTAACCAATAAGAAGATAGACCACATTTGGGTCTCAATAAATTTAAAGGATTGAAATAATACAAAGTATATTCTCTAACCACAGTGGAATGTATTTAGGTAGGTCTTAGTAAATATCTACTGCATAGAATTCGATAAACATAAAGTATGCCCCTCCTAGTGTTCTTCACTGGCTAACCAGCTTTTTTAAACTTCTCTGCCTGGAAGGAGAGTTCTACAAGCCTTCTGGCATGAGTCAGGTCACCTCGCACACAAGAGCTAGGTCAGAGGGGATTTCATAGTGTTCATTTCCTGGAAACTGCTCCCCATGGAGGCGGGGCAGCATTTTATAGTAGGAAATGCTTTGCTTCTGTAATCAGATAGTCTGGATGCCAATAACCATTACCTTAGGCAAGTTATTTAGTTTCTCTAAGTCTCAGTTTTCTCATTTGTGCCATGAGATAGCTATACCTCAAAGATTTAGTGGGAGAATTAAATGAGGTACCAAATAGCTAAATAAATAAATCTTAATTTCCTACCCTCCTCATTCTTCTGTCTTCCTTCTTCTCATGCAAATAACAACGCAATATGAAAGAAATGGGGTAAAGAGTCCTGGAGGAATAGAATTACTATTATTATATTACTATAGTAATTACTATTACTGTTACTATTACTACAGGAAAAGCAGGAATTAGAATATTAAATAAAGCAATCCTGAGCTAGTATCCTAGTCCTATTTTGTATAAAATACGTGACCCTCATCTGTAAAATGATATAATGACTTCTGTCTTGTAGTGCTTACAAGGATTGTAAGAGATTATAAGGATATCTATGACTTGTCTAGCACCCAGCAGGTGCCCAATAAATGGTAGTGATCACTATTAGCATTTACCTTGTCCTCCTTTTTGCTGCCCACCCTATCCCCAAAGCAAACTCCAGCTTATTCCTCCCAAAACACTTTCTCTTCGCTCCCCATCCCCTCTCTTGAACACTTCTCCCTTATTGTACACCCACTTTACCTGCACCCAGGCCAGAGCAGGGAGGGAAACAAAGCTAAAAATAAATGAAAGAAAATAAACCTAAATAAACAATTTTGAGAAAAATGTTTCAAAATTATATTTGTGTGTGTGTGTGCACGGGCAAGTGTGTATGTATGTGTGTGAGAGGAAAACTTTGTTAAACTGGGATGAATCCGAACTCCAGTAAAGTAGAAATGGAAAATAAAATAAAATAAAAAGCATGTTATATCGGCGGCATGGAAAGAAATCACCAAGTTTAAGCCTGAGCGTGTGGGTGTGTGACCATGGGCTCCAGGCTGCAGAGATTGTAAGCCGATACGCCAGCGCCCAGGACCAGGGAAGAGAGAGGAAGGATTTAAAAAAAAAAAAAAAAAAAAAAAAGGCAGTCAGTCGTTTACTGTTCCTGCAGTTATTTTTTTAAGACCCTGTCCTGATAAGACAGCCTCGCTCGCGGGGGCGGTGCGGACAACTCCTGTCCGGATGAGTTCTCCGAAGGAAGATACCTGCTGCAGGGGCTTCTGTGCAGTAGTCCCCTCACTCCCGGGATCCGGGGTTCACCACGCGAGGCGTCAGTTTCCTCATCCGCAGAGTGGCCGCAAGAACCCCCTGGTGGTCGAGAGGCTCGTCTGAAACCCCGAGCCCAGCGCCCCGCACCCAACCCCCGGAAACCACCGGGGTACGAACGTCGCAACTCCCACGTCAGCAACCCCGGGGGCCCCGCGCGGCCTGCCCCACGTGACTTCCCGAAAGGCCCGGGTACCGCCCCTCCCACAGATCAGTTTCGTTTCCTTGGCGGCCTCCGGGCGGTAGTGCAGCAGTCGCTGCCGCGGTTCCAGCGCGTCCCGTCGGGTTCCCCCAGGAGCGCCATGGCGGAGCTGTGCCCCCTGGCCGAGGAGCTGTCGTGCTCCATCTGTCTGGAGCCCTTCAAGGGGCCGGTCACCACGCCCTGCGGCCACAACTTCTGCGGGTCGTGCCTGGACCAGACGTGGGCCGTCCAGGGCCCGCCGTACCTATGCCCGCAGTGCCGCACCGGCTTCCAGACGCGGCCACAGCTGCACAAGAACACGGTGTTGTGTGCGGTGGTGGAGCAGTTCCTGCAGGCCGAGCAGGTCCATCCCGAGCTCCCCGACGACTGGACGCCGCCCACCCGGGCCGCCGCCTCCTCCAACCCGGCCGGCCAGGTGTCTTGCGACCACTGCCTGCAGGCGACCGCCGTCAAGACGTGCCTGGTGTGCACGGCCTCCTTCTGCCAGGAGCACCTGCGGCCGCATCTCGACAGCCCCGCCTTCCGGGACCACCCGCTGCAGCCGCCCATCCGTGACCTGATGCGCCGCAAGTGCCCCCAGCACAACCGGCTGCGGGACTACTTCTGCCCTGAGCACGGCGAGTGTATCTGCCACATCTGCGTGGTGGAGCACAAGACCTGCTCGCCTGCGTCCCTGAGTCAGGCCAGCACTGACCTGGAGGTAGGGGTTGGCGGATGAGGGCCCAGAGGGGCAGCCTGGGCCTGCTGGGTTGTGCAGAGGGCACCACTGTGGGCATCTTGGCCTACTTGGATCACCTGGGTGCGGGGGATGGGCCTCGCTGGGCCTGAGATCAGGGCAGGGGCATCCCCAGGGTCCAGGTAGAAAGGGGCTGGGAGAACATACAGCCCTTCTGGATCATTCCTGGTCCACCTTCTCTGCCCCCACCCCTCTCACCCATTATACGGAGGGACATTGCTTGCCTTAAGCCTAGCACTTGTCTGACATGTTTAGTACAGGGTTTTGAACATCAGATATGAGCGCTAGAGGTTACCTCTGTTCTCTCAATAAATCCGGGTAGCACCCGGGAGGTGGGTATAATTAGTTATTTACAGCTGAGGAAATGGAGGTTCAGAGAAGTTAATTTAACCTGAGCTAACCCAAGTGGCCAAGTGGGCATTGGGCCCCCAGCTGGTTTGACTCCACATTTGCTGTTTCTCCCTAAGGACCAGCCTCAAAGCCAAGTCCACAGAGTTCAGAGCATAGGACATTCCTGAGGTCATGTGAGAAAAAGCCTTTGGTGAGCCAGAGACTTCCAGCGACCAGGGAGGACGGTTATGGGTGGGAGGGTGGGAAGAGTCCCAGGAATCCCTGGATAGGATGCACAGCCAAGCTCCTGCTCCATAGCGCCCTATATACTTCCTGTGCCACTTTAAAGCACAGGACTGGCCCTCATCAGTAAAGTGAGGAGGTGGGACTGGGTGGATTCATTCCTAAGGGGCCTTCTGGGTCTGTGATGATTTCAGTGGTTTGGGGATCATAATTTCCCCCTGTGGACTCCAGGCAGAGGCTGAAAAGGTGTAGTCTAACTACCTTTCATTGTATCAGTCTGAGCTCCAGAGTGAAGCCTGATTTCCTTTCACTCTGGCAGTGCTGTCAGGGAGAACAAGGGCTGTCCTCGTATCATCAAAGGAGACATGAGGCCTGTGGGAGGTTTGCAGTGGCGCCAGGGCCAGGGTGAAGGCTTTGCTCCCGTCCGGGCACGGCTCCTCCCTGGCCAGGCCTGCTTCTCCAGTCTGAGCAGGGTTTCTGTGTACTTCCTCCCTGAGTCCCAGAAGTCAGACCTCAGGCAGTGCCTGACAGTTGACTTTGGAGGTACCACCATCTCAGGCCCAGACTACCTGGGTCTCTACCTGTTGCAGGAAGGAACCTGCCTGGCCTGCGGAGGCTGGAGCCCTGCTCTGCCCCGCATCCGCTGTGGTTCAGGGCAAGACACTGAGTTCTCTGAACCTTATCTTCATCCATAAAATGGGATTAATAGCATTCCCTCCCCACCTCCAAGGGTGACCAGGAGGCTCCGAAGGGATGAATTGTGTGGGAAGTGCCTCCTAGGCAGGCCCCAGGGTCAAGCTGGTTGACACAGGCTCTGACCAGAGCTGGATGTTGAGATCTGGGTTTGAATTCTGGCTCTGCTTCCTAGCTAGGAACTCAAAAAAGGGGCACAATAATAGTACCTATCTCAGAAGGTTATTGGGAAGATTAAATGAGGTGTTCCATAAATGGCATTTTACAGTCCGCTAATGCTCCGTAGAAGTGCCACTATCATTTCTGTTACTCAGAAATTCCCCGAGGAGAGTTTGCTGCGTGGAGGGTGTTAGGCTGCCCAGCTCTTCTTTGCCTCAGAATGCATGGCTCCGAGGACTGGGGCAGCCTGGCTCCTATCGAAAGACCCTTCTAGAAGTTCTTATCCAGGAGGCTGAAGGCAAGTAGGGGCAGAAGGACCCATTTCCGCCTGGTCTGGAGCCCCAGCTCCCTCTCAGCCTCCAGGACCTGGAGCTGGAGTCTGCGCCCAGATTATTTGTATGCCATACACACTGGGCTTTTTAATCCTTTTAACGAGGCTTTCCTGCCATCTCTCCCCTTCCCCTCGTTGTCCTGGCTTTCTCAGTCCTTTAACCTGTCTCCTTTTCCAGCCCTGCTGCTGGTCAGTACTGGTGGCAGAGCCAGCCCAGCTTGGCCCGGTCACTGGTGTGGGGTGGACTCAGGACTCCGGTGCCTCCCACGTGGAGGACCCAAGTCCCCAGTCTGTGAAGGGATCCTCAGAACTTCGAAAAGTTCTCTCCCCTTGATTAGGGGATTGTTGCTGCTGTCAAAGTCCTTGGGTGGCTTTCCTTTTGTCATCTATAGCCCTTTGGGCCCCTCTCTACCATCAGGGGACTGTTGTATGCATTTGATTAATGGTGAGTAAAATCTTTCAGAATACAGGGTTCAGGGGTGTACTACTAAGAGTGAGTCTTGGAGGTGAAACATTTGGCAGCCCCCAGGTATTCTGAGGTCTCTTCCAGCTCTGAGACCTGTGAGGCCAGATCTGCCCGGGCCTGGCCTTCTGCCTTTGGCCCACAGTTCGTCTTGGCCACTGTTAGAGACCAGGTCAAAGGGCATTGTCACAGAGGTCACATCTGAAACGCTATCAATGACTTGGGCTTTTGGGGTTGAGTTAGTGTGGCCTTGGTCTCTGCTTCTAGCCTTTACATGTGACTCTCTCTGGGTTGTTCAAATCCAGAGTCAAGGTCAGTGGTGGAGTGGGAGAGGCAGGGAAGAGGAAGGGAGGGCCAGGGTATTGTTGAGCCAGTTAGGGGACATACATTTTTTTCTAGAATTTTCCTGTGTGCTCAGTTTGGACACAAGTCTGTAATTGTAACACCAGGATCTTGTAACACTAGTTAATGGCGATGTGACCTAGGGCAAGCCATTTAATTATTCTGTGCTTCAGTGACCTCATCTGTAAAGGGGGGATAACCCTCTACCTCCTAGCGTTGCTTTTAGCTTTACATAGTTAATACATGGAAAGCACTAGAACAATGCCCGGCTTGGAGTAAGTACATGATAAACACTAGCTCCCATTATGGTAGTGGTGGTGGTGATTCTCCTACCCATTTCTATGCCCCAACATTTCACCTGAGTAGGGTGAAATTGGATATTGATTATGAAAATTTATGGCAATACTAAGAGGCCTTGGGTGATATTAGCTTCCGCTGTGCATAATTTACCTTTGTATCTGAAGGCTAGGGGCCTAGCAATTCTGAATCACCTTAGTTCAGTTTCAGGGACTGAACTGTCGATGGCTGGTTTACTGCTGGTTCGTCCCTATCCTAGGGTTTAGCCCTTGGAGGTCGCTGCCTGTGGGGCTTATCAAGTGAGCCTTGGACTCTGATCTTTGTCCACCTGCCTCTCCGAGGCTGACAGAGGCCCTCCCAGCTGTCTTCCGGAACTGGCAGATGGCTCTGGGAGAACAACCCCCGATGCCAGGCTTATCTCTCTGGGTTTCCTTCTTCTGGATCTTAATTACATAATCCTTCCCTCCTTTCTTACCTCCCCATTGGTTTTTTTTTTTTTTCCCCCCATTGGTTTTTAATAGATCCCCCTCCCCCAATATTTTGTCTGCTTTTCTGGTTGTTTGCAGTGGGAGGCTTGGTTTGTACAACCCCGCCTGCCACTTTCTGAAGCAGCTGCCCCAGCTCGTTCTGTCTGTGTGAGCTTGACCACCTTGCTGTCCTCTTTGCCTCAGTTTCATCATCTATAAAATGGGTGCTAGTGAAGAAGCTCATAAGAATCCAAGCTGAAGTTTACTAAGGCCATTTGTCCTGACTATGCTGAGGACTTAACACTGCTTCAGTTAATTCTCCTACTAGCCCCGCGGGGTGGGAACAGTTGCGTTGATATCTATTTCATGGCCAAAGAAACAAGTGAGAGGCAGCTGAAGAGCTGGGTATTGAGTCTTGTCTGTCTGGCTCCAAATCCTATCCTTGTAACTTCTTTACTGTCCACTTCCCCTGAAAGGATGAAGGGAGGCAGTAAATATGAGAATGCTTCAAAAAGCTACAAGCAGGGACTTTCCGGGCTGTCCAGTGGTTAAGACTTCACCTTTCAGTACAGAGGGTGCGGGTTTGATCCCTGGTCAGGGAGCTAAGATCCCACATGCCTCGTGGCCAAAAAACCAAAACATAAAACAGAAGCAATATTGTAACAAATTCAATAAAGACTTTAAAAATGGTCCACATCACATCAAAAAAAACAAACTTAATAAAAAAAAAGCTACAAGCAGGTGAGACTTGGGGTGGTGGAAACACCTGTGGGATAGACTTGAGGGCAGTCGCTGGTGTTGGGTGCTGGTGGGGGGCTGGATGGGGTATTTTCTCACTCGGTTTGTTTTCTCCGCAGAACAAGTTGAGGCATAAACTGACTGTCACGTACAGTCAGATCAACGGGGCGTCGAGAGCACTGGAGGACGTGAGAGCCAGGCAGCAGGACGTGCGGGTGAGAGACAGGGCTCCCCGCCACCAGCGTGGCCCTGGAGCCTCCCTTCACCTCTGGGGAGGACAAGGCTTGTGTCAGGTTCACTCACAGTGTCAGAATTCAACTTCAGCCTTGCAGCACATGCAAAAAGCTATGTGCCCAGAGAGATCCTTCACAGACTCAAAGCCTACCTACAAGCCCAGCCATTAAAAATTAGGGTTAAAATATAGTAATATAAAAAGTGGTTATGATTTAAGGGGGAGAAAAACAGGAAGTAAAAGTTGCATCTATTTATTTTTAAAAAGTGTATTTGTTTCTAGAGCGACTGTAACAAGTTACTGCAGACTTGGCTTACAACAACAGAAATGTGGTCTCCCACAGTTCTGGAGGCCAGAAGTCCAAATTCAAAGTGTCGACAGGGCCACACTCTTTCCGAAGGTTCTGGCGAAGAATCCTTCCTTGCCTCTTCCAGCCTCTTGTGGCTCAGGCATTCCTTGGCTTGTGGCTGCATCACTCCAATCTCTGCCCCTATCTTCACATGGCCTCCTCCGTCTTCTCCTCTTTTGTCTCTAATAAGGACACTTGCTATTGGATTAGAGCTCACCTGGGTAATCCAGGATGATCTCATCTCAAGATTCCTACCCTAATTACATCTGCAAAGACTCATTTTCTAAGTAAGTTCTGAAACGTGGACATATCTTTTGGGGGGCTGCCATTCAACCCATTACAGGAAGTATAGGAAAAAAGACTGGAAGGAAATATCATAAAGGAATAGTAGTGCAAGTGTTGGAGTGGTAGAATTAGGGATATTTCTTTCCCTCTAGTTTTTTTACAGTTTTTATAAGGTTACAGTGCTTTTATATTGAAAGAAGATTTGATTTTTAAGCATCCTGGTCTAGAGCTACAGCATTCAGTTTTATTGCCACAGCTGTGGCTTAATTAGATGAAATCTGGGTTAGAATACTAGCCTGTGTTGGCAGATCTCTGAGCCTTAGTTTTGAAGCAATCACAGCTTCTTTCCAGAGGTGAGTTATGAGGCTTAAATGAAAGGATGCACATGAAAATACCTGTATCAGTGGGGGGGCAGGCTAAACTGCTGTAACAGAGATACCCCTCAAAATCAGAGGTTTAAATAAGATAGCCGTTTATTTTGCTCCCTGCGAAAGTTCAGGTGAGGAACCCAGGCTAGTGGGACCTGAGCAACCCAGGCTACTGGGATGGCTCTGCTCCATGTGATCCTTCAGAGTTCAGGATCTTTCCTTTTTATTGCCCTTCCTCATCTCTGTGGTTGCAGCTGGGTCACCATTACATCTTTGCTGTAGCCTGTGAGAAGGGGGAAGGAGAGTGTTGCCATTATCACTTTTGCGCCTGTTGTGAGCAGCTTAGTCACATGACCAAGCCCAGCTGCAGGGGATGCTGGGAAATGTAGTCTGTGGCTGGGCAGCCACGTGCCGGTCTAAACTCCAGGGGTGTTCTCTTATAGACGGGAGCAGAAGGAGGATGAATACTCAGGGACATTGGTAGTCACATTGGAGGTGGCAGGGTTAAAGAAATAATTGAATTCCTGGGACTTCCCTGGTGGTCCAGTGGTTAAGACTCCGTGCTTCCACTGCAGGGGGCACGGGTTCAATCCCCGGGCGGGGAACTAAGATGCCATATGCCGCGCAGTGTGGCCAAAAAAGAAAGAAAAAGAAATAATTGAGTTCCAATCTTCCTGTCCCTCTTATGTGTGTTTCTGTCACGTTTGATTCTGAGCTATTGAGGTTTCCCAACATGTAAAGCGAAACTGCAGCTTCTAGAGCAGTGCTGTCCCCTAGAAATATAAAGTGAGCCTTATACTGTATATAACTCTAATTTGAATAACACATGAAATTAATTTTAATAATATATTTTATTTAACTCAGTATATCCAAAATATTATTTTAATCAGTATAAATGAGATATTTCAAATTCCTTTTATTTTACACTTATAGCACATCTTAACTTGGACTAGCCATAGTTCAAATGCTCTGTAGCTATGTGTAGCAAGTAGCTATGGTATTAGATAGCGCAGTTCTAGAGGAAATTTTCTAGAGCAGCTTCATACCCTTTAAAAAATTACTCATGAACTGCTTTCCAGCTTAAGAAATAAAATATCGCCATGGAAGGTGAAGCCCCTGCTTTGCTTCTCCCTTTTTATATCCCCCTTCCTCTCTTCCAGAAGTAACCACTATCCTGAATTTATCCATTCCCGTGTGTTTCTTTATACTTGTAATATGTATGTATGTATTCCTTTGACAATAGATACTACCATTCTGTTTGTTTCTAACCTTTATGTAAGGAGCATCATACTGTATGTCTTCTTCTACAAGTTGTTTTTCCCTTATTACTGTTTAATATTCCATCCTGTGAATATTTTCCGTCTTCTATTGATAGACATTCAGGTTGTTTCCAGGGTTTTGCTAATTCAAACAGTGCTGCTTAGAGCATTCTTGTGTGTCTCTTGGGCAGGTTCTGAGATTTTTTTCTTTATTTATTTACTTGGTTGCGTGGGGTCTTAGTGGCTGCAGGTGGGCTCCTTAGTTGCGGCTCCAGGACTCCTTAGTTGTGGCTCGCCAGCTCCTTAGTTACGGTACGTGGGCTCCTTACTTGCGGTTCGCGGGCTTCTTAGTGGTGGCATGAGAACTCTTAGTTCCAGCATGCATGTGGGATCTAGTTCCCTGACCAGGGATTGCACGCAGGCCCCTTGCATTGGGAGCATGGGGTCTTATCCACTGTGCCACCAGGGAAGTCCCCAGATTTTTTCTAGAGTATATTCCTAGATTGAGTTGCTGGGTCAAAGGGTATGAGCACCTTCAAATACACCAGATTTTGCTCTCCAAAGTGGTTGCATCCCTTTGTATTCCCAGGAAGTACAGGTAAGAGCTCCTGGCGCTCCGTGTCTCAGGCTTAGCTTTTTTGCCAGTCTGATGGATGCCCTCTTGTTTTGGCTTCTCAGGAGGTTGCACACAGGAAGATGGACCAGCTTAGACAAGAATACATGGAAATGAAGGCTCTCATTGATGCCTCAGAGGCCAGCTCCACACGAAAGATAAAGGAAGAGGAGAAGAGGGTCAACAGCAAGTTCGACAACATTTATCAGATCCTCCTCAAGAAGAAGAGTGAGATCCAGACCCTGAAGGAAGAGATTGAACTTGCCCTGACTAAGGGGGACGAGTATGAGTTTCTGGA
The DNA here is from genome assembly GCF_008692025.1 of Phocoena sinus. Taxonomy (NCBI): domain Eukaryota; kingdom Metazoa; phylum Chordata; class Mammalia; order Artiodactyla; family Phocoenidae; genus Phocoena; species Phocoena sinus. The sequence continues at coordinate 27,147,262 of NC_045782.1, read as the reverse complement.
GGTGGGTCAAGATGAGGGCATTGAATACTCTTTCTGCCTAGTGTCATGGTGTTGACTGTGGGTGCGTTGGGGCCCTCGAGGAGCTGAGGCTGTATGAGGTCACGGGAAGCATCCCTGAGACACATGCTGTGTTAGTTTTCTACATTTCATGACAACTTACCACAAACTGAGTGGCTTAGAAGAACATCTATCTCACACTCTGTGGCTCAGGGCATGGCTGAGGTCTTACCAGGCTTCATTCCCTTTGGAGCTCAAGGTTGTCTTCCAAGCTCACGTTCTTGTTGGCAGAATTCAGTCCCTTGTGGTGCAGGACTGGGGTCCCCACGTCCTTGCTGGCTGTCAGCAGGGGCCACCCGCAGTTCCCAGAGGCTGCTGTGATTCCTCGCTGTGTGGCCCTCTTTCGAGTTGGCAGCCGGCTTCTTCAAAACCGGCAGAGAATTTCTCCCTCCCTGAAAGCCCAGTTCCTTTTTTAAGGACTCTTCCCTGATTAAGTGAGGCCCACCTGGGAGAATCATCTTTTTGATTAACTCAAAACCAACAGATTCGGGATCTTAATTACATCTCAGTATTCCTTCAGTTTTCCCATGTACTGTAACCTAACCATGGAGTAATATCCTTTCATACTCAGTGTCACGCTTATACTCAGGAGGAGAGGATGTGTAGGATGTGTACCCGGGGCAGGCAGGAGTCTTGGGGGCCATCTTAGCATGCTGTCTACTGCATAGGCCTCCACCGCTTCCCTCCATCCTGCCTCTGCACAGCCCCTGGAAGTGTCTCTCTAAAGCACAGGCACCGCTCCCCGCCCTTTCTGATTTCACATTCCCACAGGACCTTGGTGACCAGCCTGCCTTTGCCAGCCACCCCCTGCCCGTGCCCTGTGCTCTAACCACAGCAGAGCACTCCTCAGATGCACCGGGCATTGGGAGGGAATGCCGTGGCTGGCCTCTGCCTAGTAAACCCTGTCCTTTGTCCTCAGATCCCGTTATGCTGCCATTGCTGGCAATCCGGGGCATGTTACCTGCCTCTGCTCTTGCCCTCAACAACGTTGTTTTAGATGTGCTTGTTTTCATGTCTGTTTAAAAGGCTGTCAGGGGACCTCCCTGGTGGTCCAGTGGTTAAGACTCCGTGCTCCCAACGCAGGGGGTGTGGGTTCAATCCCTGGTCAGGGAGCTAAGATCCCACATGCCGCACAGCGTGGCCAAAAAAAAAAGAAAAAAAGCAAAACGCTGTCAGCTCTTTTCGGGCGGGGCCCTTCATCCTCCTAGCATGTCCAGTGCACGGCGGAGTGTCTGGCACGTGGCAGATGTTCTGGGGTGGCCCGTTGATTGGGTGACGTGCTGCTTTGACACGTCCAAGGCCCAGATTCCATGTTCAGGTCCTGAGGAGGGACAGGAGTGCCTGGCAACCTTCTCTTCTCTGTTCAGGGTCTTCTGGCCACACCTAGGCTGGATGGCATTAAGTTTCATCTCATGTGCTCATCCCTGTTTGTTGGCCTAGCCGCCTTGAGCTCTTACAGGAGGATTCCGAGTCCACATCTGGCCCTCTGGATACTGTATGACATGATCTGGTCTCCAGGTCTGGAACCTCCTGTGGCTGAATCCTGCAGCCTTCCAGGCATTCCTGTCTATTTTCAGGACATGTGTTCAGAGCTGGTCCTTGCGGGATGGAGATGGTGATGAGTCTCCTGTACTTCTTCAGCCACAGCTGGAGGGGTGGAAACAGCATTGTCCGTGGGGGTCAGGAGCTCTGGGTCCCAGCTTTGTCCCTGCCACGAATTGGCAGAGGCCCTGGCAAGACACTTGTCATTTTTGACTTCAGTTTTCCCGTTTGTAAGGTGAGGGACCTCTGAGGGCCCTTCCAGCTCCAGATCGCTGTGTCTTGAAGTGGCACTTTAACCCCCAGTGACCTCTGGCTCTAATTTGAGAGGCTGACTAGACTTGGTGCCCATGGGCACAGGGAAGCTCCTTCTGGGGTTCGTGAGGCCTGAGCCCAGGCCCTGGCTTCACCAGAGCTGCCTGAACTAACCCCCTGGCTTGTTGCAGAAAGCAGCAAAACTGCAAGGAATCACAACGAAGCCAGTCTATGTCCCCAAGGTGGAGCTGAATCACGAGCTGATAAAGGGTGTCTGTCAGGGCACCTCTGAGCTCAAAAATGAGCTGAAGCAGTACCTCAAACAGTTCCAGGACAAGAAGCCCGAGGAGCTCATCATGCCAGGTAACTATTAGCAACCTCCTATGCTTTCCACTGGGACCTCTGAAATGGGATGTGTCCCCTCAGTGTTTTGGGGTGGGAGAGAAATCTTGAACTGGAGCATTGGGGCTTGAGTTTCGGGGGTTATAAAACATTTGCCCTCCATCTAGGAGGTAGTGGGGAGTTTCTGCCTCATCCTGAGATTGTAGCTGTCCTTCCTAAAATATTTTTGGGGGCTGGATATTATGAAGGGTCTTTCTAGATAGGCTTTTTTTTTGTGAGTCTGAGGTTGGCTCAGGTGGGTTGAATGGATTCTGGGTTGTCAGTGTTATTTGGTAGGGAAGTGGCTAGTTTGGGAGTCAGAGAAACATGGAATTCCTCCTTGATACCCCCTGCCCTTCCACTTATATCCAACCCATTGTCAGATTTTGCTTCTTAAATATCTCGTGCTTCAGTCAGCTGATTTCACTGCCAGCCACCAGTCACCATTGCAATCACCCGTGGCAGCTTCCTAATGAGTCCCTCTGCATCCACTCCTGTTGCAGCTGGAGAGAGCTTTTCAGGACGCAAATCTGATTTCTTGACACCTTCTCCCCGGCCTCCTGTTCAGAGACTTCCCATTGCTTTTAGATTGCAGACCAGACTCTTGACCCTGGCTGTCAACCCCTGCCTGGTCAGGCCCCGTCTGTCTCTTTAGCCCTGAAGTTACCCCCTCCTCCCATACATCCCTCTACACTCTACAATTCTTCAAATATGTTAAGCTTAAAAAAAAAAAAAAATGTTAAGCTTCCTGCCACAGGGCCTTTGTACATGCTCCCCCACTGCCTAGAGGGCTCAGACTCCAACATCTTCACCAGGTGACTCCTGTCACCCTTCAGAGGTCAGTTGAAACATTCCATTTCTCAGCAAACCTCCCCTGTTGCCACCCACTCCTGCTCCTCAGACCAGGTCGCCGGGTCCTTATCATCCTTTGGGGCCCTTAGCGCATCTGTCATTTTACTCTTCCTTGCCATTCCCGTGTGTCCCCCCCACCAGACTGTGATCAGTGAGGGCAGGGGCTGGGTCTGTTTTCATCCAACACTCTCCCCAGCACCCGGCACAGAGGGGAAAGCCATTGATGGATTAGCCCTGCATATTTGTTTTCCTGCTATGTCAGTGATCACTGGTCTGGGGACGGAGGGGTGAGAGGAACCAGAGGGAAAGGAGCTACCACAACATGCCAGACATCTTGATCTCACCACCACGAGCGAGGAGAGTCATCCCCGTCATACGTTGGAAGAAACCAAAGCTCACAGACGGTTCAGAGGTCATGGAGCTGGGTGCTGGTGGAGGAAAGACTGCACCCTGGCTGCATTTTAAGGCAGAGAAAAGAGGGAACACACCGAATTTGTCTTTCAGTTATCTTGTTTCTAGTGCTTGTAAATGATCGGATGGGGAAGGTCAGCGGAAATCAACTTTGTAAGCCCTCTCCCCGCCTGCCGACTGCGGGGCTGGCTCCTAGGCTTGGTTTGGAAGAGCCGCATAGACTACCCTCTTCTTCTTTTGCACAGGGGGCCCTGGAGGACATGACCTGCTGCACATGCCGAAACCCGTACGGCCTGTGAAGAAGGCCCCAAGTAAGTAAAGTAACCCCACCTCTGTCCCTGGGGCCGCAGCGACTGTGGCAGGCGGTGCTCGGGCTGAGGCACTGGCAGGCGTCACGGCTCCTGTCCGTGGGGCACAGCCCATCCCAGGCTCCGCGGGGCCCGGGCGCACCTGGAGGCAAGTGCTGTCTGACCCCACTGAGGGGAGGTGGCAGGACTGTTGCAGGAGCCCTGCTGGCGCACGCGGGAGGACCGGCCATCAGCACTGGATGTTCTGACTGCCTGGAACAGCAAGATGACCGAAGCTGGCTTGTCTTGAGAAATACTTACGATGCCCGAGTTCTGGCATTTGGGGTGACCCCCTGAGCAGAGGCTGAGCCTCACCGTAGCCCAGTGCCGTTCAGCCTCAGGTTGGGATGTGTTTCTGCCATCACAGAGCTCTTCAACCTTTTTTCCCTGTTGCCCTCCTTTGCTCTTACCTCTCAGGCCCTTTTAGAAATTTTTTTCCTAATCACCCCCATCCATGAAATTTTAATACCGCACATATGATATATCTGTTTATATACTGTGCTTTTATACATAAAAAGAACAAGTTTTTTCCATCCTTCTCTCCCCTTCACCTCCTAAGAATCAATTTCTGCTCCCCCTTGGGGGCGAAATCACCCTGTTGAGATGGGGCTGGGGTGAAGAATGGTCCTCAGTTTCCTCATCTGTCAAATTTGGACCATAATGATGTCCACCTCATGGGATTATTGTGTGAGGTTCACATGGGACACTGATGGTGAAAGCTCTCTAAAGGACGGGCATATGTCACCGAACTGCTGGCCAAAAAGTCAGTGAGGACGGAGGAGGGCTGCCCCGCATTGGGTGGTTGGGATGAGAGAACTCCGGGCTGGTTTTTGTTGTTGTTTGCTTGGTGTTGGTGTTTAGTGGTTGTCTTTGGCAGACAAATGTGTGGTACCAGTTCCTGAGTGGAATGGGGTCGGGGACTGGGATGCCTGGGACAGGTGAGGAGGGAGCCATCAGCGGAGCCTGAAAACGTGGAAGGGCACCTCGTGTGAAGAGGGAGGTACTGTAAACCTGCGGCCTTCTCAAGGCACAGCTCCTGAAAGCCTCCTTCCCGCTGCCCCACTTCATAAGCCCCGCTCTTCACGTGAGTGAGCTGTGGGGGGCTGAGGCGGGGAAACAGGCAAGGAAGGGGTAGGCTCATCACTGTGGATGAGGCTCTTAAGAATCGTGATGACTGGGGAGGGGGCCCTTTGCCTGAGGCCAAGGTCATAGCCCGGAGTCCTGCCAAGATGCTGGTCCAGTGGCAGTGGGCAGGAGAGGAGCAGGGGGGAGATGGGAAGAGTGAGAATGACTCCCGAGAAATACGGCTCTGAAGCGGGAGGAACGGGGAGCCAGTGGGGCATGTGGGACCAGGGAGGGTCTGGTGGGGAGAGAGCAGGGCTGGTCTGGAAGGGACAGGATCCTACAGGCAGGCAGGGATGAGATCCAAAACCCCCTTTATCGTTTCAGTGGTGGGGAAGGTGGCAGAAAGGGAACCTGAAATCTTCTAGCCTGCTCAAACTTGAGCCCTCATCGCAATCCCAGGGGCTTGTGAGAGACAGACTTCTGAGCCCCACCCCCAGACTCTCAGTTTCAGCTGGTCTGGGTGGGTCTGAGAATTTGCATCCCTACAGCTTCCCAGGTGATGCTGATGCTACTGGTTTGGGGACCACGCTTTGCGGACGGGTGTTTTAACTAAACTCAGTTCCCACAGGCACACACTCGTGGTACTTTCTAAAGACCATCGTGGTACTTGGCAAGCACGTTTTTTTGGCTGGCTCCCTATGTGGGTCTTTTTTTGTGTTTGTTTTTGCATGTTTTCTTCTGTGGAGATATAATTTCATACTACAGTAAAATGCCCAGATCTTAAAAGTACAGTTAGATTAATTTTGACAAATGTACACATCTGTGTGACCATTACCCAAATCAGGATAAAGATTTCCATTATTCCAGGAAATTCGTTCATGCTGCTTATTAGTGAGCCCCCTCCCTACCAAAACCATGATTCAGGTTTCTATCACCGTAGATTGATTTGCCTGTTGACCCCTTATATATTTCAAGTTTAAAACATCCTAGCTTTATTTGTATGGGTCACATTAGTGCACTGGTTGCCATTATGGGGTTTTGAAAGTGTCATTGTGTTTAAAATATGTTAATTCTGAAAATTTTCTTTTTCAGAAGAAGAAAAGAAACCCAAGAAACCTCGTAAGTTATGCATTTCTGCATCTTTTTGTTTCTTGAGTGCCTGAGTGTAGAACTGAATGCCAGCAGGGAAAGCTGAGCCATGGGGTTTGGGGGTCTGGGCTCTGTGACTGTGTCCCGTGCTGGCAGCCAGGCCTGGGCTTGGAGGCGGCAAGTGTAAATGCATAAGAGCAATAGGATGAGTGTTGCCCTGTCTGGACTCATTTGTGTCGCCGTGGCTGTCCAGGTGTGTGTCTGTGGAAGCAGCTCTTGAGAATCAGCGTGGCAGGGAGTATAGGCCATCAGGTCACCCTGTCATGTCTCCAACTCATACGTTTCCTCCCTCAGCCCCAAACATTGCCTCAGCCAGCAAGCTTCCCACCTTTGGAGCCCCAGAACATTTAGTGGATCTCAAACAAACTGGCCAGGAGGGTGAGTTCTGGTGGGCCATGGGCAGTGGGCTGCCCACTCTGAGTTTGTTCTGAAAACATCTCTCTCTTCTTCATCCAGCTGAGGCCAAAGTCCCCACCAGACCGTCGACCCCAGTGTCTCTCAAGACCAAGGTGCTGGAGACCTTCCTAGCCAAGTCCAGGCCTGAGCTCCTGGAGTGTGAGTAGCTGCTGGCTTGCTTTACCCTTGCCTCTGTCTAGCTTGGTCAGCCTCTCCCCTAGAGGACCCACTGTGCTCTACTCTGTCACATCCTTACTTGCTCCCTTCTGGCTTCCAGCCCAGAAGTGGTGGGAGTTCCTTCCTCCAGGCCAGCCTAGGGGCCACCCGCCCGTAGCTTCACCCACAGAGCATCCTCCACTTGTGCTCACTTCCACGCAGTGGCCATAACCTCTCTCTGCGAAGTGCGCTCTGGCCCTCCTTTCCCCACAGCCACAGCAGGCTTGGTGGGGAGCAGTGGATGCCGGCCCGAGAACCTCCCCCCACCGCCCCCCATTTGTGGGGCCCCCTGCGCTCTGTGATACAGCCATGTAAGCAGAGGAAGTGAGTTCTAGGGACTTAGGATCTTAGAGGACATTTTCCCAGGCCATTCATTTTGCCCTGGGGGAAAACCAGAGCAAAGTATCCTTCCCTGAGCCCCCGAGCCAGGGAGTGGCAGGTAACCCCAGTCCTGAATTCCCAAGCTAGGGATTGTCCTTCTCTGCCTGCTGTCTCCCACTGGTCCAGGGTTCCCTGTGAGCAGAGGGGCAGAGATGGGTGTGTCCTGGGGAGGAGGTGGAGGGTGGGGACAGCACTCATCTCTGCTCAGTCTTCGGACTTGCCAGAACTGGCCGGAAGTGTGGCAGGAAGGGCGGGGAGGCCACGCTCGTGTCCCAGCCAAGAAGTATATTCAGGTCATGGGTGTGCTTACAGACCTTGATTGGTTCCCTGTTGCAACCGATTCGAGTCTAGACCGCTTAGCTCTCTACTTGTGGCTCCATGTGTCCCTCTCCTCCTGCTGTGGCCTCTGTGCTCCCAGCTGCCCAGCCTTCCCTGGTCCCAGCACCTGTCCACCGTCCTCGTGACTCCACGTTTGCCTTCACTGTCCCCTCTGCCGAGCATAGCCTTTCTCCCTCCTCTGCTCTCCTCTGTTTAATTCTCCTCCCCTTCCTGTCGCCAGCTCCAATTCTAGCCCACCTGTGAAGTGTTCCCCTGTGCTCTCCCCACCCTTTAGCCGTTGCCCCGTGGCTGTGTCCCTCCAGCAGTGTGCCTGCCCTTTAGCAGAGTGCAGGGCCCGTAGTGTTGTCATTACTGACGGGCTTGCCTTGCTTGTGGGAGTGTGAACTCCACGAGGCCAGGCACCATGTCTGGTTCATGGTTGTACATCCTGCATAGAATCTGGCATAAGCCAGGGGCTCAATAAATGGTCTTAAATAGAGGAATAGACAGAGAGATGGGTGACTAATAGACGCACAGATGGCTGGATTGATGGATAGAGAGATGGACAAATGTCCGCCTGGCTAGACAGAATGGATGGACGGATGAAACAAATGAATAAATATGACCGGTTAGGAAAAGGATTGAAAGTGAGAGCACTTTGGGCTCCTTGTAACTGACTCCTTGGTGCTCCCTTAGATACTGTTAAAGTCGTCCTGGACTACAACACTGCCCACAACAAGGTGACTCTGTCCGAGAACTACACCGTAGCTTCTGTGGCTGAGACATCCCAAAACTACCGACCACATCCCCAGAGGTTCACATACTGCTCCCAGGTGTTGGGCCTGCACTGCTACAAGAAGGGGATCCACTACTGGGAGGTGGAGCTGCAGAAGAACAACTTCTGTGGGGTGGGCGTCTGCTACGGCAGCATGGACCGGCAGGGCCCCGAGAGCCGGCTTGGCCGCAACAGTGCCTCCTGGTGCGTGGAGTGGTTCAATACCAAGATTTCTGCCTGGCACAACGACGTGCAGAAAACCCTGCCCTGCACGAAGGCCTCGCGAGTGGGCGTGCTTCTCAACTGCGACCACGGCTTTGTCATCTTCTTCGCCGTGGCTGACAGGGTCCACTTGTTGTATAAGTACAAGGTGGACTTTGCTGAAGCTCTGTACCCGGCCTTCTGGCTGTTCACCACAGGCGCCACGCTCTCCATCTGCTCCTCCAAGTAGGCGGACTGTGGACGCTTGGGCTGACTGCCTGTGCAGTGCCCGGGACTCTAGTGAAAATGCTGTATGTAGGTGGAGCTCTCAGGGAGGTTCCTGAGAGTCCGCAAGGGCTGAAAGGATGGGAGGGGAGCTGGTGAGGGTGGGAGGATAGGGAGATGGGCTAAGAGGATGGGTTTGGCCAGGGAAAGGGATGGGGTGATTGCGTTATGGGTGAGGAAGCCTTTCTGCCTTCTGCTGCCCATCAGGCAGGATGACCCCCTCCCCTTGTTCTGGTAGATCTCCAGGCTGCCCGGTGGCCGGGTGTGGCTTTGCGGAGTGAAATCCTTAGTGCCCCTCTGCTCTTGGACATAATCTATAGCCACTGTGGGTTCTTCCTTAGGCCTCTGGTGTCTGCCTCTCTGCTGTCTGGGGTAGCCTTCAAATCTTGGAGTTTTGATGATTCTCTACAGAGCTACTTAACTCTACAGATTTTTTTAAAAAATCCAAAGTCATTGAATTTCATTATTACTCACCCTCCATTACCTACATGTGGGAGTTGGGGTGAATGCTTAGACCTCTGGTTATTTTCTGTGCTTGAGGGAAGCTGTGCACAACAGGTCTCCACCCAGACCAGAGTTTCCCAAAGAAGTATGTCCTTTTCCTCCACTGTTTCCCTTTCTGTCTTGGACCTCAACACCCCATCCATGGTTTTAAAATGTTTAGTCCAACAGGACCCTTTTCAGTCTAAGATTTCAAACCATAATCTGAATCAGCCTGTTTTGGATTTGTGATTCAGGGTCAAGGTGACCCAGGTCCCATGTGGCTAGAAACCCCTCCCACTCTCATGTATTATGAAAGGCATCTCAGCAGAGATGCCTTGGTTGCAACTACGGAGCCTTCTTCCCCTAGCCCAGGCTTTGGGGCAAGGCTCTTCACCAGGCAAGAGGGACCCTGACTGCGTTCACAGTTGGAGGTTTTCTTCTGACTGGAGCCTCTTGCCTTCTTACTGATCACCCTCCTCAGTGATAGCCTCTGTTCCCCAGGATTGTGAGATCCTGCACTGGCTGGTGGAGATACCACCGTGGCCAGCACAGTTGAACGTTCAGCTAAGCCCGCTGTCAGGCAGACAGGCCAGGTGTGGCTACCTCAGGGACCATACTAGGTCACCTGCTGGGCTGACTACCTGTGGCCAGAAGGGCCTTCTAGCAGATCCATGGGAAACAGCAACATTCCTGTTCAACCCGGCACTGGTCCTTGTGTGAGTTAGAGGCCTGTCACCAGCCCTAGCCCTTTCTACTTTCCTCCTCGTTTGAGCCAATTCCAGATGTAGGAATTGACCAGGCAAAGGGTCAGGAAGACTTAAGGACCAGGGACGAAAGAAGCTGCCAGGCTTAAGCCCAAGGAGCTATTTTTCCTGCAGTGAAAATAACCCCAGTCCACTCAGGGCGGGAGCGAACGGATTCCTGGAATTTCCCAAGCTCCTTATATCCTGATATTGTCAGGATGTAAGTTCTGATCCCCAAAGTGAGAGAAATGTAACCTCTTGTGGTGAAATGTGTCCTGCTCTGGGCTTTGCCAAGAGGAGAGCTGAGGTCAGGCTCCTTGTGGTATGAAAAGGATAATAATACCACTGGAGACAGGGACCCCAGCCCCTTCCATATGAATGTTTGACAAGTTAGTGCTTCTGGAGCCTTGTGCTGGGCCCCCAGGGCACTCTAGTCAGGCCCAGAGCACTTGATATTTCTGACAGATGTGTTCATCTGTGTCACCTCCCAACAAGAACTTCCACTTCCTTGGGAGAGAAATCATCTTTGTAGGGAAGATCCCCCTGCAATAGCTGAAATGTGGTTTTTAAAAGTTTGCTTTCTTTGCTCCTGGGAAGAAAAGTTCTTTGTTGATTCTTCTCTGCTTTTGGAGATGGTCCAAAGCATCTTCATTGATCTCCTGAAACAGACGCCTTGTTAGAAGCCAGTTTATCCTCGGGAAACAGCTGGGTTTAGAGGAGAATGCCGAAGATTAAACCATGGGTCCTGCTTGGGCTCTTCTGCAGAAATGAGGGCAGCCAAGAGGGCTGTTATCTGATGATCGATCATCCAGCTCAGGAGAGGGAAGCATGAGCCCCTGTGTTGATGAGAGGCAAGCAGGTAACCCAAGGTGAGCCCTGTGTGGGTTCTTTGCGTGAACTGAGGGGCATTCCGAACCATTCTGTTTCCAGTGGTGAGACTTTACGTCCCCTCCCTTGACTTGCGGGGCCGGTGCCCGACACTAGCGTCCTAGAGTTGGGGGAAATTTTGTGTTCATCTGACTTCCCGTTTTGCAAAGTAAGTCAGATGACTCCACTCACCGCTCTTGACATCCCATTATGGAGGAGGTGCCTCCTTAGATGCCCCTGGTACCCTGGGGGAAGGGTCAGAACTTCCCAGATACACAGACATAAAAAACGCTCTCCCAACCTAGGTATCAGGGGCTGTCTCAGTCACTCTGGTGTGATAAACGAAAGGTCAGGGTCAAGTGTTTGTTATTATTCAAGGGCTGATTGATTGGTTCTCCTGTTATAATTACTCTGAAATGGGTCTGTGATCTATACATAATACTGATACATTATTTCTTACCTTGTTCTGCTCCACTGTATTGATTTTAAATAATTAGGAGTATTTAAGCTTATATTCTTGAGTTTATATTTTTAAGAGTTGATTCTTTCAGAGATAATAAGGGCTTTAGACACAGATCTTCTGAAACCCACGAGAAATACCAGAGCCAAGGCCCGCTGACATGCCTTAGCAGCTTTGAATGCAATAAAGCTGTGTGTGGTATTGTTTCACACATTGCAGTGTGTGTAGAAAGTGTTACTTATCTGTCATGCTGGAGTCAGCAAATGAGGTGTCCAAGGGCCTCTGGCTGCCCCCCACCCAGATGCCTGGGGGCTGAGATTTCAGCAGAACTATAGCCCATTTGAGTCTGTCATGGGTGTGGCAGCCACTCAGGAAGCTTTCAATGCAGAAATCTCAGCCAGATAAGATGTCCTTCTGGGCTTTGCATCAGGATGGGGGTGGGGAGGAAGGGGAGGGGTATGAGTGAAAAGGTAAATAAACCACAATGGGGTAATCAGGGAAACAGTGATGGAAGTGGGAGGGTTCATTGTATTATGCCTTCTATTGTTACCTCTGTTTGAAAATTTCTATAATAAAAAGTTTAAAAAATGAAACAAAAACCAGCCAGCAGTGGGCCCTGTTCACGGATCTTATCCTTGTTTGAAGAGAGGTAGGAGTTGTGGTTGGTGTGGATTTGAGGTTGTTGAATAATAATTTGACTGGCTGTTGTCTCTTGTTCCTGCTGGGGAGATACTAAATCCTTGGAATTTCCCCAGTAATAGGAGCGTCCTTACTATTCATGAGCCCCTTGGATCACACCTGAATTTATGCTAAGAAGTGAGATGACCCAGGATCGGGGCTGGTCGGCAGAGAGACCAGGCGTGAGATTAGAGGGTTGGTCTCCCTGAGCCAGCCTCACCCCCAGGAGGGGGGAGGGGCTGGAAATCGAGTTGAAATATGTGGTCAGTGATTCAATCAGTCGTGCCTGATAAAAGCTGGGCACCCCGGAAGATCTGAAACAGGAGGGAAGGGGGCAGGGCACAACCTTTGAAAGAATGACATAGCCCGAGGACATGACATAAACTGATTAGAAGCAAATGAGTCCAAGCTGGAGGACAAGTCGACTTCCACTAGACGTTGTGGCTTAGTATACACTCTTCTTCTTTTTAAATGTATTTATCTTATTTATTGTTATTTTTGGCTGCGTTGGGTCTTTGTTGCTGCGCGCAGACTTTCTCTAGTTGCGGCGAGCAGGGGCTACTCTTCGTTGCGGTGCGTGGGCTTCTCATTATGGTGGCTTCTCTTGTTGTGTAGCATGGGCTCTAGGTGCACGGGCTTCAATAGTTGTGGCACGTGGGCTCAGTAGCTGTGGCTCGTGGGCTCTAGAGCTCAGCCTCAGTAGTTGTGGCGCACGGGCTTAGTTGCTGCGTGGCATGTGGGATCTTCCTGGACCAGGGCTCGAACCCATGTCCCCTGCATTGGCAGGCGGATTCTTAACCACTGCGCCACCAGGGAAGCCCAGTATACGCTCTTTGTAACACATCAGCAAGCTAAATGACACAGCCACAGGCGCCATGACAGTTCCAAGGCCCACCATAAGGATCAAAAAGTGGGCGGTGGCCCAATTCCTGGAAATCCCCACCCCTTCCTGAAATAGCTGGAATACTCCTCCCACTCATTAGCCTATGAAATCACCCACCCCTATAAAAACTGAGAACCCCATACCCTGGGGCTGCTCTCAGCTTCTGAGATGGCCCACACTCTGTCTGTGTAGTGTGTTTCTAAATAAATCCACTTCTTACCTATCACTTTGTCTCTCACTGAATTCTTTCTGCCATGAGACATCAAGAACCTGAGCTTCATTAAGTCCTGAAACCAGGTGTGTGATCTCAGTTGGAAGACGGTGGGTTTTGCCCGGGTTTGAGTCCCGGCATGTGGGTTCAAGTCCCAATCTGAGGTGCATGGTTTCAGCTCCACTGAACACCCCGATTCCACAGGGAGAGGGACAGGAGCTCTGGGTTGGTGTCCCTTCTGAACCTCACTCCGTATGTCTCTTCATTTGGGCAGTCTTGATCTGTATCTTTTTTTTTTTTTTTTTTTTGCGGTACGCGGGCCTCTCACTGTTGTGGCCTCTCCCGTTGCGGAGCACAGGCTCCGGACGCGCAGGCTCAGCGGCCATGGCTCACGGGCCCAGCCGCTCCGCGGCACGTGGCATCTTCCTGGACCGGGGCACGAAGCCGTGTCCCCTGCATCGGCAGGCGGACTCTCAACCACTGCGCCACCAGGGAAGCCCGATCTGTATCCTTTACGATGAAACTGTAATCATAAGTATAGCGATTTCCTGAGCTCTGTGAATTCGAGTAACACTTACACTGAAGCTGAGGGATGTCACGTGCTATAGACCGGAGGTTGGTGCTGCCGCCCAATTCATATGTTGAAACCTCACCCCCAGTGTGGTGGTATTGGAGGTGATTAGAGGGTGACGCCCTCATGAAAGGGGTTAGTGCCCTTATACGTGAGACCCCAGAGAGCTCCCTCACCCCTTCTGTCATGTCAGGACACAGCAAGAAGACAGCTGTCTCTCAACAAGGAAGCAGTTCCTTACCAGACACTGAACCCGCCAGCGCCTGCTTCTTGGACTTCAGCCTTCAGAGCTGTGAGAAATAAGTGTTTTTGTTTAAGACACCCAGTTTATGGCATTTTTGTTATAGCAGACCAGACTAAGCCTTCTGGATGTGTGTGTAGCCAGTTGGTCAGAAGTGTGGGTGGCCTGGGGACCCCCTGAAGTGTGGCTGGGGTCTGAAGTGAGAGCAGTCTTGCCGGGACTGTGTCCTTTGGCCTGTGGAGCCTGACTCTGACGCCAGGGGTTATCAGCAGAATTGTACTGCAGGATGCCAGCTGGTGTCAGAGAGAGATGGCAGGACTTGCAAACTTTGAATAAGCCCTTGACCAACTTGTCAGAAGAAACTACACTGTTCTTTCTTTCTTTTTAAACATTTCTTATAGCAGGTTTATTTGCAAAAACTGGAAACAACCCAAGTGTCCATAAACAGGGTGAATAGATAAACTAATTTTGCTGTAGCCGTACAGTGGAAAACTGCTCAGCAGTATAAGGAAGGAACTATTGATGCACGTGAAAACATACTCAAAATAATTATGCTGACTGAAAAAAGCCAGACGTGAAAGAGTACATAGTGTATGATTGCATTTATGTAAAACTCTAGAAAATGCAAACTATCTATAGTGACAGAAAGCAGTTTAGGTATTGCCCTGGAAGGGGGGTGGGCAGGAGAGGCTGCAGGGAGGGATTATAATGAGGCATGAGGAAACTTGGGGGAAGATGGTTGTGTTCACTATCTTGATTAAGGTGATAGTTTCATGGGTATTTGCGTATGTCAAACCTTAAATTGTACAACTTAAATATATGCAGCTTACTGTGTCAATTATACCTCAATAAAGCTTTTTCTAATTTTAATTTCTTTATTGAAGTATAATCGTTAGCTCCAGGTGCACGATATGGTGATTCAATATTTCTATACATTACAAGATGATCACCACGTTAAGTCTAGTCACCATCAGTCTCCCTCACCTCTTTCATTCATCCCCACAACCCCCTCCCCTCTAGCAACAACCTGTTTTGTTCTCTGTATCTATGAGTCTGTTTCTGTTTAAAACACATTGTTCTATATATGCAATCTAAAAAAAAAAAAAAAAGGTTCTGGTGAACCTAGGGATTGGACAGGAATAAAGATGCAGACGTAGAGAATGAACTTGATACAGGGAGGGGGAAGGTTAAGCTGGGACGAAGTGAGAGAGTAGCATGGACATATATCCACTACCAAATGTAAAATAGATAGCTAGTGGGAAGCAGCTGCATCGCACAGGGAGATCAGCCCGGTGCTTTGTGACCATCTAGAGAGGTGGGATAGGGAGGGTTGAGAGGGAGGGAGATGCAAGAGGGAGGGGATATGGGGATATATGTATATGTATAACTGATTCACTTTGTTATAAAGCAGAAACTAACACACCATTGTAAAGCAGTTATACTCCAATAAAGATGTTAGAAATATATATATATAATAAAACAATAAAATAAAACAAAACACATTGTTCTTTCTTTTTTTTCTTTTTGGCCGCGCCTCTTGGCTTGTGGGATTTTACTTCCCCAACCAGGGGTTGAACCTGGGCCTTTGGCAGTGAGAGCACCGAGTCCTAACCACTGGACCACCAGGGAATTCCCTAAAACACACTGCTCTTAAAGGAGCTTCGAAAGTTTCTTCTTTCCGATGCCGAGTCTCCAGAGCTTAAAGTCTTGGGTTTTGCTCTCTCGCCCCCACTCCTCTTGCAGCTTTTTCTTCCTCACTGTCACTGTGCCCACAAAAATACTCAGGATGTCAGTTACAGAAGTGTCCTCCCATTCAGAGATGCCACTTAAACTGTCATGGGACACTCTTCTGTTCCAGTGAAAAGTTCAGGACAGTAACTTTAGACTCCTTAGTAAAGTACAGAAGGGTGGTGAGTGGTGTGTGTGTGTGTTTGTGTTTATGTGTGTTTATGTGTGTGTGTGTGTGTTTATGTGTGTGTGTGAGGGGCTAATTTCAAAGTCACCTGTGGTCAGGGAATGACTCATTTATTTTTCCTCGATTCTCTCATGGGTCTTCCATCTGTTTTCTCTCCAGTTCCCAGGTGGTCTTAAAAGGCCATTGCACCTTGATTAATGGGAGGCACCCCAGCCTTTACTGACCCCGGGTGTTGGTCTACCTGTCTTTTACTGTGGAACAATCTTAGTGCGTATACTACAGGAAGACACTAAAACAGTGGGTCTAAGAGTGGGGGTAAAGGAAGGGATGGTAATACTGACGCAATAAGAAAGCCCAGTGGGAAGGGCATCATTGGGGTAAAAACGCCTCATGACTGATGATTTTCCTGCCTATCTTCTGCGCTGAGGTTATTTCCTCTCAAAAGTTCAGACACTCGAGTTTCTTTTACATTTCCCCATATGCTTCTGGCTTTTCTTGATTGAAAACATGTA
The DNA here is from genome assembly GCF_008692025.1 of Phocoena sinus. NCBI lineage: Eukaryota > Metazoa > Chordata > Mammalia > Artiodactyla > Phocoenidae > Phocoena > Phocoena sinus. Next base: position 27,131,070 of record NC_045782.1, on the reverse strand, counting down.
GGTGGGGGCACGTCTTCCAGTTGGATTTGGAAAAGTTCCTGCTGGGCAGCCCCCAGGCCCTTCCCTCAGAAGCTTGCTGATGAGAAGCTGCATGGCGTGGGGCATGGCACAGGCTGCAGTGCTTCTAGGATGTCCAGCTGCTGGGTCCACCGCGTGGGCTGACAGTGTCTGACAGTCATGGGAGAAATCCATGCTCTGTGGCTTCTGAAGAGTCCTGGAGCCTGGATATGCGGGTCTCATCCTAGATTTCCACAGAATCCCTGTGAGGGACTTAGTGAGCAGACACGAATGTAGTGTGACTCTAGGTGATGGTCTTTCTCCATAGGGATTTCCCAGAAGGTTTATGCCCTAAAACCTTCTTAAACACAGATGGAATGTGAGTATAGGATTTGAGAAGCTGCTTCACTGCTAACTGGCTCTTAACCAGGGGTCACACACCATTTCCAAACTTGCATTAGTGACTAATGATGATTTTCCATTTCCATGGCACCAACAATTCAGCTTTTTAAAGCATCCCTGAAGACTCCGTTTTGTACTCATCTCACCTGTCTTTTCTACAAGGGTCCCATGGCCTTGAAGGATCCAACTCCGCTTTCTCAGAGGTGTCCCCTCTGAGAAAGATGTCGAGAGAGTTTCCTCACTCTTCCTGCACCCTGACCCATGGCCCATCCTCTTTGGGTCCCTGGCAGCAACACCATTGTGCCCACACTCAATGCTAGTCCTCCATCCAGTGTCATATGCAAAAAGCAGTTCTTTGCCTTATGAGGGTAGTTTATTCCAGGAAAAGATACATGAAGTTTGAAGCTCCCCAATTTCTTACCCCTAGACCAGTGATATTGTCTCCATTAAACAAGAGCTAATCCATCTATTAGAAGTTGTAAATTCTCACCCAGCCTTGACAACCAGTTCGTCCAGGTCAAATCTGGAAGAGGTCTTGCCTAGGTCAGTCCCTCTCCTAGAGCCAGGAGCTCAGTGAGACAGAATTCCCACTGAGAATTCCTGAATCATTCAGGATTCAGAATGTTCCTCTGTCTGAGTACTGAGTGTTTACTCACCACCAGGATTCACTCCATACTGGCTGGATTGGACCATTCTGGGTCTGGACCTCAATGTTTCAGAACCCTTGATGGCTGGAAGCAGGGACAGAATACCTATTCTAAAATCACCTGAAATACATGTCTAATGGCTAACAGTGGAATCAGGGAATTTTTCTTTGGGCAGATATTTTCATTGTCTTGGGACAGATATCTTGGGTGACTTCCAGTCATCAATGAAATAATCCAAGTGCAAACACCTCAGACTGGGATGCTAAGTGATTATCAAATCTGTGGGCATGGAGTTATTCATAGTATCCCTTTATTAATGTTCTAATGCTCATAGGATCAGTAGTGATATCTCTTTTTTTCATTTCTGATATTAGTAATTCGTGTCCTTTTTTTTGGGTCTTAGTCTGGCTAGAGGCCTATTGATTTTACTGATTTATTTTAAAGAACCAGTTTTTGGTTTCATTGATTTTCTCTATTAATTTCATGTTTTCAATTTTACTGATTTCTGCTCTATTTCTTGTTGTTTCTTTTTCTGCTAAATTTGGACGTAACTTGCCTTCTTTTACTAGTTTTCTAATGTGGGAACTTACATTGTTGATCTTAGATCTTCCTTCTTTTCTAATATTTGCATTCAATGCTATAAATTTCCCTCTAAGCATTGTTTTCACTTCATCCCACAAATTTTGATAAGTTGTGTTTTAATTTTAATTCAGTTCAAAATATTTTAAAATTTCTCTTGAGATTTCTTCTTTGACCCATGTGTTATTTAGAAGTGTTTTCAATCTCCACATATTTCGGGATTTTCCAGTTACCTTGCTGTTACTGATTCCTAGCTTAATTCCATTGTGGTGTGAAAGCAGACATTGTATAATTTCTATTCTTTTAAATTTGCTAAGGTATGTTTTATGGCTCAGAATGAAATCTATCTTGGTGAATGTTTCATGTGAGCTTGAGAAGAATGTATATCCTGCCACTGTTGGATAAAATAGTCTATAGATGTCAATTATATCCAGTTAACTGATAGTGTTGTTGAATTTGCTGATGTCCTTATGACTCTGTCCATTTCTGATACAGGATCGTTGAATTATCCAACAGTGATAGTGGAGGCATCTATTTCTCTTTGCAATTCTATTCATTTTTGCCTCACATGTTTGACGCTCTGTTGTTAGGTGCATATATATTAAGAATAGTTGTGTCCTCTTGAAGAACTGACCCCTTAACCATTGTGTAATGCCTTTTTTTAAAATCCCTGATAATTTTCTTTGCTTTGAAGCCTATTTTGTCTGAAATTAATATAGCTGCTCCTGCTTTCTTTTGATTAATGTTAGCATAGTGTATTTTTCTCCATCCATTCACTTTTTTTTTTTTTTTTTTTTTTTTTTTTTTTTTTTTTTTTTTTTGCGGTACGCGGGCCTCTCACTGTTGTGGCCTCTCCCGTTGTGGAGCAGAGGCTCCGGATGCGCAGACTCAGCGGCCATGGCTCACGGGCCCAGCCACTCCACGGCATGTGGGACCTTCCCGGACTGGGGCACGAACCCGCGTCCCCTGCATCGGCAGGCGGACTCTCAACCACTGCGCCACCAGGGAAGCCCCATCCATTCACTTTTAATCTATATGTGTCTTTATATTTAAAGTGGGTTTCTTGTAGAGAACACATAGTTGGGTCTTGTTTTTTGATCCACTCTGACAATCTCTGTGTTTTAACTGGTACATCTAGACCATTGATGTTTAAAGTGAATATTGACACAGTTGGATTAATATCTGCCATATTCATCGCTTTTTTCTATTTGCCGCCCTTGTTCTTTGTTCCTATTTTTCTCTTCCACTCTTTTTCTGCCTTTCATGTTTTTTATTTTTTTTAACATCTTTATTGGAGTATAATTGCTTTACAATGGTGTGTTAGTTTCTGCTTTATACAAAGTGATACATATACATATATCCACATATCTCTTCCCTCTTGCGTCTCCCTCCCTCCCACCCTCCCTATCCCACCCCTCTAGGTGGTCACAGAGCACCGAGCTGATCTCCCTGTGCTATGAGGCTGCTTCCCACTAGCTATCTATTTTACATTTGGTAGTGTATATATGTCCATGCCACTCTCACACTTTGTCCCAGCTTACCCTTCCCCCTCCCCATATCCTCAAGCCCATTCGCTAAAAGGTCTGTGTCTTTATTCCCGTCTTGCCCCTAGGTTCTTCATGACCATTTTTTTGGTTTGTTTTTTACATTCCATATATATGTGTTAGCATACGGTATTTGTTTCTCTCTTTCTGACTTACTTCACTATGTATGAGAGACTCTAGGTCCATCCACCTCACTACAAATAACTCAATTTCGTTTCTTTTTATGGCTGAGTAATATTCCATTGTATATATATGCCACATCTTCTTTATCCATTCATCCGATGATGGACACTTAGGTTGTTTCCATCTCCGGGCTATTGTAAATAGAGCTGCAATGAACATTTTGGTACATGACTCTTTTTGAATTATGGTTCTCTCAGGGTATATGCCCAGTAGTGGGATTGCTGGGTCATATGGTAGTTCTATTTGTAGTTTTTTAAGGAACCTCCATACTGTTCTCCATAGTGGCTGTATCAATTTACATTCCCACCAACAGTGCAAGAGGGTTCCCTTTTCTCCACACCCTCTCCAGCATTTATTGTTTCTAGATTTTTTGATGATGGCCATTCTGACTGGTGTGAGATGATATCTCATTGTAGTTTTGATTTGCATTTCTCTAATGATTAATGATGTTGAGCATTCTTTCATGTGTTTGTTGGCAGTCTGTATATCTTCTTTGGAGAAATGTCTATTTAGGTCTTCTGCCCATTTTTGGATTGGGTTGTTTGTTTTTTTGATATTGAGCTGCATGAGCTGCTTGTAAATTTGGGAGATTAATCCTTTATCAGTTGCTTCATTTGCAAATATTTTCTCCCATTCTGAGGGTTGTCTTTTGGTCTTGTTTATGGTTTCCTTTGCTGTGCAAACGCTTTTAAGTTTCATTAGGTCCCATTTGTTTATTTTTGGTTTTATTTCCATTTCTCTAGGAGGTGGGTCAAAAAGGATCTTGCTGTGATTTATGTCATGTAGTGTTCTGCCTATGTTTTCCTCTAAGAGTTTGATAGTGTCTGGCCTTACATTTAGGTCTTTAATCCATTTTGAGTTTATTTTTGTGTATGGTGTTAGGGAATGTTCTAATGTCATTCTTTTACATATAGCTGTCCAGTTTTCCAAGAACCACTTATTGAAGAGGCTGTATTTGCATAGAGTTGCTTGTAGTAATCTCTCATGATCCTTTGTATTTCTGCAGTGTCATTTGTTACTTCTCCTTTTTCATTTCTAATTCTATTGATTTGAGTCTTCTCCCTTTTTTTCTTGATGAGTCTGGCTAATGGTTTATCAATTTTGTTTATCTTCTCAAAGAACCAGCTTTTAGTTTTATTGATCTTTGCTATCGTTTCCTTCATTTCTTTTTCATTTATTTCTGATCTGATCTTTATCATATGTTTCCTTCTGCTAACTTTGGGGTTTTTTTTTGTTATTCTTTCTCTAATTGCTTTAGGTGTAAGGTTAGGTTGTTTATTTGAGGTGTTTCTTGTTTCGTAAAGTAGGATTGTATTGCTGTTAACTTCCCTCTTAGAACTGCTTTTGCGGCATCCCATAGGTTTTGGGTCGTCGTGTTTTCATCGTCATTTGTTTCTAGGTATTTTTTGATTTCCTCTTTCATTTCTTCAGTGATCTCTTGGTTATTTAGTAGTGTATTGTTTAGCCCCTGTGTGTTTTTATTTTCTACAGATTTTTTCCTGTAATTGATATCTAGTCCCATAGTGTTGTCGTTGGAAAAGATACTTGATACGATTTCAATTTTCTTAAATACCAAGACTTGATTTGTGACCAAAGATATGATCTATCCTGCAGAATGTTCCATGAGCACTTGAGAAGACAGTGTATTCTGTTGTTTTTGGATGGAATGTCCTATAAATATCAGTTAAGTCCATCTTGTTTAATGTATCATTTAAAGCTTGTGTTTTCTTATTTATTTTCATTTTGCATGATCTTTCCATTCGTGAAAGTGGGGTGTTAAAGTCCACTACTACGATTGTGTTACTGTCGATTTCCCCTTTTATGGCTGTTAGCATTTGCCTTATGTATTGAGGTGCTCCTATGTTGGGTGCATAAATATTTACAATTGTTATATCTTCTTCTTGAATTGATCCCTTGATCATTATGTAGTGTCCTTCTTTGTCTCTTGTAATAGTCTTTTTTTTTTTTTTGCTGTATGCGGGCCTCTCACTGTCGTGGCCTCTCCCGTTGCGGAGCACAGGCTCCGGACACGCAGGCTCAGCGGCCATGACTCACGGGCCCAGCCGCTCCGCGGCATGTGAGATCTTCCCGGACCGGGGCACAAACCCGTGTCCCCTGCATCGGCAGGCGGACTCTCAACCACTGCGCCACCAGGGAAGCCCTAATAGTCTTTTTTTAAAGCCTATTTTTTTCTGATATGAGAATTGCTACTCCAGCTTTCTTTTGATTTCCATTTGCATGGAATACCTTTTTCTATCCCCTCACTTTCAGTCTGTATGTGTCCCTAGGTCTGAAGTGGGTCTCTTGTAGACAGCATATATACGGGTCTTGTTTTTGTATTCATTCAGCCAGTCTGTGTCTTTTGGTTGGAGCATTTAATCCATTTACATTTAAGGTAATTATCAATGTGTATGTTCCTGTGGCCATTTTCCTAATTGTTTTGGGTTTGTTATTGTAGGTCTTTTCCTTCTCTTGTGTTTCCTGCCTAGAGAAGTTCCTTTAGCATTTGTTGTAAGTTGGTTGGGGGTGCTGAATTCTCTTAGCTTTTGCTTGTCTGTAAAGGTTTTAATTTCTCTGTCAAATCTGAATGAGATCCTTGCTGGGTAGAGTAATCTGTTGTAGGTTTTTCCCCTTCATCACTTTAAATATGTCCTGCCACTCCCTTATGGCTTGCAGAGTTTCTGCTGAAAGATCAGCTGTTAAACTTATGGGGATTCCCTTTTATGTTATTTGTTGTTTTTCCTTTTCTGCTCTTAATATTTTTTCTTTGTATTTAATTTTTGATAGTTTGATTAATATGTGTCTTGGTGTATTTCTCCTTGGATTTATTTTTGTATGGGACTCTCTGTGCTTCCTGGAATTAACTATTTCCTTTCCCATATTAGGGAAGTTTTCAACTATAATCTCTTCAAATATTTTCTCGGTCCCTTTCTTTTTCTCTTCTTCTGGGATCCCTATAATTCAAGTGCTGGTGCATTTAATGTTGTCCCAGAGGTCTCTGAGACTTTGCTCAATTCTTTTCATTCTTTTTTCTTTATTCTGCTCTGCAGTAGTTATTTCCACTATTTTATCTTCCAGGTCACTTATCCGTTCTTCTGCCTCAGTTATTCTGCTATTGATCCTTTCTAGAGAATTTTTAATTTCATCTATGTATTGTTCATCACTGTTTGTTTGCTCTTTGGTTCCTCTAGGTCCTTGTTAAACGTTTCTTGTATTTTCTCCATTCTGTTTCCAAGATTTTGGATCATCTTTACTATCATTATTCTGAATTCCTTTTCAGGTAGACTGCCTGTTTCCTCTTCATTTGTTAGGTCTCATGGGGTTTTGCCTTGCTCCTTCATCTGCTGTTTCTCTCTCTTCTCATTTTGCTTAACTTACTGTGTTTGGGGTCTCCTTTTTGCAGGCTGCAGGTTCGTAGTTCCTGTTGTTTTTGGTGTCTTCCCCCAGTGGCTAACGTTGGTTCAGTGGGTTGTGTAGGCTTCCTGGTGGAGGGCACTAGTGCCTGTGTTCTGGTGGATGAGGCTCATCTTGTCTTTCTGTTGGGCAGGTCCACGTCTGGTGGTGTGTTTTGTGGTGTCTGTGCCTTATTATGATTTTAGGCAGCCTCTCTGCTAATGGGTGGGGTTGTGTGCCTGTCTTGCTAGTTGTGTGGCATAGGGTGTCCAGCACTGTAGCTTGCTGATCGTTGAGTGGAGCTGGATCTTGGCGTTGAAATGGAGATCTCTGGGAGATTTTCACCGTTTGATATTATGTGGAGCTGGGAGGTCTCTTGTCGTCCAATGTCCTGAACTTGGCTCTCCCACCTCAGAGAAACAGCCCTGACGCCTGGCTGGAGCACCAAGAGCCTGTCATCCACATGGCTCAGAATAAAATGGAGGAAAAAAAGGAAAGAATGAAAGAAGAAGATAAAATAAAGTAAAATAAAATAAAAGTTATTAAAATAAAAATAATTATTAAAATTTTTTTAAAAAAATTATAAAAAAGAAAGAAGAGAGCAACCAAACCAAAAAAAAGAAAAATCCACCAATGATAACAAGCGCTAAAAACTACACTAAAAAACAAAAACAAAAACGGACACACCGAACTCTAGGACAAATGGTAAAAGCAAAGCTTTACGGACAAAATCACACACAGAAGCATACACATACACGCTCACAAAAAGAGAAAAAGGGAAAAAAAAATATCGTTGCTCCCAAAGTCCACCTCCTCAATTTGGGATGATTCGTTGTCTATTCAGGTATTCCACAGATGCAGGGTACATCAAGTTGATTGTGGAGCTTTAATCTGCTGCTCCTGAGGCTGCTGGGAGAGATTTCCCTTTCTCTTCTTTGTTCGCACAGCTCCCAGGGTTCAGCTTTGGATTTGGCCCCGCCTCTGCGTGTAGGTCGCCTGAGGACATCTTTTCTTCACTCAGACAGGACGGGGTTAAAGGAGCAGCTGATTCGGGGATTCTGGCTCACTCAGGCCGGGGGGAGGGAGGGGTACGGAGTGCGGGGCGAGCCTGCGGCAGCAGAGGCCAGCATGACATTGCACCAGCCTGAGGCGCTGTGCATTCTCCCTGGGAAGTTGTCCCTGGATCACGGGACCCTGGCAGTGGTGGGCTGCACAGGCTCCCGGGAGGCGAGGTGGGGATAGTGACCTGTGTTTGCACCCAGGAATCTTGGTGGCGGCAGCAGCAGCCTTAGCGTCTCATGCCCGTCTCTGGGGTCAGCCGCGGCTCGCGCCTGTCTCTGGAGCTCCTTCAAGCAGTGCTGTTAATCTCCTCTCCTCGCGCACCAGGAAACAAAGCGGCAAGAAAAAGTCTCTTGCCTCTTTGGCAGCTCCAGACTTTTCCCGGACTCCCAGCTGGCTGTGGCGCACTAGCCCCCTTCAGGCTGTGTTCACGCAGCCAACCCCAGTCCTCTCCCTGGGATCCGACCGAAGCCCAAGCCTCAGCTCCCAACCCCCGCCCGCCCCGGCGGGTGAGCAGACAAGCCTGTCGGGCTGGTGAGTGCTGGTCGGCACCTATCCTCTGTGCAGGAATCTCTCCGCTTTGCCCTCCGCGCCCCTGTTGCTGCGCTCTCCTCTGTGGCTTCGAAGCTCCCCCTCCGCCACCCGCAGTCTCCGCCCGCGAAGGGACTTCTAGTGTGTGGAAACCTTTCCTCCTTCACAGCTCCCTCCCACTGGTGCAGGTCCCGTCCCTATTCTTTTGTCTCTTTCTTCTTTTGCCCTACCCAGGTAGGTGAGGAGTTTCTTGCCTTTTGGGAGGTCTGAGGTCTTCTGCCAGCATCCAGTAGGTGTTCTGTAGGAGCTGTTCCACATGTAGATGTATTTCTGGTGTATCTGTGGGGAGGAAGGTGATCTCCACGTCGTATTCTTCCGCCATCTTGAAGCTCCTCCGCCTTTCATGGTTTGAATTTTAAATGATTCCTTTTTGTCTTCTTTCTTAGCACTTAAAAAATTTTTTTTCAATTATTGTTTTTTTTTTTAGAATTTGCAATATACATTTACGGCTAATCGAAGTCCACTTTCAAATACCTCTATACTACATCACAGGTAATGTGATTACCTTATAATAACAAAGTTATGCTGGACTTCCCTGGTGGCACAGTGGTTAAGAACCCACCTGCCAGTGCAGGGGACAGGGGTTCGATCCCTGGTCCGGGAAGATCCCACATGCCATGGAGCAAATAAACCCCTGCGTCACAACTACTGAACCTGCGCTCTAGAGCTGGTGAGCCACAACTACGGAGCCCATGCGCCACAACTACTGAAGCACGTGCACCTAGAATCCACAGTGAGAAGTCTGTGCACTGCTACGTAGAGTAGCCTCCGATTGCCACAATTAGAGAAAACCCATATACAGCAATGAAGACCCAATGCAGCCAAAAATAAATAAATAAAATTTTAAAAATAACAAAATTACCATAATTTATCCCTCCTGTCCCTTTTATCATTGCTGTCATTTATTTCACTTATATATAAGTATACACAAGCATACATAAACATAAGATATATACATAAACACACATAATCAAATACATTGTGGGTATTGAACAAGCAGTTATCTGTTAGATCAATTAAGAATAAGGAAAATAAAATTTTAAATTTCATTTATTCCTTCTTCAGTGTTCTTCCTTACTTTTTGTAGATCTGACTTTCTGACCTACATTATTTTCCTTTTCTCTAAAGACCTTCTTTTCACGTTTCTTGCAAAGTAGGTCTACTGACAGCAAATTCCTTTCACTTTTTGTTTGTCTGAAAAATTCTATTTCTCCTTGACTTTTGAAGGATGATTTCACAGGGTACAGAATTCTAGGATGGTATTTTTTTCTCTCTCTCAACACTTTAAATATTTCACTTCTACCGTGTATGATTTCCAAGGAGAAATTGGATGTAATTCTTATCTTTGTTCCTCTATTGGTAAGGTGTTTTTGTTTCCTTCTGACTTCTTTCTGGGTTTTTACTTTATCTTTTATTTTATGTAGCATGAAAATGATATGCCTTTTAAAGTACTTTTCCTACTTGTGTTCTCTGAGTTTCCTGGATCTGTGATTTGCTGTCTGACGTTAACTTGGGGAAATTCTGAGTCATTATTCTTTCAAATAGTTCCGTTCCTTTCTCTCTTTCTTCTCCTTCTGGTATTTTTATTATGCATATATTACACGTTTTGTAGTTGTCCCATAATTGTTGGATATTTTGTTCTCTTTTTTTTTCAGTCTTTGGTCTCTGTGCTTTTCCGTTTTTGAGGATTTTATTGATATATACTTTAGCTCAGAGATTCTTTTCTCAGTCACGTCCAGTCTACTAATAAGCCATCAAAGGCATTCTTCATTTTATATATATATAGCTGATTAACAATAACAATGTTGTTATAGATCCAGGTGCACAGCAAAGTGAATCAGCCATACATATACATGTATCCATTCTCCTCCAGACTCCCCTCCAGGCTGCCACGTAACACATAACATTGAGCAGAGTTCCGTGTGCTATACAGTAGGTCCTTGTTGGTTATCCTTTTTAATATAGTAGTGTGTACATGTCAATCCCAAACTCCCTAACTATTCCTTCCCTCCCCCCTCCCCCCACCTCCATAACCATAAGGTCATTCTCTAAGTCTGTGAGTCCATTTCTGTTTTGTAGATACGCTCATTTGTATTATTTCTGTTTAGATTCCGCATATAACTGATATCATACGATATTCTCTTTCTCTGTCTGACTGACTTCACTCATTATGACCATCTCCAGGTGCATTCGTGTTGCTGCAAATGGCATTATTTCGTTCTTTTTTATGGCTGAGTAATATTCCATTGTATATATGTACCACATCTTCTTTTTTTTTTTTTTTTTTTTTTTGCAGTACGCGGGCCTCTCCCGTTGCGGAGCACAGGCTCCAGACACACAGGCTCAGCGGCCATGGCTCACGGGCCCAGCCGCTCCACGGCATGTGGGATTCCCGGACCGGGGCATGAACCCTTGTCCCCTGCATCGTCAGGCGGACTCTCAACCACTGCGCCACCAGGGAAGCCCCAAAATACTTTTAAGTGTCCCTTTCTTCTTTGGCTCATGAGTTATTTAGAAGTGTGCTGTTTAGTTTTCACATATTTGGGGGTTTTCCAGATGTCTTTTTTTACTGGTTTTTAATTTAATTCCATTGTGTTTGAGAATATCTTTCCATAGTTTTGAGACAGGAGGGAAGTGGGTAGGGCCCAACCTTTCAAAGAATGACATAGCCATTGAGGATACGACATAAACTGGTTAAAACCAACTAGGCCTAAGATTGCATGAGCTTCAACTTCTGGTAGACAATTAGCCTCATTTCATGCTCATTGTAATGCATTAGCATACTAAATGCACACCCACAGGCACCATGACGGTTCTAAGGGTGACCATAAAAAGGGCAAAAATTGGGTGGTGGCCCAATTCCTGGAAATCCCCGCCCTCTTCCCCCAAATAGTTGGAATAATCCTCCTACTCATTAGCCTATGAAATTACCCAGCCCATAAAAACTGATCACCCCATATTTTGGGGCTGCTGTCATCTTCTAAGATGGCCCACACTCTGTCTGTGGAGTGTGTTTCTCCCATGGCCGCTCTCGCCTCCTTAGACAGACTGCATTCTGCCTATGGAAAGTGTCTCTCTCTCAGTAAACCTGCTTTGAGTTTACTATGGCTGGCTCTTGAATTTTTTCCTGCACGAAGTCCAGGTCCCTCACTTGGTGGCCCATTCCAGGTACTTACCTGAGACACGGGCCATGACCATCCTCTTGAGCCCCATTTTCCTACAACAGTTTGAATTATTTTAAATTTATCAAGCTTTATGACTGAGAATATGATCTATCTTGGAAAATGTTACATGTGCACTTGAAAATAATGTGTACACAGCAAAGGAAACCATAAACAAAATGAAAAGACAACTTACGGAATGGGAGAAAATATTTGCAAACGATGCAACCGACAAGGGCTTAATTTCCAAAATATACAAACAGTTCATACAACTCAACAACAAAAAAACCCAGCCCATCTAAAAATGGACAGAAGACCTAAATAGACAATTCTCTAAAAAAGAAATACAAATGGCCGATAGGCACATGAAAAGTTGCTCAACATCACTAATTATTAGGCAAAAGCAAATCAAAACTACAATGAGGTACCACCTCACTCCAGTCAGAATGGCCATCATTAAAAAGTCTACAAATAACAAATTCTGGAGAGGGTGTGGAGAAAAGAGAACCCTCTTACCCTGTTGGTGGGAACGTAAGTTGGTGCAGCCACTATGGAAAACAGTGTAGAGTTTCCTCAGAAAACTAAAAATAGAATTACCATAGGATCCAGCAATCCTACTCCCAGGCATCTATCTGGACAATACTGTAATTCAAAAAGATACATGCATCCCTATGTTCATAGCAGCATATTCACAATAGCCAAAACATGGAAACAACCTAAATGTCCATCAACAGGTGAATGGATAAAGAAGATGTGGTACATATATATAATGGAATACTACTCAGCCACAAAAAAGAATGAAATAATGCCATTTGCAGCAACATGGATGCAACTAGAGATTACCATACTGAATGAAGTAAGTCAGAAAGAGAAAGACAAATACCATATGATATCACTTACATGTGGAATCTAAAATATGGCTCAAATGAACCTATCTATAAAATAGAAACAGATGACTCACAGACATAGAAAACAGGCTTGTGGTTTCCAAGGGGGAGCAGGGTGGGGGAGGGATGGACTGGGAGTTTGGGGTTAGTAGATGAAAACTATTATATATAGAATGGATGGACAACAAGGTCCTACTGTACAGCACAGGGAACTATATTCACTATCCTGGGATAAACCATAATGGAAAACCATAGAAAAAGAATGTCTCTATGTGTATAACTGAGTCACTTTGCTGTACAGCAGAGATTGGCACAACACTGTACATCAACTAGACTTCAATAAAAAAAGGACACTAATGTGTATGCTGCTATTGTCGGGTGGAGTGTTCTGTAAGTGTCAATTTGTCAAGTTGGTTGATAGTGTTTAGGTCTTTTATATTATTACTGATTTGTGTCTACTTGTATTAATTATTGGGAAAGGGTGTTAAAATCTCTAACTAAAACTTTGAATGTATCTATCTTTTCCTTGAAGTTCTATCAGTCTTTTTTTTTCTTTTTTAATGAATTTATTTATTTATTTATTTTGGCTGTGTTGGGTCTTTTTTGCTGCGCATGGGCTTTCTCTGGTTGTGGCGAGCGGGGGCTACTCTTCGTTGTGGTGCGCAGGCTTCTTGTTGCGGTGGCTTCTCTTGTTGGGGAGCATGGGCTCTAGGTGCACGGGCTTCAGTAGTTGCGGCATGTGGGCTCAGTAGTTGTGGCACACGGGCTTAGTTGCTCTGCGGCCTGTGGGATCTTCCCGGACCAGGGCTTGAACCTGTGTCCCATGTGTTGGCAGGTGGATTCTTAAGCACTGCGCCACCAGGGAAGCCCTCTATCACTCTTCTTTTTATGTAATTTGAAGCTTTTTTTCCTAAGTGTATAAATATTTAGGATTTTTATGTCCTCTTGGTGACTTGACCCCTTTATTATTATGAAGTGACCCTTTTTATCTCTGCTAATATTCTTTGCTCTGAAAACTACTTTGAGTGATATTAATATAGACAGTCTAACTTTCTTTTGATTAATGTTAGCGTGACATATCTTTTTTCCATCCTTTTGCTTTTAACCTGTGTCATTATATTTAAACTGTATTTCTTATAGACAGCATGTATTTGGATCTTGCAGAAATGACAATCTGCTTTTAATCAGTGAGTTTAGACCATCTGCATTTAATGTAATTGAGCATGTAGAATGGGAAATAATGCTGTGGTCATCTCTGGGGAAAAAAATCTGCCATAGTCCTCTGAGTCTTTTCTTTCTCCTGGAGCACTTAGTTTCAGCTTGCCAACACCTATGTTAATTTACTGTTGTTCTGTAAAAATACTGTTGTTTTACTCTTGAGGATAGGGGAATGTTCATATTAAAAAAAAAAAAAAAGACTCAGTTTGCAACTTTACATTCATCTTTCCCTATGTAAAAGATTCACAGACACACACACACAAAGCATTTGACCTTCAATACCAATATCCATGAATAATATTGGATTATTAATCACCCTCTGATGTTACTGGGACTATCAGATGCAATAACCCTTGAAGTGACACAAAGAGTAGTGTCACCTTTGAAGAGCAAAAAAACTAACTTCTCAAAATGCCACATCCAACAAATGCTTCTTTTAACAGAAATTACTTCTTTTTTAAAAAAGCTCAAAAATTTATTCCCACTTTATAAAGCACTCATTGCTTATCTGTAAGAAATGACACCTCTTTATACAACACTTAAAGAAAAGGCTGAATGCAATCTGTGCTCTGTTCCCTTTTTGGAAAGTTATTTTTTTAAATCTAAGTTTCCTAATGATGTAGGAAGTGCCAACTATCTTTAGTCAGAAATGGATGCCAGCGATGTCACCTTAAGAAAAATTCTATGAAATGTAAACAAAAAACTTCTGCATTTATTTTGCCCGTTGTGGGGTTGTGGCACAATTTTGTACTATTCTAGGAGCAGCTCTTTGCTCTATTAACAGGACCCCACCTGTTAGGTGGAGTGGTTTCTGTTTTGCATTTCTATCCCTTAATGACTCATAATGAGTCATGACTCCTTACGTCTAGCTGTTTAATATGCCTCAAGTCAGATTTGTTTAGCACATTCTAACAATGGCACACAGTGACCTTTCCTTTGTCACCTCTCTGGAAGGTAACCAACTACCAGGAACTAAGTACAGCAGTACTGGTCACTCTTGTACCCTTTTGGGAAATAGCTGTCTTTACATGGGGAAAAGGAAAGAGTGACAGAAGTGATAATTCCCAATCTTATGGCAAGATGGAAACTAAAAGAAGCTGAAAAGTAGAGGCTGGAATTCTATTCCACAGTTATCTTTTCTCTTGTGTATTTTTAATCTTTCCCTTTCCAGTAGGTAGTTCCTTTCCCCTGTGCTGCCAATTATGCCACTACATTTCTTAACAAAGCAACAATATTTAATGAAAAACCCCACCAACTTGCTAAATCTGTTGTAGCCCAAGTGCCTGCCTCTCTAGGTCATGGGTCATCTTCTGCTGCTTCATGTAGGATGGAGCTGCTCCTCTGTTCATGTACCTGATGCACAGTGAGGCCAAACAAACTGAAATATTGGAGTTTGGGGCAGAGCAAGGTTTATTGCAGGGCCAAGCAAGGAGAATGGGTGGCTTGTGCTTAAAAGCCTGGAACTGAGACTTACCTGGTGGCACAGTGGCTTAAGACTCCACTCTCCCAGTGCAGGGGGCGCAGGTTTGATCACTGGCCAGGGAACTAGATCCCACATGCATGCTGCAACTAAGAGTTTGCATGCCACAACTAAAGAGCCTGCCTGCCACAACTAAGGAGCCCACCTGCCACAACTAAGACCCAGCACAACCAAATAAATAAATACATATTGAAAAAAAACAAAAACAAAACCCAAACCTTGAACTCCCCAATGGCTTGGGGGGAGAAGTTTTTATAGGCACAATTTGGGTTGAGGGCTGCATGGTGTGTGACTTTCTTCTGATTGGTTGGTGATGAGGTAACAGGGTGGTGCTCCAGGGATCTTGTGATCATGCTGAAGTTACCATCCTCCACCATGGTGGGGGCCTTTGTTCACTGCGGTCTCCTAAATACACAGAAAAATGCCTGGGACACAGTAGACAAAACATTTGCTGAGTGTGTGACTTCATTTCAAGGATACAAACTCCAGTGCCTGAAAGACTCTGCTGTACATTTGGGGGCAGCCAGAGGAATCTATATAAGAGGAGGAAAGTAAAATTAAAAACCAGACCATAAACATGACTGTTCCCAGAGTCCTAGGAAAAAAGGAAAAGTACAGTTTAAATCTTTCATAGGGTCCCCTCGAAGCACTCTAGATACTAGCCTATCTCTTCTGTCCTTGCCCATCCTCTGATTTTACAGTGAAGAGAGAGCCCTTTCTTCAATCTTGCACGTAGAAAAATCTCCATCCCTCTGTAACAGGGAAGAGCCAATTCTGACTCCAAGTTGGATCTGTTTCTTTGACTTTAACCTTTGCTTTTTGTTGCTTTTGTTATTATAATCATACATAATGACCTGCCTCAGGGAACCTTGCCCCTCTGCCTGCCTGTTAAACTAAAGTGCCTTTGTTCAGCTCACAGGGAGACAATCTGACCCTGCCCACCTGTAAATGGCTGCAGAAAAGAAGAAATTAACACATCCCCTCCCTGATGCTGGCCAAGCCAGGAAAAACTAATGGCCTTTTTACTTTACTTCCTCCTGCCCATCTCTGTTCTACAAAAGAAACTGGCATCCAGACCCTGATAAGATGGTTTTTTGGGAACCCTAGCCCACCATCTTCTCAGTCTGCTGGCTTTCTGAATAAAATCTATTCCTTGCCTCAACACCTCGTCTCCTGGTTTATTGGGCTGTTGTGCAGCTTGCAGAGCAAGCTTGACTCAGTAACAAATTTGGCGAGCCAGCTAGGTGCCTTGCTGCTCGTGGCTAGCTGGCCCCAGTCAGGGAATATTGGGGCAAGGCCCTAGCAGCGGCTGAGACCATTTTCCCTGAGGATCTTCCCTTCAAAATTCCCTGAAGCGGCACCAGCTACACCAGTGTTTGGCAGTTGAAGCAAGGAACCGACAAACTTCTACGAGTCAATTTTGGAGGGTAAGTTGCTCTGGTGTGTGCACCGGGAATATATTCTCCCCACAATTTGGGCTTTTCCTTTACAGGACAAGCCAATTGTTTGGTGGGGGTACCGTCTTGGAGAGGGGAATTGTTGGACTTTACCTGATTTGGGAACTGGTTTGTTGGTTTTGGTTTTGATTTTGGTTTCGTGTGAATCAGTGTCGGAATTTCTTTGTGCTTTTTGCGTTGGAATTTGTTTGCATCTTTTGTGTTTTGGTGTTAGCAAACTTATAAAAGTGGGAAATACTCCATCTATCCCAAAGGAGAACCCTTTGGGGCGTATATTAGATAAATGGGCAAAACATAGCCGTGAGCCTATGACTAAGAAAGACATGATATACTATTGTAATAAGGTGTGGACACAATATATGTTAAGTTCAGAAAGGTGATGGCTCGAATGGCTTCCTCAATTATTATATGATCTCGCAATTAGAAGTGTTTTGATAAAGAGCAGGGAAAAGAGGTGGGATTCCATATGTAGGAGCATTTATGCTATTGCATCAGGAGGAAAAGGAGTCAGAGGGCTGCTCACCCCCCCAATGCCGCCAACATATTTACTCCTTTCACCACCTCCTGTTTCCCCTTCCCATGGGGATCGAATAGAAGTTTCTATGTTAACCCTGGAGCACAGGGACCTGGTTTAGTATTACCATCTAAGACCCAACAGGGCACCCAATTTGGACCAGGAATCACTTCTGCAACAGGGCAATTTCCCTTACACCAATATCCTGTAAGAAGCCAGGGAACTCCTTTAGACTTGAGGCATCAGATTCTAATTTCCCCACAGGAGCCCTGGCTAACTTTGACAGCGGGGAACAAGTTGACTGATTTTCTAGTAGATACGGGTGCCACATATTCTGTGGTAAACGCCAAGGTGACACAGAAAACATCGCAGTCTATCTCACTCACAGGAGTTTCTGGAGAAGTACAAAACCCTTCATTCTTACAACCTCTAGAAGGCCAGCTAGGGGACCTCACCCTGAAACATAACTTCTTATATATGCCAGAGTATCCAATCCCCCCTTTTTAGGATGAGATCTCCTTTGTAAATTAAATGCTCAAGTAACTTTTTCACCAGAACAAGCTTGATGTCAGGGTCCCACTGGAACTTAAAGCCTACAAATGGAGCTCATGGAAACTGCAGAGAAGGAAACAAAGTCATCCTAGGAGAAACTTGCCTGTATCTTTGAGATGCAAATGTCCTATTTGGTGTTCTCAAGAACCCTCATCTCTGCTATCTTTTTAAAATGCAAATTTTGAAAAAAGTGTAAAGTAATTTAGAAATTGACTTGTCAAGGGTAAATAGAAATCCTCAGTGTTATTCCTGTAAATATTTAGCCATCTAGAAAAGTGAGCTTTATTTGTTCCATCTACCAGAAACCCAACTTTAATCCAACCTCTTGTAAACTGATGGGTTTTACATTGCTGTACCTGCAGGGCTGAAATTTTGAAATGAGAACAATGAGTTCTCTCTGTTTGTTTCTGTGTTTGTATGTGTCTTTGTCGTTGGATAACATTGCTGAGGTTGATTTGTGTATGAGCTCTGTTTAACTGGCTTAAAGAAAAGTAAGCACTTACAAACCAAACAATTCTAAATACAAGAGAAATTAAGCTAAATTAGTTTCAGTTTCACGTGAACTGGGAAATATTTAGTATTAAATTAATGTTTAAGTTTGAGATCTAATTAATATAGACATGTCTTTAGAGTCATCAACATTAAGTATAATACTTTCACTGCACCTAGGTTTAATAGAAGTTAAATGAAATCTTGTTATACCTGTTGCAAATCTGTCAGCAAGGAAAGTAACTTGATATGAAGAAACTTCTAAGGAAAGAAAATGTAAATGAGATAAGAACCTTTAGGTCTGAAAAGCTACAATAGTCTCTCCAGATTTTGGTAACTATTACTTGTCTCTTGGCTTTCACTAGAAATTAAGATTTTTAAGAGTCAGGGATTCTATTTAAATTTATAATTAAAGCTACTGAAAATAATAAAACATTTCAGTGTGGTAGAATGTGTGTTTTCAGTTATGAAAGTGTGAGGAATGGAAGTACATTTTACTGAGAAAGTTTTATACATGGTCAGGATGAACTAAATTTAGATTGAAGTTAACTAAGTAAACAGATTTTATTAAGTAAGCTAATACAAGACTGGAATTTGACCTCTCTCTCTGTTAGAAGTGCTCCTTTTTGATAACAGATTGTATGAGTTTCTGTGCCCTTAGGAGATCCATATTTGTTTTCTTTTAATCGTTTTGTGATTTTGGTTAAATGAATAAGTATTGTTTCACAGTGACCTATGATCCTGTTGTGTTTTAAAACCTTTATGATGTTTTTAACAAAATTCCCAAATATCAAAATCTGACTAAAACTTTTTTAGCCTCCTGCTGACTCTGGAATACTTCAGAAGAACATCTCGGAGACATCTCAGAGAGGAATGTTAAACTAAGTTTATTTGGCATGTTAAATTATTTCAGAAATATTGTCAAGGGATTGGAGATGAACCTTAGGTTATAGTGTATGTATTAATGTCATTAATATAGATATTCCAAAATTTAATTTGAATCTAACATCTGATATGTCCTGATATGTTATCAATCATAATTCTAGTTATTCTACAATGTTACATGTCATAGAAATATCCAAGTTTCCTGCTAATTGTATTGTACTCAAATCTTTAACCAGGTTATTTTAAGTTTTGTCCTGATGCTTTTACAAAGTGAAGATTTTCAAGAGGACTCATAAAAAGGAACTTTTTAACAAATATAAGTTTCTGGTAGCCTTTAGATAATATCACTGGACTGGGTAATGAATGACAAAACTAATGGAAAACCTGATTACTTCATCCAGATCAACACAAATTAATTACCTAGGACTGAATAAACTGGTGAATATGGTTATACTTTTTATGGTTTCTATCTGAAAAGTTATTGGTTTAAATCTGTGTTTTCCAGGTGTAAGGAAAACTAATTATGACTTCCAGTAATTTGGTAAATTATACCTTGGTAAGTAGAATTGAAACATTTTATCTTTTTCTCTCTACCTGGTTGATCCTGCTAGTACCATATGTTTGTCTCAGAGATTAAGCCATGCATGTATAAGTATTCATGGCTGGTACAGTGAAACTATGGATGGCTCATTAAATCAGTTATGGTTCCTTTGGTTGCTTGTTATTGCAACTGGATTACAACTAGTTATACTAATCATTGTTTTAATTTGTTCTTTGTTTCCAAACTGTTTATGATTTGTGTCTCCCTGCTACACTATGACTTTGTCAATGTTACCAGCTGCATTACTTATATCCTGTCTATTTTATAAGATTGTTGTCTCTTACACTACCCAGTGTGTAACCAGGCCTCCAACAAGACTTCTCTGGCTAAACATCTTGAGGAAATAGATCACCTTTATAACATAAAATAATTGTAATAGCGTGATTCTAGGTATGGGAGGAAGCAACAAGGCAAGGTGTCTCCTGGATCATACTTAGACAGAGGATCCAGAGAATCTTTCATTATCAATAGGGCCTAATCCAAAAATTAACACCTGGAGTGACATATGAAGAATTTCTCCCTGATCTGGGATGAGCCTCCCAGCGCCGTGGGACAAAATTTGATCATGAAATGTCTCCCAAATATTGGTCAAATTCCTGACCAAGGGGAGAAGATATGAGAAATGGAATATTTCCCTCCATTATCAGTCATCAGCGGTGCTTGCAGCCCCTCAAGGTGAGCTGGTGAGCCCTGAGGAAACTCAGGAAGGAGAATGATACCTGCCATCTAGCAGCCATCCGACTGCAGCCACTCCCTACGGCAAGCCCTGAGGAAACTCAGGCTATGAGAATACACCATACAGGCCCCAGGTATCTGAGGTGTGTATCAAAGGAATGATTTCAGTGAGCCTGGAATCTTCCCATACATAGAAAAGTGCTAAATTTCTTAACTTTAGATGCTGCCTCCTGGTCTTGAAGTCCTCAAAATTCCCACTGAATAAAACTTAAGTCTCAACTTTTAGATCATCAGTATTTTTTAAGTCTACGGATGTAAAGTAGACACTTTCCAAAGAGGAACAAAAAAGACAAATCTGAACACTGGCACCAATGGTGGACCCTCCCAGAAAGATCCATCTGACAAAGCAGTTAGAATAGCTGTCACCCCTTTTCCCACAAGATTGTGGAATGGACACTGACAGTGGAAAATTGTAACAGGGAAGAACCAATTCTGACTCCATGTTGGATCTGCTTCTTTGACTTTAACCTTTGCTTTTCGTTGCCTTTGTTATTATAATCATACATAATGGCCTGTCTCAGGGAACCCTGCCCCTCAGCCTGCATGTTAAACTAAAGTGTCTTTTGTTCAGCTCACAGGGAGACAATCTGACCCTGCCCACCTGTGAATGGCTGCAGAAAAGAAGAAATTAACACATCCCTCCCTGATGCTGGCCAAGCCAGGCAAAACGAATGGCCTTTTTACTATATTGCCTCACCTCCTCCCCCTCTCTGTTCTATAAAAGAAACTGGCATCCAGACCCCAATAAGATGGTTTTTGGAGACCCTAGTCTGCCACCTTCTCGGTTCGCGGGCTTTCTGAATAAAGTCGTTATTCCTTGCCTCAACCTTGTCTCCCGATTTACTGGCCTGTCGTGCAGCAAGCAGAGAGAGCTTGGACTCAGTAACACCCCTATAGGAAATTCTCACCAACCCCCTCCCCCCAAAGAATTGTTTTTGTCCCCAGATTTAGTTCTCTCCATTTCTCCCCACAGGGCAATTCATAGACACAACATCCTTAGGAGCAAATTTCCTAACATCTAGGTGTTTAGTCTGAGCGATTCTCAGCCTTTAGAGGCATTTGAATCACCTCAAGGACTTGTGGAAACAGATTCCTGGTCTCCACTCCTGAGTTTCCGATTTAATAGGTGTAGGGTGAGATTTGAGAATTTACATTTCTAGCAAGTTCACAGGTGTTGCTGATGCTGCTGATCTGGGGGCTACACTCTGAGAATCACTGATCTAGCAGAACACCTCATGGGGGGTATCAGCAAATACGACCACCTGGGTTTTGCATGTCAAGTTTGTCCCCTTTGAGGTCACCACTGATGTGATGGCAGGAGAATCTGCTCTGCAGCGAAAGTCCTCTTTGGATATCTCTCGGTTGTTGAGAACAGGGACTAAGGTAGGTGTCTTGTAAAAGCAAAAGAGTGTAATGTGAACTTTCAGAAAGTGGGAGATACCTGTAATCTCATCTCCTTGGCTGGCATCATACTTCACGTCTTCTTTCATTTCCTGGTTACCTGTCACCTTGTCCTCTGTTGATTCTACTTGTCCACTCCCCCATAAAGGGGAGCGTTTTCTTCAAAATCCAGGAGCTCTGCTATTCTCACCTGAGTATTCTGCTCTCCAAGAATCCGCCCTCTTTCTTCTTCTTCATCATCATCATCACAGCTGACATTTATTTCCACTGACTGTGTTCCTATGTTCCTTATAATATACCACACTTGACATAAACATATCAGTTAGGATGTTGCTTTGGGTGACCATGAACAAAAAACCCAACTTTAAAAAATAAGGAAAATTTTCATCTCACATACCATCGTATACTCCCAAGGAAGGGCAGTTCCAGGATTGGCTGAGTCAGTGCCTCAACTTTGTCATCAATGGGTCTTTCCAACTTCCCACACTGCCGTTCTTGCCCTGTTGGCTTTGCCCTCATTTCTGCTTACCTCCTGGTTTAAAAAAATGACCTCAGTGGTTGCAGGTATCCCACACAGTCATGACACCATCTCTTTCTCTCTGTATCTCTTTTTTTTTTTTTTTTCAGTACACAGGCCTCTCACTGTTGTGGCCTCTCCCATTGCGGAGCACAGGCTCCGGACGCGCAAGCTCAGCGGCCATGGCTCACGGGCCCAGCCGCTCCGCGGCATGTGGGATCTTCCTGGACCGGGGCACGAACCCGTGTCCCCTGCATCGGCGGGCGGACTCTCAACCACTGAGCCACCAGGGAAGCCCTCTCTGTATCTCTTTTTAAGAGCCAGGCAGTCTTTTCTGGAGGTACCCCAGCAGATCTCCCCATTATGTCTCATTGACTGGAACTGGGTCACATGTCCACCTCCAGCTGCCAAGAGAATGGGATTACCATGTTGGTTACCCCTGAGTTGGGGTGAGGTCACCTTCTCCGAGTACTTGGCTGTCATTTGGGGGCACAAGGAAGAAGAGGGAAATGATTGTTGGTTGGTTGGTTGGCTTTGAACATAAGAACAGAAACTTATGTTCTGGTTATCTACTGCTGTGTAAAAACACAAAAATAACATTGGTTTTGCTCTTGACTTTGTAACTTGTGTAGGGTTTGCTTGGAACAGCTCATTTCTGCTCCACTTGGCGTCTGTGGGTGGTGGCTTGAAGGCTGGGCTGTAATCGTCTTCAGGCTGACTCACTCACACATCTGACAGTTAATGCTAGGGGCTTTTCCTGGCAGCAGATACATTTTCTCTATGCAATACTGAAGAAAGGGCTGAGTCCCAAGGGCCAGTGTCCCAACAACCAGGCAAAAGTCATATCACCTTTTATGACGAAGCCTCAGAAGACCCCGATTTCTGCTGCATTCCCTTCATTGGAAACAGGTCACTAAGGCCAGTCCCTATAAGTGGAATTAGATTTCACTTTTTGATGGGAGGAGTATCAAGAAATTTGTACACCGTAACATGTACTATCTGATTAAGTCCTCCAAGCAGCCCTGTTCCATTCTTCATTGTTCTTATAGATGAGAAAAGAGACTCATGTTAGAACCTTGAAAACATTATGCTAAGTGAAATAAACCAGACACGAAAGGACAAATAGTGTATGAATTCCACTTCGATGAAGTACTTAGAATAGGCACATCCACAGAGACAGAAAGCAGAACAGAGGTGACCAGGGACTGGAAGAAGGAGAGGGAGTTATTGTCTCATGGGTTTGGAGTTTCTCTTTCGGGTGATGAAATGTTTCTGGGAATGAATAGTGGTGATAATTGCACAACACTGTGAGTGTACTTAATGCCACCAAACTGCACACTTAAAAATGGTTACAATGGTAAGTTTTATATTATGTGTATTTTACCACAATTAAAAAAAAAAAAAAAAGAGATCAGGTTAACATTCTGGCAGATTGTAGCCTCTGAAAATGGCCACAGCTCTCTTTCCAGGACAGCATGCTCTTCCAGAACCTTCCTCCCCACCCCCAATAGAGGCTGTCTGTTTCTCCTCTTGTTGAAACCGGGCAGGGCTTTGTCACTACGTTGGTGAATGGTAGAAGTGACACCGTGTGACTTCTGAGGCTGGGGCACAAAGGAGTAGGGCTTCCGCCTGGCTCTCCCTCTCAGGATGCTTTCCGGGGAACTCAGACACCATGCGTGAGGAAGCTGCAGCCCCAGCTGACAGCCAACAGCAACTACCAGATGGGCGAGCTTTCCACCGATTCAGTCCCCAGCCTTCGAGCTGTCCCAGCATATGCTGGGAGGAAGATCTGACTCATGTGAAG
Organism: Phocoena sinus; assembly: GCF_008692025.1. Taxonomy (NCBI): domain Eukaryota; kingdom Metazoa; phylum Chordata; class Mammalia; order Artiodactyla; family Phocoenidae; genus Phocoena; species Phocoena sinus. The sequence continues at coordinate 27,106,974 of NC_045782.1, read as the reverse complement.
CTGTACAGAGGCCTGCCCTTGTTGCAGATCCAGGAACAAAATAAATGTTGCCATTTTAAGCCACTTAGTTTTCAGGTAATGTGTCACACAGCCATGGTGACTGGAACACATACCTAGTGAGTGACAGAGCCAGGACCTGAACCCAGGACCTGGAGCTGAAAGTCCAACACTCAAGATGCCCCACCTCTCTGTGAATGACACAAAAACCTATGCCTGGGCTTCCCTGGTGGCGCAGTGGTTGAGAGTCCGCCTGCCGATGCAGGGGACGCGGGTTCGTGCCCCGGTCCGGGAGGATCCCGCATGCCGCGGAGCGGCTGGGCCCGTGAGCCACGGCCGCTGGGCCTGCGCGTCCGGAGCCTGTGCTCCGCAACGGGAAAGGCCGCAGCAGTGAGAGGCCTGCATACCGCAAAAAAAACCTATTCCTGTAGTCTGGCCAGTACATGAATGTCCTGATCTAACTTTATAGTCTATGTATCTAGTACCAAGTGTATCTTCTATTCCTGAAAACTAGCTCCTGCCACCACCCCCCAGCCACTGCCACCCCCAGTGTAGAGGAACAGCTCCATTCCCAGGCATGAGATCATGGGAAGCCTATAAGGAGCCGGTACAAGGTCATCTTCTGTTCACGTCCTTATACCCCCTGGGAAGCTGTCATGAGCCAGTTTCCCATTTCTATGGGGTTCTGGTGAGACCTGGGCTTCAGAATTTCAAAACCACTTTCCTCCAATCTAGAATTAGCTCCTTAGCAATGGGGTGTCCCATAACTCACATTGCAGTCACTCTGCCTCTTTGGGTGCTGTACAAAAACCATGGGGAGTTGGCACCTTTGGCTTATTGTAACTTTGCTACTTGTAAAAATGGCTGCTTATAACTTTACTGGTTGAATCAGTCAGGTGCTGGCCTTGGCCTTGTACGTGTGAACCTGATACCCAGCAGTTCCCCGTTTGTATCAGTCACATCAATATTTGTTGAACAAATTCACTTTTCCAAGGTTCAAAATCTTGAGAGACTATTTAATCCTTTCTTCAAGGTATCCTTCATCCAGATCTGTCAATTCTTCCTCTATAAATGTTCTCATTTCTGCCTCTATTTCCGTGTCTCTTGTCTCTACCTAAATTCAAACCCTAGTCTGCTTGCTCCTGGATTATAGTAAAACTAGGCTTCCTGTTTTCAATCCATCCCCTTCCGATCCATCTTCCACAGTACTTCTAGAGTAATCTTCTTAAAATGCCATTTATAGATGGCACCATATGGTTCACAGACTTAAAGCTGACATCTTTAGCTCCTTGTTCAATGCTCTACAACTTGGTCTTCTGTTATTTCTCCAAATGCATCTTCCACTAGTCTTCTACATCAACATTTGCTTCTCGGGACTTCCCTGGTGGCGCAGTGGTTAAGAATCCGCCTGGGTTCGATCCCTGGTCCGGGAAGATACCACATGCTGCGGAGCAGCTAAGCCCGTGTGCCACAACTACTGAGCCCACGTACCACAGCTACTGAAGCCAGCGCGCCTAGAACCCGTGCTCTGCAATGAGAAGCCACTGCAATGAGAAGCCCAGGCACAGCACAGAAGAGTAGCCCCTGCTTGCCGCACCTAGAGAAAGCTTGCACAGGGCAACAAAGACCCAACGCAGCCAAAAATAAATAAATTAATTAAAACACACAAAAGAAAACACACAAAAATATTTGCTTCTCTCCAGCACTATGTCCTTTGAATATGGCAGAATGGAATTTCCTTTGAGGCTTAGCCTAATGACACTTCCTTTCTTCCTGAAGCATCCCTCCACTGCCAGCTCTTCTGAACCTGTGTACCCTTGAGTTCTCTGTAGTACTCAATGGGCTTGTGGATGAGTCAGAGTACAAAATGACTGAAGATGGCAGAAGATAACTAGACAGAGCAAGTTCATTGCCAGTTAATACTAAATATGTCTGAGGAATCCAGCTAGGACTGGTTCTTGGTACGGAGGTTCTTAATTGGAGTCTAGGAGGCCCCTGAAGTTCATTGCAAAATCCTGCTGAATGAGGATAGCAAGGTGTGTATGTGTGTCCATAACTATAATCAGCTTCTTACAGAGGTCTGCTTGTGGCCCAGTAAAGGCTAAGAACCCCTGACCTACACAGAAGGTGACATAACTTAGTGAAAAAAACAAGCAACAACCCCACTAGATTTTAGAGTCACAAGACTGGATTGGTATCTTATCCCAGCTCTGTGTGACACTGGTATGTCACTAACCTTTCTGAATCACAGTGTACTCATTTGGAAAATTGAAATTATTATCTGTGCTGCCTAATCAATTGGGTTTTTGTGAGGAATAAAGAAAATACTTCATATAAAATTGCTTTTTAAATGATGAAATGCTCTACAAATATGTTATTATGCTACTTAATTCCAGACCATATGGTTCTTAGATTATATGTTCCAGTTTACATAATTTCTTACCGCTCTTGAAATAATAGTTTCTTACTAGTCCTATTTCCTCCTCCTGTTGTCTGGGTGTTTCATTGGTCCAGAGTCCATGGCTATTACCTGAATCATGGTCACAAGCTTTGGTATCAGATACTAAAGGTCACTGCTCCTTTTACCAAATTAAAGCAAGCCTCTTGCAACAGAGTTTATCTTTTTCTAAGGAACAGAAACTCACTGCAGCTCGGCCCCTCCTTTCCCAGTGGAAGAAAGCATGTTATTTAAAGCAGTGCTTCTTAAACCATATGTAGTGAAAAATCAGGTGTTTTTTTGTTTTTGTTATTTTAATTTTATTTAGTTTTAGCTGCATTGGGTCTTCGTTGTTGCATGCAGGCTTTCTCTAGTTGGGGCGAGCAGGGGCTACTCTGTGTTGCGGTGTATGGGCTTCTCATTGCGGTGGCTCTAGGCATGAGGGCTTCAGTAGTTGCAACAGGTGGGCTCAGTAGTTGTGGCACACAGGCTTAGTTGCTCCACAGCATGTGGGATCTTCCAGGGCCAGAGATTGAACCCGTGTCCCCTGCACTGGCAGGTGGATTCGTAACCACTGTGCCACCAGGGAAGTCCAAAATCAGGTGTTTTGTTTTTTTGTTTCTTTCTTCTTTAAAAAAATTCTAGGGCTTCCCTGGTGGCGCAGTGGTTGAGAGTCCGCCTGCCGATGCAGGGGACACGGGTTCGTGCCCCGGTGTGGGAGGATCCCACATACCGCGGAGCGGCTGGGCCCGTGAGCCATGGCCACTGAGCCTGCGCGTCCGGAGCCTGTTGCTCCGCAACGGGAGAGGCCACAACAGTGAGAGGCCCGCGTACCGCAAAAAAAAAAAAAAAAAAAAAAAAATTCTAATACACTGTAAAAGATTAATAAACAGAAACCTCAATTAAAAAGAGTCAGGAGACAAGAATGAGGAACTCTCAAACCCTGCGATGATAGTACGGCCCAACAGGAAGAAGAAATATTCCTCTTCTTTCCTGGCGAGGACCGAGCCAATGAAAAGCCATGGAATCTTTGTTTACTATAGCCCTCCCAACTTCCTTTCCCCCTCTATAGGAGTGCTCCTTCCCTTGCATGTGGCTTGCCATGGTTATAGACCTTGAATTACAATTCTTTGCTGATCAGGGATAAACCTATCTTTGCTGGAGAACTATTTGGCAGTCTATTGTTTTAGGTCAACAGCATCATGTATCAATATTTTTTATAAAATACAGTAAAGAGAAAAATGACATAAAGAGACTTACACAATACAAGCTGCATTTTTATCAGGATTAGATCCAATAGTCAACTGACAAGATAGCTATACAAATTTCTAAACTCTTACTCTCAGTTTCTGTACTTATTTCCTGGTGGATTGGAAGAAAACAGTCTGTGGGCCATACTCTGAGGAGGACAGATTTAAAGGTTACAAAAGCATTTTGTGAAAACGAAGCCCAGTGGATAATCTGATTGCTTGCTGGTCTGTGGATGGGCTTCCTGGGTCCAGTCAACTACAAGGGAGGAATGGTCACATGGTCTAAACATGGCTGTAGGGGTGGGAACATTTTTCCTTCTTGGTTCTTCAGTTGGTCTAATAATTAAATTGATATAAGACAGATTAACAGGAAAACAAACAAAATTATGTACATGTGAGAGCCCCGTAAAGATATGAAGACCCGAAGGACAGCCAGGTAATTGAAACTTCTGTAACGTTCTGAGCTAAAGAAAGGGGTAGGGATCTGAGGGTACAAAGGGGAGGAAGGCCATTCCTAGGAAGCTAGAGGAGGTGTTTGAAAAACAAAGGTTGTCCTGTTATGCTGATGTTTCTAAGGTAATAAGGTATATCTGATAACAGCTCTCTTCTGGTACGGGCTCTTTTCCAATGTAAATTTTAGCAATTGAGGGGGACGTAAAGAACTTTCCCTGAATCTACTGTGTTTTTGACTACCTTTAGCCCAAACTAAAACTCATGCCAAAGTGGTTATTTTGGGGTAAGAATTTTGGGGTAAGAATTCTGCTCCCGTTCATGGCCGTTGGCAGAGCCTTGGCTGGAGCACTGGGGCCTGAGATGTGCGCGGACATGCTGTAGGAGCACACACACAGGCTCTGGCAGTACACAGTCCTGCTGTTTGCCAGGGTTGGTCTCCGAGTGCAGCGCCTCAGCAACTTCATTTGTTCAAAACTCCTGGGTGCCCGCCTATGCCGGAAATTGGAGGATGAGTATAATGCCCTGAAGAGTAAGTGTTCCATACCACACAGAACAGAATTTGCAAAAAGACATGCAAATGCTCATTAATTTGAATGCAAAATGCCCAAGGTGAGCAACCTGTCCTCAAGAAGCTCACAGCGTACACAGCTTTGTCATAGATGAATTTACCTTCCGTCTACTCACACGTGATAAAAAGTTTTCATTTTCTAGTTCCACAACGGTACCAAAAAAATTAAATTTCGATTTATAGGAAATGTTTTAACACTTTCAGTTCATTAATCTCTGAATTCCTTCCATGCATGTGATCAGTTTCCTTGCTGAAGGCTGTATCATAAACCCTAGCATTCCTAGTGTCCAGCACAATGATATATCTGCCGATATTCAACTTTTTTTTATACTGTTGGTGGTGGTTGTGTTGATGATGAAAAAGCAGCAGGGATGAGGACCCGGGATTAACATCCAGCCCTGAGTTACCAATCTGTGAAACGGAGTTCATAATGTCTACCTCACAAAATTGTAGATTATAATCAGATAAAAGTAAATAAAACATCTAGCATAATACCCAAGTGCCCAAGCTGTAATTTACGAAGTAAAAACATGGGGTGTTCCCTGGTAGTGGTTAGAGCTCAGCACTTTCACTGCCGTGGCCCGGTTTCAATCCCTGGCTGGGGAACTAAGCAAAGGGTGTGGCACGGCCAAAACGGAAAAAAAAAAAAAAAAAAAAGAAGTCAAAACGTGGAACTGTCAGGGGCTATTTAGTTAATAGCCTTCTTGGGAACTTCTGTAGATATCACCGCCAAACATGATAACTCATGTTTAAAATTATGATCAAGAAAGGGTGCATTATGCTTGGCATTGTCTGTTTAAAAAAAAAAAACAGGCAAATGAGCAGTGAATTTTAAGTTATTTCAAAAAAAAATTGTAAAAACACAATTCTAACATGACAGAATGAAGCTGGACTGCACTTTTTCCTCTAATGAAATGAATAAAAATGTTATTTGCCACAAAACGTCATATGAAATCCAGATCACAGCTGTTAAATCATAAAGCTTTATAAAAATTCAAATGGAAGGAAGTGCAAATTTCTGCCAAGTATAAGATGCCTTCACTTTTCCCTCCCATTACAATCATCATATAAGCCTGTGGGAGGCTACAGGTAGTTAGTTGCCAACCCGTATTTTAAAATTAGGTTTCATATAAAAAGCCCCCAGTTCTACCTTTCCTAGAAAGATGAGCTCTGTGCTCCTGGACCTGCTTCCCTGCGGTCAGGTGCTCTAGTCTGCCCAGTCCCACCACCCCCACCTTTGTCTCCTGCCTCTCTCCTCTAAGCACCTGAGTCTGCAACCTCTCCATTGGCATAGCTCCCACTTTTATAAAGAACTGGGGGGCTCAAGCAGAACAAATAACTTGCCTAATGTTAAACAGTGGTAGAGGATGGGTTTTCAACCTAGATATTTCAAATAAATTCTCTTCTCTTTCCACTGTAACAGCTGAAAATGAGATGAATGCACCTCATTTATTTGACTTCCTTTACTGGTCTACTCTGCCACAAGCCAGTTGCTAAGTATGTATATTTTCCTTTCCGTCCAAACGTATCTGACCCAGAACTTGCCACACATTGTAATTTCTGTTCTGCTATAGGCCAAGGACCATCTTCTGTGAAAGTAACTCAAAGCCGTCTTCTCGTTGTTGTGTCAAAGAAAGCAACACAGGATCATACTTTTCAAGTGCTGCACTTTAATTTTATTAAAAAACAAGCAAACATCCCCAATGTATCAAATGCTTTAATTCACATTTCTCTGTCTGTAGGCATTGACCACAATACAGACCCAACACAACAAAAGCAGTTAACACAGGGTAATTAGTGATAGGGACATAGTACTGAGGCCAAGGGGGGAGAAAGTACACAGCTGGCTGCTCGAGCGGACCCGTCACAAGCGTCCTTGACACTGTGGGTTCACAGAGCCGATCCAGTCAGTCCACCTGCAGGTGATCAGGGCCGAGGGTCTGGCTGCTCTAAACTTGCACAAAACAGAACTAAAACCAGAGTGCCAATTTATGTGCTGGGCTCATTCAAGCTGATCAAATTTGAGAAGAAGACTGCTGGCAGAGCCCAGAACTGGAGTAACGAGAACAAAAGTTCTTACGAGCCACTGTCACCCAAGTACACAAAGCACCCTTCCTTACTCTAGGAATTTGCTCAGATAGCCCAATCTTGTCATCCAATCAGGTTGTCCCTTTGCCTGGACAATGTTAGAGGAACAAGGAAGGCAATCTAACTTTCCAGCTCTCTTTTCCGCATTCCGAGTCAGTCATCAAAAAGTACCACGTGATGGCGATTTCCTATAGCTTATCTTGTAAGGCGCATTCTGCTTTGACACTTCCCTTTATCGGTGAGGTAGCTCAGGACATCTTTGCAGAGACTGAAGTGTCCTAGGTCTACTATCAGCAGTACACTTAAATTTATAGCTTCTAGGTGACTTAGTTTCTGCAGACATTTCTGTAGGTGACTAACCTCAATCATTTAAGTTTTGTGAACTTCTGTATTCGAGGGTGACAGTTTTTGATTCTTTCTCCAGAACCTCAGAATGCACCTTTTTGAGACCTGTGAGCCTCATGCACTGACTGCACAGTCAGGGCCATGGGGGTAAATGTGTGTGTGTGTGTACTTACATAACTAAAATTAAATACACAGACCATTTCTATACTTTACTAAAATTAGAAGTACAAGGAACAGAGGCTAAGTCAGTGCTTTACTATTCAACAAAATGCCTTCAAAATTTGTGAAATAGCCATATTCCAAGTGGCCATATTCCAGGCAGCAACTGAGACATCCAAAATATTCTTTTTACAAAAAAACAAGAGGTTTCTGAATATGTAAAAATCAGTAGAAAATTAACCAGGTGACAGAGTCATTATAGTGGCTTCCAAACTCTTTGAAAGAAAATAGTGGAAACTATTTTTTTTAAAAAAAGGAAGTGTTTTATGTACCGAAATCTGATCTGAAGCAGCACCCCGGCGTGGGGAGAAAGCAGAAGCCCCAGTGGGCTCCACTCCACCGGCCCCTGAAGCACTGCTTGTCCTCCAAGACTCCATGGATCAGAGCCCAGAACCTATAGTTCCACAGAAAAATCTGAGGCTACCAATTTTTATGTAACAGAGTTTATCAATCTGGATAGGATACGAACCAATTTTTCATACAGTTCCTTTAGAAGATAGATTTGGGGGGAAGAAAGCAGTTAGTGGAGTGAAGGAAAAACACATTTAAGAACATCCAATTAATTCAACATTTCTGCATAGTATCTAGCCGGCAAAAGCCCTGGGTGAACACAGGAGGTACAGACGAGTAACTTTAAAATTTCAGTGTGCATCAGAAGCGTGTGAGGTGCCTGTTCATGAAACCAGAGATGCCGAGGTCCCACCTCCAGGGACCCCAATTCCTCAAGTCAACGGCTGGTTGCTGGGCTTAGGCAGCCACACTGTCAACCAGTCCCTGAGGTGATTCTGATGCTGCGGACAGACTGCAGGGTATATACTTGGAGAAACAGGAGATAAGCCTTCAAGGGAAAATTTGAGAAAGGCAGGGGCATACTTCTAGAAAGCAAAACCAAAACAACCTCTTCTGTCTTGTTGCTGAGAACACGCCTTCATTCAGATTGGGATAGAGTAACAACACTGTTTTTTCTTTTTAAATTTCTAGATCTTTAAAGTAAATCTACCTATGTTCCATTGTCCCAAATTAGGTAGAATATTTTAAAAGTGTGAATATAAAGTGCTGGCTCTTGTTTCAGTGTTATCGTTTTGAGGGGAAAAAAGCTTACAAATTACGTATTCAGATCCACAGGAATCTGTAAATTAACATCACCTTTAAAGTTTCCTAAGTCAGCGCAAATGTAAAATTCCATAATATACATTAAATACAATTTTACCTTATATTACAAACGCACACTATTTTTCTTTTGACATACTGGTAGTATTCATTTTTACAGCACAAAAAGAACTGTTTACAATTTCTGAGTCACAGTATATTTTCCAACTCTAAGTAGGCAAACATATACTACATGTTTTTTGACACACACTAAAAAAAATAATAATTTTGACTATAAAATTTTATAAACATTAGCTACATTAAGGGGTCACAGCTAATTGTCGCAGAAAACCTAAAACACATTTAAGATCATGTAATCTTACCATTAGACAACTTGTATTTTAAAACACAAGTCAGTTTGATTTCTATTAAATATAACAAAGCACTGAAAATTATCTCCATCTACTTATGGGATCCCTAAGAGCTGCCAGGTATTCAGTATTTAAGTTACTAAGTTTGCGAGGAGTTAGGAATGCATTAGAACAGTAAAAGATGAGAGAAATCTGAAAAGACATGAAGACATGCTTTACTACACTTCTTCCTGAGAATTTAGAAGTTACTTTTTTCTTCTTTTTTTTTTTAATCAAGTTTAAAATGGAACAGAAAAATCCTGTGGCAAGTGATGTTTTGTAAAGTGTGGAATCCCTGGTAATGTCAACAACTGCTACTCTAAAATATAACTTGCAAACACGAGTCTTATAAATTGTACTTATTTAAAACAAGGCACATGCCTACACATTTATTTGAAATGCTGAGTAAATGTGCCCAAAAAGTTAGCGAATTTAAAAAAAATAAGATAGTATGTTTTATGATATGGTATTCTGAAATAACTTTCCTAAATAAAAATTAAGTCTGAATGAGTGAGTACAGTAATAGGTAAACTTTGTGAAGGGTCAAAGCAGGGAAAACCTTCACTGGATTATGAAAACTGAAAAAACAATTTGTTTTTAAGTAAATGAGGGTGTTGTATATAAATCTGTTCTAAATCAAATGTAACATTATAGTTACAGTTTTAAAAATTAAAAAAAATGCTAAGTTATTTTGATTATTTTAATTCTGATATCCCATATTAAATATTTACTTTGATTCTATAATTAGCACTATGAATTATAGATAAAATATAGCCTAAAGCAAAGTGAATTTAACAGTATATTTGTAAAATGTGATATCTGTAACAATTTTGACCATGAATTAAACAATGAAGCTCATTATACTCAAAACATGATCAGCCCCTTGAAAGAAAATCTACAAACTCTCCCACCACCGCAATAGGTAACCTACCATGAATGGTATATGAATAAGGTGAAAACAGCTCTGCTCACAAAATCTTAAGAATACTAGACTTTAGCTGCTCCCACTGAGACCTGGAAGAGGTTAATTTAAGCAAAATAAAAGCATTCTAATGTAATGTATTGACTACTGTATATACTACTTAGTTGTTCCTTCAAAACATGGCCTGGGCCTGAAGGTGACTGAAATTTAAGCTTCTGGCAACTCATAATCGATGACAGATTCATAATAGCCCCTTAAGGGGAGCTAACGGTGTTGAGGGGATACATTCCAATCCTTCAGAGATTAATGTCATAAAAGACCACCAAGCCCACAAATGGGCCATTTGTCCTAAAACACCAGGCTGGAGGCCCCGTGGGGCGGCCCCACGGCAGGACCTGAGGGAGTAGGTTGGGGAGCAGCAGAGGGGCACCCTCGGCATATTTCTGAAGAATGAGAATATCTACATAATGTATCTGTCACGAGAATTAAATTATGGGTTTCAACTATTACTTGGGTTACACTTCTGATTGTGAGTAGCAGAATTTATGTGATCAGTTTAACTTATTAAATAAAGCAATATATTGTAAACACTAAACACAGGTATACGACAATGAAGAAAATAAATAAGTAAAAAAATATATATCTCTCATTTTAAAATAAATATGATATAAACATTTTAGCAGAGGATTCCATATCCACTTCCCCAAGGGGAAAATCTGTTAAGTACGTTGGATATAAAAGACTACTATATTTCAAAATACTACCAGACCACTAAATTTTTAAAACTTATCAATTAACACTGAACATTTTTGGGCAGTTAATCTGACTGGTAAATTTTCTTTAGTACATTTTTTTGAATTGTTGACACTGTCTTTTAATCAAAAGAGAAGTCGGTGAACCATCCAGCTTTAAACCTGTAACTTTCTTTTTCTTTTCTTTTCTTTTTTTGGCCACTCCCCCTGCAACGGAAGCGTGGAGTCTTAACCACTGGACCACGAGGGAAGTTTCAAAACCTGTAACTTCCAATCCAAAGTGCTCTGATTGTTAATTTTGCAATTCACCTAGGTGGTTCTCTTTTGCCTACACTGGGATAAAACAAGATGCTGAATTTCAGCTCAACTTGGTCATTAACAGAGTTAACCAAACAACATTAGGGGGTCTGAAAATGTTCCTAAAATAAAATTTAAAATAAAAAATCTGAGTGTTGTCTTTCTTTTACATGTCTCCTTCTGGGGTTTCCTGGAAACAGATCTTTATGGATCCACCTGGTGCTGGGCTGTAGGAAATCTTAAGAGGCATGCTGCAGGGAGGATGTCCAGCATGAACCATGCCAGTTTGACACCAACTATCTCCTTTCAAAAATGCAAGTAACTTTTAAAACGTTATGGTGTCACCACAGTAAAAATTAAGATGGAAATGATTTTCCCACCCACATCTTGTTGCACGTATGTGTCCATCAACTGTGTGGCTCAAGAATAGGGAACGAGCGCACACTTCAGTGAGCCAACTCTCAAACACAGGGCCTTCAGGGAATGTCCCGGGACTTTCAGTTAGTGCTACATGATCAAAGAGTTTGCTGAAAAAAGACCGGGCATTTGGAAGCAACCGGAACTCTGGCTGTTTTTGGAATGCTATTTACATAAATGTATACCCATTACACTACTGATGAAATGAAGACTAAACCAGCTGACAGAGTTCTATTTTGGAGGAATGTGTATCTACTCGTCTGTGAGGATTCTACACTAAGTTCTCTTTTCCTCCTCCACCTACTCAGTTTCCTTTGTGTCCTCTGGATCTGAAGTACTAGAGATGTCGTCATCTGTTTGTTCTCCAGAGAAATATAACATCAGCGCGTGCGTCTTGTGGGTTATGGTGACAGTGCAGGGCCCCTGGGCCCAGGGCTCCCCATCGACCTGCATCGGCATCATCGAGCACTTCAAGATCAGCTGGAATTAGGGACAAATAACGAGAAAACAGTCAGCCCCCAAAAAGCTCAGAAAAATCTTCCTTAATAACATCCCAAGTCCCTTAACCCTCTTTCTCAGGGACACTTATTAGCATTTCATTCTTAGAAAATTAACCTGAATATATCTTTATTCCTCAATTGTTTAAGGGATTCTTTTTCACTGAACACTTCATTTCTTCCGCTGGATTGAGGGTCATATTTCCTGTCTCTCCCCATTCTACTCACCCCTGGTGGAGGGTGACCAACAGCATGGGCTGTAAACTGCATACTGGTTTAAGGCAAGGTATAGCATGTATATTTACTTCTACACATCAATGGCTTAGAAATGGACAAATTAGTCCATTGTAGCAATATTTCACCTACCCGCACTGTATGTGCTTGTCCTATTCGAAAAGGATTTGCCAGTTTCACTTGAATCTGAGCACAGTGGAAAGACCCATACACTCCAACAACTTCCAGTAAACCATCATCATGCCTAAAATTGGACAAAGGAAATATGGATTATGTGATGCAATAAAATAAAATCAACCCCAATAGGACAATTACTTTTTAACATAGGTGGACCAACAACTTATTAAGTATTGATATTAACAAGGTATACAATAAAGAAAATCTGTGGGAAATATGTTAAAAGTCTACAAAGAACAACAGAAACCAGTGACATAAAAAACCACTTGCAAATGTACATACCTGGCTAGAGGGTAAGTCTCATCTCCCATCCCTTCCCACAGTCTGCAGCCACCGCCCCAGTAGCCAATGTTCAGAACGATAATACCTTCCAAATTCGGCAGTTCTACTCGCTCACCATCCAGCTCTAGCTTTAAAGAAATACAAGGAGTAAGTTACTTCAGGGTATGCTACTGCCAGACATAGTCACTTAGAATTCCCATCCATTTTCATACACATAAGATGTGACAGCTGGTAGGAAGACTGCTTCGTACTCCTCACTCCAGGTAACCTGGCCTTTCTCACCTGTTCAATGTTTACTGTAATAAATGAATTATAACAAATGAAATCTTCTAAAACCAAGGTCATCAAAGAAATCCTTTTTTGTTGAATCCCCTTATATTTTCAGGTTGTATCTAACTTGCTGTTTTAATAGCACCTCACACTGTTGACCCCTTCCTCTTTTCCTGAATTATTCTCCTCCTTTGCTTTCTGGGAACCTGACTACTTCTCTGGATGTTCCTCCTCAGTCACTACTCCCAACCTCACGTTGAAGGCATTCCACATAGCTATGTACTGGGCTCCTTTCTCTTCTCTACATACTCTGGATTGAAATCTGAGCCACTTCCATCTTGCTAATTGCCATCTCTGTGCTGATGGCTCTATTTTGCTTGTCCAGGAAAGTGAACTGGGCTAGATCTATAAATCTAACTGCCCACAAAACACTGCCAACTGACTGTGGCACCTCATCTACTTTCCCAAGAAAGAGTAGCACTCCCCCGCCCCCAACGCCGCAGCCTAACCAGAAACCTGGGAATTAGCTTTGACTTCTGTGCCTTTACCCTCCATACCAATTAATCACTAAAAACAACTGATGCTGCTTCTTCTAAGTATCCATCCTTCTCCATCATTCTTGACAGTACCCTAGTCCAGCAGCCCATCGTTTCTCTAGCTTTACTGTCCTCTTATTCATCTCTCAAAGATTGGTTATATTGACACTTATCCCCTTATTACATCCCTTCAATGGCTTGACTCAGTGCTCATGATGAAATCCAAGTTCCTTAACAAGTCACAAGTTCCTCTGTGATCTTGGCCTCTGTCCATCTCTCCAGCCTCAGCTCTTATCCCTTTCTCTTCCGCAAGCTATGGTCCAGCTTGAACACACTCAAATATGTCACGTTCTCTCTTGTCTCTGGGCCTCCACACGTGCTGTTCTAAGCCTAGAATAATTTTCACCTCTCTTCATTTAGCTAAGTTTTATTTAATTTGCAGACAGCAGCTTGTCACTTCTTCCAGAAAGACTTCCTTGTCAGTCACTTTCCCTAGACAGTTTCCAGTCCCTGGGTTATGTACTGCTCTTATCTGTTCCTCTAAGACCGCATATTTTCCTTATCAGATCACTTCTCATGCCATTGCAATATGATTTAAATGTCTTTCTTCTCTCCAGACTGTAAACTTAGTGAGACCGAGGGATTTATCACTGTACAGCTAGTACCTAGAACAGTGCCTGGCATTTTGTAGGTGGTTTCACAAATAATTTTTGTATAAATAAACTATTAGACCAAAAAAAAAAAAAAAGTGCTACCTTGTATGCTTCACTCTACCCCTGCTATCAAAGCCCAGGAAAAAGGAAATATGACAAAGCAGAAGGCAACATTGTTTACGGCAACCCTCGCCATCCCTCCTGTGCCGTGAGCTCAGCGTCTACCCCACCGCAGCAGCTTCCTTGGTGAGTATACAGTCAGGCTCCTCCCTCTTGGCTCTTTTTTCACTCTTTCCCTAAGTTGTTTATTGTTTAGCTCTTCCCTTCTTACTTTTTTTTTTTTGGCTGAGCTATGGTATGTGAGATCTTGGTTCCCCAACCAGGGATCAAACCCATGCCCACTGCAGTGGAAGAGTGGAGTCTTAACCACTGGACTGTGGAGGAAGTCCCCCTTTTTGCTTATTTTAGTAGTTCTAGGTTTCTCTGTATTAATGTCTTTGCCATTGCTATTAACCATTACAGATTCTTTTCTGAAGCAAGCGAGGAATACATATAAAACTTTGCCATATCGTGATGTCAGGGGTGCTGTAGCAATAAGCAATCATGAATATCCTATCTTTATTGCTCATACGTTTCTATTTTGCTTTAGTATGTAAGAGAGACACATCACAACCATAATAGGAGTTAAATTTTGGGCTTAAACTTCCTCTGAGTACATGATGAGTTAGGCACTGTGTCAGAGAACTCACATGGACGCTGTTCAGAGTCTGTCTACGTAACAGACTGGAGTTACATAATCCCGGGTTCAAAACCTGGTTACCTATATCCTTGGGCACTTTGTGAATGTGGGCAAGTTATTTAATTTCCAATAGTTTTCTGCGAGATGGGAATATAATAGTACCTGCCTTACAGGTTGTAGTGAGAATTCAGTGGGAAAATGTGTATAAAGCACTTAGTAAAGTGCCTGGTACACAATAAATACTCCCTATGTGTGAGCAAAATATGTTAATAGAAAGTTCAGCATTTTCGTTAAAAAAAAGTTCATAATCCAGAAACCACCTAAAAGTTTAAAAGCTTACGTATATACACTACCAAACGTAAGGTAGATAGCTAGTGGGAAGCAGCCGCATAGCACAGGGAGATCAGCTCGGTGCTTTGTGACCACCTGGATGGGTGGGATAGGGAGGGTGGGAGGGAGGGAGACGCAAGAGGGAAGAGATATGGGAACATATGTATATATATACGTGATTTTACTTTGTTATAAAGCTGAAACTAACACACCATTGTAAAGCGCTTATACTCCAATAAAGATGTAAAAAAAAAAAAAAGGCTTACCTCAACTTTTTTATTCAAATCTTTACATTCTTGCACTAAACAATCTTTGGTTCCATAAAATAAGTAAACAGCCTATGAGAAATGGACAGAAAATATGATATTAAAGCAATCTAACAAGCCCTGTAAGCAAGAAAGAGACACTGAACCGAAGCTCCCTGATGTGATGGTTGAGTCATGTATCCAGAGAATGGACTAGATACAGATGGAAGAAGGGGCACCATTACTTCTGAGTTTAATTAGCCCATTTTTTCAGGGGAATGTAGGATGGGGTGGTTTGTGCTTAAATGCTGTTTTCTCCCAGTTTATCCAAAAAGGTACACCTTATAAAGAAATACTGTGTTAAAATTAGAAAATTCCACCTTTTCCTAGTACTTCAGATTACTTAATGAAAGTAACACAGGTAAGTCTAGCAAACATTTTATAATCACTTTTGAATACAGAAAGGTTGATGGAAGCACTGAGATGTTAAATAGCAACTGTATAAACAGCAATTCTTATTGCCTTAGTAACTATATTAATAAAAGAGAGCTATTTGTAAATTTGAAATATTTGTAAAACAGAACCAGGAACAAAACTGTTTTGTATCTATTTTTTGCATCCTATTGCTCAATCACCAAAAGTCATTAAAAAGATTCCAAGACAAAACTTCCACCAAAGGAATCAATTGTACTAGAAACCAGAGATGATCTCAGTTAGAAGTGCGGTAAACAAACTGCTCCTTTTCTTACCTCATCTGCCTTTTAGAGTCTTTTCAGGCCAATGGAATCTAGTTTTCCATGAATGACTTCACCAAAAATTTATCCTGCCTAAATTTATTTCCAATTCTACTTGCCATTTAAGTAAGATAAGCTCTCATATATTCCATTTAGTTGCCATCTAAGCGAAATATGCTGTAAAACATCCCAACTCTTGAGTTAAAAAAATTTTGTCATGGTTATGAAATACTTTAATACATTTAAGGATCTAATTTGACAGTCTCACATAAAACAGAACAGGTAAATGTTTCCGTAAGTTAGTTCTATCTCAATCTAGTTGAAAGAGTGCTAGATATAATTGAACTATTGATTTTTACTGTACCTTAGGTGATAAGCAGGAAAGGTTATTTTATCCAACACACCTTATTAAGAATTCTGCTAGAAAACAGAGATGGTGCCTTCTCACGATGAGCGTGAAAATTGAGGGCCATAAGAGCATCAGGTCCAACAGAAAAATAGTTGTTCATTGTGAATTCCTGTGGAAAAGGGTAAAAATAAGCAACAGATTATGCTTCCATCCAAGCCTGTGTTATATAATAAATATGTAAATCTTAGTCTTTGTGTTCTTTATGAAAATTAAGTACTTTCTGCATTCACTTTTTGCGTAGAGTTATTTTATGCTATCCAGTGAAGTTTCCAGAGATAAAGCTTCAGTTCAAAGGCTGATCCTATAAGATATAAACTTCACTTTCCATTTCTGGTTAATATGCTACATCTAAATGGCTCTACTTTGCACCCAGGCTTTCCACTCCTGTGTTCCCATTACATTTGCTTTTTATTTCCATTGCAACTCTCAGGCTCTCAGCTTTTTCAGTCTCAATCAGGCTACTGGTCCCCGCTTAACTTATCTTACTTCCCAATCCAGCCTGGATCCCCTCAACCTAGCTGCACTTAATCTTCTTCCTGAGCAATAAGCTTGCATTTCTGACTTCTTGTTCAGTGGGCCACAGACTCAAGGGTGACATGCCCAAAATCTTAACGCATTTTCTTCCTATTCAAACCTGAAACTCTATTTTTCTTATCTTGGTTAATGTCACTTCTATGCATCCCGTCATAAAAACTAGAAATCTGGCAGTAATGTTTTTTCTCGCTTCCCCTAATACCAATCAGCTGCCAAGCCTTGATCAATTCCACCTCTAAAACGTCTCTGAATTGTCCTCATCCTAAGATTCCCTTTTTTTGGGTCATAGTGCAGGTTTCTAAGCTATTTTCACACTATCTCCAGAGTATCTTTTTAAAAATACAGATCTGCTATCTCTCTATTATTTGCTATTTACTAACCATGATGTGCACCCTCTCGTCTCTATTTCCTCTACCTGGGAAGCCTTTTGTTCCTTTCTCTGTTGATCTAAATTGTATTTAAATTTTAAGGACCAACTCCCAGGTCACTTCCCCTGAAATATTTCCAGCCTGATCTACCAGGGCGGAACCAGGCACACCCCCAGCCTATTTCATAACCAGCTCCCTAGAGATAAGGAACTGTCGCTGTGTCCCACCACAGCACCACAATGGAAGCACTCCATCATGCTTGTTGAGACCACTCGAAACTGCAGCCCTAAAAACGTACCTTGAGTTTTCTTAAGTTGTAGTATCCTTTATTTGTTACTTGAACTTTCCATCTAAAACAGAAGTTAAAAAAAGAATCAGTAATTATTACCAAATTAACTGCCAATTAACTATAATTATTACCAATCAACTCTGGACACCTGGTAGACGAGGTTGTTCTATTAAAATAGCATTTGGAGAAATAAGCACATTTAAGTGAGTATGTAAGTTTTGAAATGAGTACTCAGCCTAATGCATGACTTCAGTCCTTACATAACAACAAAATATACAGCAACAAAATAAAACACCAGTAGCCATGTATAAGTACAACTAACATAGTTTTTTACATTTAAATTACATTTAACTTTATAACTATACAAGGTTTCATTTATAATCCAAACAATATTCCCAAAGCTCAAGAAATCTACTTTTGGGGGGAAGTATAACTTACCTATCTAGTTTAACTCCATCTGCTTCCATCACGTTTCTTAAGACTTGTGCAACTGGGATTTCTCCCGCATAGCCTGTACCCCAACCCAAGGTATTAGATAGATCGTTGCCTGTTCCCAGAGGCAAGACTGCAACTTGTGGAATGTATTTCTCTTGTCCCTACAATATAGAAGATATATTTTTGATTTTTCTCTTCAGACTATTTGTAGGGTAATAGTATTTGGTAAAATTTAAAGCCAAAGCAATAAAGATACAAATATAATAATAACTGCTCAATCACAATATTTAAAATTGGCAATGTCTTCTAATATTCATCTGCATAATAAAAAATATATGCACAAATACTGTATAGTTATCTTAGAAGTGCTTCTGTGAAAGGCAAGTAGGTCTTAAAGATGGATACCTTAATCTTCATTTCATCAACTGCATCCAGGACCCAGCCCACAGTCCCATCCCCTCCACAAACAAGGACTCGAGCTGAGTAATAGGGAAGAAGAGTACAAAGTTGCAGTGCTTTGACAGGGGGAGTTTTAGTAACATCAAAAACCTAGACGTGAAAGAAAAGGAAAAAATTATTTTATCCAACACTGTCATCCATCTGCGAGGATAATTTCCTTCTAGATGAGTACATAGATATGCATGAATAACAATACTGGCTACGATGCGTTTATCGTTAACAATATGCCAGGCACTATGCCAGACTATATTCACTGTGGATCATCCCAATGCTGACCCTACAAAGCACGAGCAAACCTCATTCTACTGTCCAGGAAATGGAGGCACAGGAAGGTTAAATAACTTACCTACGCTTCCTCTGATAATTAGGTGCTGACATACAAATTCAATCCTGTAGTTTATCCACTATACAATATTGCCTCTTTGCTGTTCACATAAAACCAGGCTGTGCTAAGTTCACCTTTAACTAGTGCTTCATATTTTATACTGGATTCAAAAACTCCACTACTAGTGCAAGTTAGTACCAATTTCTGGAAAACAATTCTGAAATATGCATAAAATGACATAAAGATGAAAGGATCCTTGATACCTATAATTCTGTAAATGATCCAGGAAAATATTTCAAAAGATGAAAATGCCCTGTGTGTAAAGATATTTAGTGTGGCATTATTTATAATGGCACAACCTTAGAGAGAAACTTGACCTCCAACAGCAGGAGACTGGATATAGATATATCCATTTGATTATTCCTTAGTCATTTCATACATAATTATGAGGACTATGTTGCAACACGGAAAAATATACTTTTAGGTAAAGAAAACAGAATGTAAACTTCTACCTAGATTATTGTTACAAAATGCTAATATGTAAATGCACAGACAATTCATGGAAAGAACGTGGACAACTGAAAACAACTGATGTGTTTGTGTGGAGATAATGCAGGTGATTTTCTTTCCTTTTAAAATTTTATTCATTTATTTAATTTGGCTGCGCCACGTGACTTGCAGGGTCTTAGTTCCCTGAACAGGGATTGAACCCCAGGCCACGGCAGTGAAAGTGCCAAGTCCTAACCAATGGACAGCCAGGGAACTCCCCTTTCTCTTTCCTTTTAAAATTATTTTTATATTTCCTTAAGTTGTGTAATGTTGAAAGGGAAAATTACAAATTAGAAAGAAGTTACTGCATTTATGATGGTTGCACAATGAGTTGTTTAGTTTTTCAAAATAGAAGCCGCTAGCATGTCAGCTCAATCTTAATGGTCTGAGTCTTTTATTCTTACATTTAAAAACGTTGGTGTGCAATTACTCCCAATTTCCAGCAATCACTGTTTTACTCTCTGTTTCTATAGATTTACCCTTTCTGAACATGTCATATAAATGGAATCATACAATATGGGTCCCCTGCATTGGGCTTCTTTCACTCAGCATGTTTTTGAGGTTCATTTATTGTAGTATGTATGTATCAGTAGTTCCTTTTTATCACTGAATATTCCATTCATATGGGTATATCACACTTTGTTTTATCCAGCCACCGACTGATGGACAGTGGGGTATTTTCACATTTTGGCTATTATGAATTATGGTGCTATGAACATTTGCATAAAAGTGTTTGTGGGATATATGTTTTTGTTTCCCTTGGGTAGATTCCTAGAAGTTCTAGGGGGTACGGTAAATTTATGTTTGACTTTCTTGTTTTAAAAAAATATCTATTTATTTATTTGGCTGCGCTGGGTCTTAGCTGTGGCACGTGGGATCTTCGTTGCCACATGCAGGATCTTCATTGCGGCGTTGTTGGATCTTTAGTTGCGGTGTGTGGGATCTTTCAGCTGTGGCATGTGGGATCTAGTTCCCTGACCAGGGATCGAACCTGGGCCCCCTACACTGGGAGCACAGAGCCTTAGCCACTGGACCACCAGGGAAGTCCCTGTTTGACTTTTTAAGAAATTGTCCAAGTGTTTTCTAAAGTTGCTGCAGCATTTTACATCCCCACCATGAGAACCCCTCTTTCTCCACATATGTGAATGGCTCAGTACTTTCATAATTATTCTTCTTCCCTACAATCAGATGATTACTGGTTTCAAGCATTAACAACCATTACAATTTAGGGAAAATGTAAAACTAAAAATGAAAAGATTAATACAGAAAGGAAGGTTTTCTCTTTGGTTACCTGTACGGGATTTAGGAGGATCCTGAATTCTCCCAGCAGTCCTTCTCCCATATTAGTTCCACTACGAGAGTTGGCCAGGATTATTAATGGAGTCCACTGCTTTCCAAGCTTAGATGCTAGCTAAAAAAAGTAATGTGAGTGAAAAGACCTTAATATCTCAAAGATGGTGAGCAATAAGTTTTTTCATTTCTTAATAACAACAGTGCTGTAAATTTGCTGAGAGAAAAACAACTATCCCAATCGATACAATATAAAAATCAAAGAATTCTAAGAATGGAAAAGTTCCTTAGAAATGAACTAATTTCTGCTTAATATATAATTCTCTTCTACATTATTTTAGATAAGTCATCCAGTATATACTTGGATACTCATTTAAGAAGGAATTCACTAACAAGGCGGCCCATTCCACTACTAAATCAAATTATTAGAAAGTTCTGACTTAAATTGAGTTAAAAATCTGTCTTTCAATAACTTTAACTGTTCTACTTTTTTTTTGCGGTACGTGAGCCTCTCACTGTTGTGGCCTCTCCCGTTGCGGAGCACAGGCTCCGGACGCGCAGGCTCAGCGGCCATGGCTCACGGGCCCAGCTGCTCCGCGGCATGTGGGATCCTCCTGGACCGGGGCACGAACCTGTGTCCCCCGCATCAGCAGGGGGACTCTCAACCACTACGCCACCAGGGAAGCCCCATTGTTCTACTTTTGATTCCTGAGGCAAGGAATAATTTCATTTGTTCTTCCATATAACTGTTGTGTTCAAACACCTGAAGCATTATATTGTTTATCAGTCTTGTCTCCCAGGCAACACGCTTCAACCCTTCTTAGAATGGACATTGATCTTCTCTGCTCTCTTAACCCTGACTGTCCTCTTCTGGATGAATTCTAATTTTCAAGCTTTTTTTTTTTTTTAATGGGATATTCAGAAATAGAGTCAAGAATCCAGAACTGTACAAAGCCCAAAGTCAAATGAAATTAATGTTTCTCTAATCTAACCACTTCTTTCCTCTCCCCTTCTCCTTGTGGATATAACATTAATGAAGATGTTCCACGGTTTTACTTAGTGATTCTCATCCCCTATGATCTCAGATTGAATTCAGATACATAAGCGTTGTCCATTTAAAAAAAAGTATCACAGCAACATTAAACATGTTTTAAATTTTAACATCCCTCTTTCTTTTGCAGGAATATTGACAAAGATGACATTTAAGATATAAAATCCGAACTTGGAAAAAACACTATTTAGTTTTAGAATAAAATCGTTTAACTACTTTGGGACATTCAAGCAGGAAATAAATGCAGATTTTACAGTTTTTGCTTCAGAACTACATGAAGACTGAAAGATGTCTGTACCAATTTTCATACACATACATACTGCCAAGTATTGTCAACAGCTTTAATGCTCACCATTATCTGTGGGAGCATCTAACGTGCGACATAAACTTATCTCCAGGCCCCTACGTGAGGTTCCAAACGAAAAAATTCTTTTAGAACAACGTGTGAGGAAAATCTGTTTTCTTTTCACTGACAATAATCATGAATCCCAAATCCGACTGTTCATCAGAATCATCTGAGGACTTAAACAAAATACAGATTCCTGGGACTTACCCTAGATCTACTAAATCAAACATGGTGATGGAGGTGGGCTCAGAAGTCTGTATTTTTAAAAAGCTCCTCAAGTGATGTGGACTCAGTGATTTAGGATCCACTAATATAACATATTCCAATTTCCCTTTAGACCTGAAAGAACTCAAGCGCCAAAATTTGTGGCACATCTTTAGCAAGTGGGTAGGGTATTATGGCTTACCATAATGATTCTTTTCACACACACAGTTGTGTTTCATATATTGACTTAAATTAACTTTTTGGAAATCAGTTACATAAGGAACAGTAAACTCTGATTACCATTGCATAATCTGTTTTTTTGTCTTTACGCATCTGATTAATGGCGGTTAAATAACTTGGTGGAATGATGAGGTTTTTGAATTCTCCAAAATCACACTGTTCATTCTTTAAGCTATTTTTCATACACTCATCATGTACTGTTTTCTGACACCAAATGCACCTGAGGGAAGGAAAAAACAAAGACAATAATTAACTTTAAACCACAATCTTACTCATCAGCAAACCAATCATTTTTGTCAAAAAAAAAAAAAAACTGAAATAGTAATTTCATCACCAATTAAAAAGTCTGGCAAGTAAAAAATTTATAATTGTACCTGCACAGTGAAAATAGAGCAATAAACTTTTTTTTTAATGCCCTTTTTTTTGGCGGGGGGGCCATGCGGCATGTGGGATCTTAGTTCCCTGACCAGGGATCAAAACCGTGCCCCCTGCAGTAGAAGTGCAGAGTCATAACCACTGGACTACCAGGGAAGTCCCTAGAACAATAAACTTTGAGCATACTTGACAGTTTAATCTAACAGTGGTTCTTAAAGTGCAGTCTGGGGAAGATCCTTTCAGGGTGTCTCTGAGGTTAAAATCATTTTAATAATAATATGTTATTTCACCTTCATTCTATCCAAAGTATACGGTGGAGTTTTCTGGAAGCTATATGATATGTACTAAATCAACAGACTGAATGCAGAAGTAGATAGGAGGCGCTAGCTGACTTCCACACCAAAGAAATGTACCAAAAAAGTAAAACGATGCCAATCTTCTCACTAAATTTTCACAAAAATATTGTTACCATTATTGTTATTTTTAAAATGAATATTTAAACAATTTCTCAGTTTTAATTTACAACGTGGTAAATATTAGTAGATATAATCCACATAAACAAAGCTGGTCTAGAACAATGGTTTTGTGTACTATCGATTTGTGCTTTGTCTGGAATAGGTTCATGAGGCCTAAAGGCCTTCAGCTTAAATGCCCCATGGGCCTGGGTCCTTAAAAGAGTTCCTCAGGGTCCAGTGTGAAAACCTCCTGATTTATAACCATCTGTAAACACTTTAGCAAACATAGTAAAACAGTCAGCTTCTTATTGGCAGTTAATATGAAACTAATCTATATGTTTGCATCTGAAGTACAGACAGATATTTATGTTCAAATTTGCCTCTACATTTGAATGCATGCATGAAACAAGCAGAGAATAGTGCTGGCAAAGGTCCTGGGTTTCTATTATTAATCTACTAAGTATTTAATCCACTCACAGATAAGGCAAATCTGACTGTACAGACAAAAACAGGTCAACAGAAAACAATGGTTATAAGTAAATAAATTAATTAAAAATAAAAAGAGGATAAAAACTCTTTCACCCCAAGGTCAACTCTCTTGGACTTCTATTTTAAAGTTTTTTTGCAGCTGGATGTTCAGTTTTATCAAGTAATTACTGCTATTAACTCAAGAATCCTATTTACTGCCCAAATTACAATTATCTGCAAGGATAACCTTGTTAACACTTGCTTTCAACCTAAGCTTGAGAAACGACGACAGACTGCTAATGCAGCCAAAGTATACCACCTCTACCTACTGCTCTACTGTTAACTTTAAACTAGTATATTATTACTGAAAATAACCTGTAAGGAAACCCACTGAATTATTTCACAATGGTTTCCTCTGGGAAGAAAAATGGGACCGAGGGACGAGAAGAACATTCTCTTTTTACTCTATGTTCTTTGGTATTGCTTGAGTTTCTAAACACCAGTATGTATTCATGAACTACTTGTATACATTTTAAAAACTGTATTTTAGATGATATTGGCTTATGCTTTAGAATTTAGAAAATATAGAAAGACATAAAAGTCATCCAGAGATAGTTACTCTTAACTTTTTGATGTATTTATTCTCAGTTTTACAGTCCCTATATATTTATTTTTCAGGTTAGGGATATGATGTATTTTTATATATATATCTGGACAGTACTTTTCTTTGGAAATTGTATCATGAATTCTGTCCTATGCCATTAAGTATTTTTTAAAAAACATGGTTTGTTAAGAATATTAATATCATATCACATGGATATATCATAATTTTTTGTGAATTGATTCATGGTCTATATTCATCTTTTACTAGGTTTTAATAACTGCATGTACTTTTAATTTATATAGGATATCAACTTCTTTTCTGTCATAGTTATTGCAATCATTTCAGTTTTCTCTTAAATTTACCTTTTAATGTACTTTAGTTTATTTTTTGCTAGACAGATCTGTATTTCCCTTTATGGTTTATTTAAATGCTTTCATGCTCTGAAGTCCTTTACCTTTCCAAATTAGATATTTGCCTATAGCTATTCCCCCCACACACTTGTTTTCATATTTATGCCTTTAATTCAGTGCTTCTTAACCTTCTGGGGCTACAGATTCCACTGAGAATCTCATGAAAGTGTCAGGCTTCCTGGAACCTTATCTGTCTATGAACTAAGAACTCCTGCTTCAATCCATCTGGAGTTTATTTTGGTATAGAGTGTGATATGAAGAGTCAACTTTTATTTCCTCAAAGAGCACATGTCCTAGCATGATTTATAAAGTAATCTTTTCTATCCCACTGATTTGTGACACCTTTGTCATTTAATAAGTTCTCATAAATTTCAGAAAAGACTCTTGACCAAGGTGATGGCTATTATCAGCCTTTGCTCTGTAAAGGTAAAGCCAAAATACTTACTCCTTATTCAGCTTTATATTTTTCCTGAGAAATACCACAATCAAAATTGAGACCTGTTCTTGATATATATTTTGTAATTGCTATTTTATTTGACCTAGATTTCAAACCTGATGGGAAAATAAGACATTACTAATAATGTCTTGATACTTTAGTTTTAGCAGTCATGTCTTTGAGTGATTGCTTATGATCTTTATTCTTTCCCCAACTTTTTATTTTGAAAAATTTTAAACCCACACGGAAGTCAAAAGAATAGCAAAATGAATACCCTTAAACCAACCCTTAACTCTGATTCTTAAGTAACAATTTCTCCCACATTTTCTTTCTCTCTTTCAAAATAAACTCATATTTTGCTGAATCATTTGAAAGTAAATTATGGACATTATGAGATTTCACCTTTCAATACTTCAGCAAGTGTTTCCAAAACACAATGATAGTCTCCTTGCTTTTATACACACACACACACACACACATTTAATTTTTATTGGAGTATAGTGGATTTACAATGTTGTGTTAGTTTCAGGTGTACAGCAAAGTGAATCAGTTATACATATATCCACTCTTTTTTAGATTCTTTTCCCATATAGGCCATTACAGAGTAGTACTGAGTGGAGTTCCCTGTGCTATACAGTAGGTTCTTATTAGTTCCTTGCTTTTAAAAGTGTTTTTGCATTAAAAAAATTTTTTTTACAGGAACACAGGTAAGCCCACCACCTATATTCCAACATTAATATATTAACTGTAATTGCTTTGTTTCATTTCTAGCTATCCATTAATCTATCTTATTTTTGGTGCATTAAAAATAAATCGCAGACATTAGAATATCTCTTAAACACCTCGGCAAGCAGGCATATCATTACCTTGAGGTCAGTATTTGTTTATAGGTTTTTTTCTTTCAATGTAAAATTTATATACGATGAAATGTACAAATATGTACATATGCTGAGTTTTGACAAGTAAACATAATTATGTAACTTATCCTTATGAAGACACAGAACACTACCCTATGTGCCATTCTTGTGCAGGAGTATGACTGTTTTATTAAAAAAAAAAAAGTCTTCTCTAAAGTTACCTGTTCACAATAGCTCTCTTCTTTAGTATGCTGGAAGAGGCAACAGAACTATATGTGAAGCTGAGATGGTCATCTATGAAATTCACACTAGAATGGGGTTGGCAAACTACAAATACATCTGCCTCCTAATTTTGTGAATAAGTTTTATTGGAATATAGCTACGCCATTCATTTATGTACTGTCTGTTGCTAGTTTTGTACTATGATGGACGGTAGAGTGAAGTAATTATAACAGACCATATGGTCTGCAAAGCCTGAAATACTCAGTTTGGCTCTTTATAGAAAAAGTATGCTCACCTCTGCTCCAGAAGATAATCTGGTATCCTTTCTTTGTTTCATATAATTAATGAAATGAATAAACATTAGAATCCAGAATCATAAAGTTTAAGTTCAAAGCCTAGAGTAAAGCTGCCAATGTAATTACCTTCCAAGAGTCAGAAGCCTGTTTTATTAATCACTGTGTGTGTGTGTGTGTGTGTGTGGGGAGGGGGGTGTAATGAAGAAAAGGCCTTATAAATAAAAGGTTTTTTAATAAATAAAAAAGTGTTTTATAAAGGTTTTTATAAATAAAAATACAATATAAACCAAAAAGTTTTCTTAATGAGAGACAGAACACTATAAGGAACAAAGGTTTACTCAATAAACATAATGAATACTTAAAAATAGAACCTGATTTCCTGTTTTAGTCAGAATAGAGGTTAGAAGAAACAAAAGAAGTGTGGGGAGCAGTGATAAGATGATACTAGGTGCAGACATACCCTGCCGTGGTTGGGGCAGAGGCAGGAAAACACAGAAAAGAAGCCTACAGGGAAAATAGGATCCAGCACAGTGCCTGGCACCAAATATATGCTTAATATGTGAAAACTAAATAATGACAGTGAGTATAAATTAAAAGTCCTTTGTCACTTATTCTGTAGCCTTTAAAATCAGTTACCACCTGTCATATGGCCCTTCAAAATGCTACCTTGTTGAACAGTCTTCACAGTTCACTTGAAATCTTAGACTTCCCAAGAATGTGACGCAGACACAGAAGGAGCCCTCCCCAGGGCTGGATAAAATCCAGAGAGGGACAGTCTGGTCTGTGTTTAAAGGCTGTAAATATTTATTCTGTTCCTTTTTCCAAAATATCTCACTCCTACAGAAGGTCACAGCAGACTGTAATCCTGCATAAAATTATCTGCTAAAATAAATCAGAATATTATAAAATACATACTACTTCAGGACACTTGCTCTCTTCTCCTGGGAATAATAAACACTTCCTAAATTATACAGGAACCATTTTTACCATAGGTGAGGAGTTCCAGCATGCTGGGAACAGACTGCTCAGTAACCAGTAAGAACAAGCTAAGGCAGAAAAGGAGACCTATCACTGACATGTTCACTGTGCTCAAAGGAGGGAACACAAAATTAAGGACAGAGGCTCATGTTTAAGAAGTACATAAATATAGCAGTGGTTCTTAAACTTTAGAATTATCTGCAGGGCCTGTTAGGCAAAGATTGTTGGTTGCCAGCCCAAGTTTCTGATTCAGTGTGTCTGGGCTGGGGCTAACACTGCCAGGAAAAATAGAAGATGCTCAGTTAAATGTGAATTACAGATAAACAACAAACAATTTTTGGTCTAAGTATGTCTCAAATATTGTAAACATTTTATTTTGTATTAAATACAAATATTTTATTTAATTTTGTGTGCTAAATCTAAATCTGTGTTAGAATTTGCATTTGTAACAAGTTTCCAAGTGATACTGATGCTGCTGGTCTGGGGACCTTACTCTGGAGAACTACTGAGATATAGGATATGATGTCATCATTAAGAAGGAAAAATTGGGGGCAGGAGTGAGTAGATTAGGGAAGTGTTCCTGGAGTAAAGGGCACAAGATGAGTCATTAGGATGCCTAGAAGGACTTCCCTGGTGGTCCAGTGGTTAAGACTCTGCACTCCCAATGCAGGGGGCCAGGGTTTGACCCCTGGTCAGGGAACTAGATCCTGCATGCCGCAACTAAAAGTTCCCGCATGCTGCAACTAAGACACGGCGCAGCCAAATAAATTAAAAAAAAAAAAATCTTTGAAGGATGCCTAGGAGCTAGCCAGGAGGAGGATACTTAAGCCTTGAGGAAAAAAAGGGTAGTATGAAAAGGGTATTTAAAGGAAACCACAACCAGCCTGATGTTGCTGGTGCATAAAGTTTAATGCAGATGGTGGTAGATAAGACTAGACAGGCAGGCAGGGTCCAGAGAGCACGAGGACCTTGTATACCACGATAAGCATTTGGAGTTAACACTGAAAGACCATCACTTTAAGTGATGGGGGTAATTGAAGGGTTTTAAACAGAGCAGAAACCCCAATCAGATATGCATTTCTAGAAAGATCATTTGGTTGGAGAATCAGAGCATTATTATTATTTGTTAAGGAGTATATGAAATGCAGTTAAGATATTTATAGAAGCCATTTTAACCTAATTCTGCACAGACACAAAGAAGGGAAGGAAATAAAACAATATTCAATTCATGCCTTCTTTCCAACTAATCCCAATTCTCCAAGACTGAAGCTTAACTAGGGAGACAATTATGAAATTTTTTAAAAGCTCTAGCTCTCACTGATGCCAAAAAGACATCTAAATTTGAAAGATATCAAGTAAAAATGGTTATAAATCTCTGTAGTTGTTTAAAGCATATATTTTGGTAACTTTTAAAGTCTAAATCTTAAGTATAAAATTATTTAAAATAAGATTTAAAAATAATTGTTGATATAACAATGCTCATGCTAATTAAAAAAAGGATTTTTAAATAAAATAAACAAAATATAATCAAAAAAGTAACTTGCTATCTCATGCCAGCTTTCTATTTCTGTTCTTAAATATGTTTAGGGACTTTTCAACTTGTCAGAAACAAAACCCATCACAATGAAGATGTCCAGACTTAAGGCAGAGAAGAGGCTAGGGGTTAGTATTCCTAACCCTGTACTGGGGGTTAGAAATCCGGGATGCCAGTTCTACTTTACCACTGAGTAAATTTCTCTGAACTATCAAATTCTCTCAAATGTAAAATGAGTTAGAACAGATAATCTGCAAAGCAGCATCCCCTTTTATTACCAACCTCTAACATGAGGAAAGGACATCTTCACCTATTTTCAGACAATATTTAAGAACACAAATGTGTTGTCCAGTGTGTATTTAAAAGCGATTAAAATATTCTTGGATTAATCAAAGTCACTTGTCTAAGATGCTACAGGTCCTGAAAGACCATCTGGCAAAAGGAGTGTTCTTTTGGAGTGTATTTCACTATGGCACCGAATATAGATTAGAAAAGATACTTAAAGTGCTCCTCTGGAATGACACTTGTTTTCATTGTACATTCATAACACAACACCCAGGATGAATCAGTTTTGAGACTCCAGGGAAAAGTTAAATTTGTTCATACTTCATTTTTTCTCATGCAAAATGGAGCTAAACAATAGAAACAAAAGCTAAAATATAACATACAATGGCCATAAAGTATGTGGCACTTAGAGACCTCTGGATGAAAGTTAAGAGCTAAGTTTTATTACCCAAAAGGGCAAGTTGGCTAAGGAGTGTAGGCTAGATGAATCAACGAGGCAAATGACTATTGCAAAGCTGCCTCATTGTGTATAATACCAGGGCTATTTATTAGCTTGTGTCCTCTAAGTGGGCAGTTGAGGCCATCTGTGGAGATCAAAGCAGGCTGCTACGCCCACTCTTTGAAATCCTGACTCCCTCCAAGCATTGTGGGACAATCAATACCCACAAAGGCCGTACCTGTAATCGCAGAGCTTGGGTTGACTGCCGCATTGCTGCTTGCAAACCACACAGTAACTGCACAGGGGCACGTTGCCCCGGATCCAGTGGTGGTGCATGGCGTCCAGGGCCTTGCTGTCATTCTTGAGCATGATCTCCTTGCAGTGAAAGCGCTTGTCGGCCTTCTTGAGGCAGCCCTCGTCCACGCGCAGCCCGCAGCAGTCGCAGAAGGCGCCCTGCAGGATGTGCTGCGCGCACACGCAGCAGTAGGTGGGATGGCTGAACAGGTCCGTGTCGCGCCACCCATGCTTGCTCTTGCGGAAGATGTCCCTGCGGTGCAGCTGCCGGCGCGACCGCTGGAGGCTGCACCAGAAGGTGATGAACACGGGCAGCAGCACCGAGCACAGCGTCCACAGGACCAGGTGCCCGTCCGCAAACAGGCCCTCGTAAGGCGCCGGCTGCTTCTCCCCTTCCATCTTCCCCAAGGTCTATTTCTAACTAGGAGAGACACGGGCGGGTCCACCTCGGGCTCGCTGTCCCCGTCCCGCCCTCCTTCCTGCCTTTCAGGGGATCCCAAAAGCGCCGTCGGCCCAGGTGGCTCCGCTCTCTCCAAAGAGGGGCACGCGCGCCGTCTTCCCCGCGGCCCGACCCCAGTGCCTCCGGGTCGCCGCGCCGCGGACCTGCGGCGCCGAGGGGGCGGCGCCCCGGGCTGTCACGCTCCGTCCCCTCCCTCCTCCTTGGGCCCGGCCACCGCCTTCTCACCTCGTCCGGCACGGGGAAAGGCGCAATCACAATGTACAGGCCGCCCCCACGGGAAGGCCGGTGCGGCGCCTACTCTTTGGGCGCGACGGCGCGCGTGGGCCGCACGGAGCCTGCTAGCGCCCGTAACCACTAGCCCACACCCAGCAAACATACACGTACTGCAGCTCCTGGGCCCGCGCGGCCTCCCAGGCCCGCCCCCGCCCACCGCGCGGCCCCGCCCCTCTCGCGAGGCCTCGGGGGCCAGGGCCAGGGCCCCGACCCCACCCGCCCCTCCGGCCCTACCTAGCCTGGGGCGGTGGCGCGGCTCCCGGGGCCAGGTTTCGGGCCTTCCTCGCACCCTGACGCCACCAGGAGGCCTGCGGGGGCGTGCGGACGCCACTGGAGCTGCCCAGGTCCACTGGAGCCGCGGGCGAGGGCGGGGCCTGCGGCTAGAGCTCGGTGGCTGTACTGAGTGTAATGTGCGACCGGAAGGCCGAGAGGCCTGCGGCGGCAGGGCCTTGGGGACGGGGAGGAGGAGGAGGAGGAGCTTGATGGGAAGGTCGGCCCCCCCGTGGGCGTGGCTTAGGGAGAACAGTGGGCGGAGTAACAATTAGGTGGGGGCGTTAGAGAGGATGGATGGTTGAGTCTTCTGAGTCTGTAATCAGCGAGAGTTCTAGCATGAATGATTTACACAGTATAAATTAACCTTTTCTGTGACTTCCAGCCTCACTGGTGGAGGTGGGAGCTGGCGCAGTTTTGAAAGTTGTAAGGGAGAAAACTGGCAGTTTTGAGAGTGTTATGTTCCGATAGAACAGGACCATCCAAGTAAAAAATTGGTAGCTGTCACCTGCGCTCCCGCTAGTTACTTATTAAACAGAAAGCTGAGGGCTTACTATGTGCCAAGCACTGTGCGAAGAGCCCCAGCTCTCCCAGAGTGCCAGGACTGTTGAAACATGCCTAACAAGAAGGATTTATTAGCCCTGTTTGTAATGGCTTACTGCACCCCAGCTTCAATCTCTGCACTTACCACGCGCCATGCTAAATTTATCATCCCCATTTTACAGATGAGGAAAACAGAGGTACATGATTGTTGTCACAAACCCAGTGTTGGGGCTGAGATCACTTTGTTTTAACTTCGTCATCGAAGTTGCTTCAATCTAAACCATCAAAGAGAGAATTTCTCTTATTTTGTTACTTCTCTGAGAAACTGTGCCCTGGACTGTCTTGTTAAAAAGCAGATTCTTATTTCCTTTTTCAGGGATGAGGACTGAGAGTCTTCATTTCTAATAACTGGTCTAATGTTGATGGTTCCCAGGCCACACTTGGAGTGGCAATGCTGAAACATTTAATAACCTGGATTGTGAAGATTGAGGGAGGGCATGTGGTGAAATGGGAAGAGCAGTTAGATGGCATTATGAGGCCTGGGATCAGATTCCTGCCCTCACACATCTAATTGTATCTTCCTGTGCTTGTCTGTTCATCTCTCTGGGCCTCACGTTCCTCATCTGCCACATGGGACGGTTGGATGAGATCTCTAAAGCTTCCCTTCCCCTCTGATAGCCTTCATGTGTATGGAAATATCGTTGTCTTTTATGAATCCTAGTTGAGGCAGAGCCCTTAAATTAATTTAGATTTGGAAAGGTAACAAAAGAATATACTTTTAAAAAGTGAGGATTCCCCCTCCCCATTCCCATTATAGAACATTTGGGAAATACAGAAAAATATAAAGGAAGAAAAAGAATCATCCATCTCTCACCTCAAAGACACTCTATGTTTGAACATTTTGGCCTATTTTCTTCCATTATTTTCTATGGAAACAATGGATAACTTTTTTGTACACATAATTTTGATCATATGGTAGATATATTCTCTATCTAGCTCATTTTTCATTTAACATGACAAAATATCCTTTACATGTTTTTATAAATTTATATTTAATGGTTGCATAATATTCCATTCTATGAATACAGTTCACAGTTTATGTAACCTTAACTCCGTTGTTGGCTATTTAAGTTGTTTCTAAAATATTAGAAGCAACTGGACCGCCTGCCCCCAATGTTAGAACACAGAGGTCATCCAGGATCCCCTTCACCGCGCTCCTGTTTGCACCTTCTGTTTCCTAGGTCCTGTGATTTCCCCTTTCTTGGTGAATTCTCTAGTTTTTGTGGAGCACATCCTTCAGTAGCTTTTAGAGCAAGGGTACATGTGAAGCATATATATATACATTTTTACATCTTTATTGGAGTATAATTGCTTTACAATGGTGTGTTAGTTTCTGCTTTATAACAAAGTGAATCAGTTATACATATGTTCCCATATCTCTTCCCTCTTGCATTTCCCTCCCTCCCACCCTCCCTATCCCACCCCTCCAGGCGGTCACAAAGCACCGAGCTGATCTCCCTGTGCTATGGGGCTGCTTCCCACTAGCTATCTACCTTACATTTGGTAGCGTATATATGTCCATGCCTCTCTCTCACTTTGTCACAGCTCACCCTTCCCCCTCCCCATATCGTCAAGTCCATTCTCTAGTGGGTCTGTGTCTTTATTCCTGTCTTACCCCTAGGTTCTTCATGACATCTTTTTTTCTTAAATTCCATATATATGTGTTAGCATACGGTATTTGTCTTTCTCTTTCTGACTTACTTCACTCTGTATGACAGACTCTAGGTCTATCCACCTCATTACAAATAGCTCAATTTCATTTCTTTTTATGGCTGAGTAGTATTCCATTGTATATATGTGCCACATCTTCTTTATCCATTCATCCGATGATGGACACTTAGGTTGTTTCCATCTCCGGGCTATTGTAAATAGAGCTGCAATGAACATTTTGGTACATGACTGTTTTTGAATTATGGTTTTCTCAGGGTATATGCCCAGTAGTGGGATTGCTGGGTCATTTGGTAGTTCTATTTGTAGTTTTTTAAGGAACCTCCATACTGTTCTCCATAGTGGCTGTACCAATTCACATTCCCACCAGCAGTGCAAGAGTGTTCCCTTTTCTCCACACCCTCTTCAGCATTTATTGTTTCTAGATTTTTTGATGATGGCCATTCTGACTGGTGTGAGATGATATGTCATTGTACTTTTGATTTGCATTTCTCTAATGATTAATGATGTTGAGCATTCTTTCATGTGTTTGTTGGCAGTCTGTATATCTTCTTTGGAGAAATGTCTATTTAGGTCTTCTGCCCATTTTTGGATTGGGTTGTTTGTTTTTTTGTTATTGAGCTGCATGAGCTGCTTATAAATTTTGGAGAATAATCCTTTGTCAGTTGCTTCATTTGCAAATATTTTCTCCCATTCTGAGGGTTGTCTTTTGGTCTTGTTTATGGTTTCCTTTGCTGTGCAAAAGCTTTGAATTTTCATTAGGTCCCATTTGTTTATTTTTGTTTTTACTTCCATTTCTCTAGGAGGTGGGTCAAAAAGGATCTTGCTGTGATTTATGTCATGTAGTGTTCTGCCTATGTTTTCCTCTAAGAGTTTGATAGTTTCTGGCCTTACATTTAGGTCTTTATTCCATTTTGAGCTTATTTTTGAGTCCTTGCATGGTGTCTACAAATGTCTCTGTTCCACCCTCCATACCTGATTATTTATCTGCATGTAGAATTCCAAGTTGGAGATAATTTTCCTTCACACCATTAAAGACAGTTCTCCATTTCTGCTTGCTTTTAGTGTTGCTGTAGAGATGTCTGACATTACTCTTATTCCTGATCCCAAGAATGCAAGTTGTTTTTGCTTTCCTGAAACTTGTAGAATCTTCGCTTTTTCTCCAGTGTTCTGAAATTTCACAAAGATGTGCCTTGGTGTGAGTCTGTTTTCATGTATTTTGCCAGGTTTTCTGGACCCTTTCAGTCTAGAAGCTCATGTCCTTCAGTTCTGGAATTACTTTGTTGATTTCCTCCTCTCTATTTTCTGTGTTCTTTTTGAAACTTCTGTTATCTGGATGTTGGACCTCCTAGACCATTCTCTCTCTTTTTATTTTTATTTAATTAACTTATTTGTTTAACATTTTTATTGGAGTATAATTGCTTTACAATATTGTGTTAGTTTCTGCTGTATAACAAAGTGAATCAGCTATATGCCTACATATATCCCCATACCCCCTCCCTCTTCTCTCTCTTTTTAAAATAGACTTTATTTTTTAGAGCAGTTTTAGATTCACAGCAAAATGGAGCAGAAAGCACAGAAAAATTATCCACATCCTGAACCAGAGTGGCGTGTTTGCTACAATCCATAAACCTACATTGACACAGCATCATCACCCAAAGTCCATAGTTTGCATTAGAGTTCACTCTTGGTGGTGCACATTCTGTGGGTTTGGACAAATGTATAATGACATATATCCACTATTATAGTGTCATACAGGATATTACAGTGCCCACAAATCATCTGGGTTCTGCTTATTCCTTTCTCCCCAGACCCTCACCCCTGGTAACCACTGATCCTTTTACTGTCTCCATAGGTTTACCTTTTCTAGAATGTCATATCATTGGACTCATACTGTGTGTAGCCTTTTCAGATTGGCTTCTTTCACTTAGGAACGTGCGTTTAAGTTTCCTCCATGTCTTTTTATGGTTTGATAGCTCATTTCTTTTTAGTGCTGAATAATATTCCATTGTCTGGATGGACCACAGTTTATTTATCCATTTACCTCTGAAGGACATCTTGGTAGCTTCCAAGTTTTGGCAAATATGAGTAAAGCTCCTAGACACATCTGTGTACAGGTTTTTGTGTGGACATAAGTTTACAAATCCTTTGGATAAATGTCCTCTGTGTAAACATTTTTTTCTCAGTTTTTTTTTAATCTCTCATTTTTGCTCTAATATTCTAAAAGATTCTCATAGCTTTATTTTTGAATCTTTTTATTGAGTTTTTAATTTCTAAGAGCTTTTTTGTTGATTTGTTTTCTGAGTCTTACTTTTTTTACAGCATCCTATTCATGCTTCATGGGAGCAAAATTTTTCTCTCGTCTCTCGGAGGATACTGTTAGATATTTCTTTCCTTCCTCTCCTTGCCTGATCCGTGATTGCCTCAAGTTGCTTTTTCCCGTAGTTTCTTTTGTCTTCATCTTCCGTGTCAGAGGCTTTCTCAGATGTCTGATGATCCTCCCGGTGACTCTTAGGCACCTTAAGATTTGAGAACCGCTGCTAGAGTATCTCTTAATCCCTCAAGCTTGTCATCCCAACTGAAATCCCACAGAGAAAAACAACACATATTTCAGTATTTTTTTCTCCAGAAGAATTGGAGCTTTTCTCTTCCAGTTACAGCCTTAGCCATTTTCCTCAATGAAATATAACAGTAGCCTTAGAGGTGGTTTCACGAGTTATTCAGTCCATGCTCCATCCCTCATATGTTTATTTGTACCATCTTACATTCCTACACCTTTGCCAGTGCCGTGGTCATTCCTGTTTAGGCTGGAGAGAAGCCTTGCAATAGCTGTCAGGGACCTGGTGAGACCTTGGCCATCCTTACCTGCTGGGCAGATGTAAGTTGAGGCCAACGTCCTGGCCCAGAGCAGAAATTATAGCCTGCTCGGGGAAGCATGCAGCAGGCCAGAAAGGGCCCTGTCCAAGGCTAAACCGTCTTACCATTGTATTGCTGCTCCAGAGAGGAAGGTGTGTGTTTGTGTAGCAGGACTGAGGACACATGAAAGGAAACTCAGGGCGTGGGGTGTAGAGACAGAGCAGGGGAAAGCAACTCACACTTAAAAGGGGCCATATTTTATTTTCTAATAAAGATGTATTTTTATTTCAACAGTATATAAAATTATCTTAAGATGTGTTTGGTTAATCTCGATATCATTTGGTCATTAAAAATTTTTTTACAGGCTTTCTATCATGTGTCTGAGAATGGGGAGGGTGTGCAAATATAAAGAAGAGTGATTTCACAGAGAAGGAGGAATAATAAAACAGTAATAGTTTCCAGGTATTAGTTACTATATCTGTCAAGTACTTTACATACACTTTCTCTTTTAAGTCTCAAAACACCTTAAGATGTAAGTTTTATTATAATAATTATTATTTTTTAATAGTGAGTAAACAGTGACTTGGATAGTAAAGAAATGTGCCCAATGTCACACAGCTTCAGTGTGACACAGATAATAAGTTTCAGAGCCAGGATTCAAGCCCAGCTCTATTGATAACTCTGCAGCCCACAATCTGGACCATTATATCACTCAGTCCACACAGCAGATATTCTTTCACTTTTGAATGAAGTATCTGGCAGGACCCTATTATTAACTTAGACCCCAAAGCAGCCAGATTTGGACACGCTGACCATCCCATTATACCCCCTGTATCAGTTATCTGTTGTCAGAGTAGTGCTGTGTAACAAAGTGCTCCTAGCTCAGTGGCTTGAAATAATCATTTCCTCTTAAGGGTCTGCAGGTTAATGGGAGGCTCTGCTACAGGTGGTGGTAGCTGGAGGTCAGCTGAGTGAGGCTGGACTGGGCTGGGTGGGTCTGCTGGAGGCTGTACATCTGTGCAGACACTTTTCATGGGAGTTAATTCTGAGACCTAGCTTGAAGGATGGCAGCTGTCTGGGGGAAGCTCTTTTTGTAGCAATGGCTGCAAAATGCAAGAGGGTACCCCTAACTCTGCAAACACATTTCCTGCCTCTGTTTGTGTCATGTCTGCTACCATCCCATTGTCCAGAGCAAGTCACGTGGTTGGGCCCAAAGTTAAGGGGCAGGACTGCAAAGTCATATGGTGAAGAGCATAGATGTGCACTGGTGATGGTGAAGAACTGGTGCTAATAATTCGATCTGCCTAACCCAAACCTAACATCTGCCCACACAGTGTGCCTATAAATTAATGTGTGGGTAGGTACACATGAGATTTATGGAGGTACTGTTATGAATAGTATACAACAATTATATGTACATGATAAAAATGTAGAGTTTATAGTCTAGTGGGAAAGGGAGCCAAAAAAACTAATAATAAAAAAGAAAACAACTGCAAAAAGGAATGTTAGAATTTATTTTATTGGCTCTGGGCCTAAAGAATGTGGACACGTTATAATTCTCTTGAGACAGATTCAGCAGCTTTCTATAGGAAAAAAAAAAAAGATGTTCCCTTGTTTCTGAAGTTTCTTTAGCTCATAGGATTTGAAATCACTGTCTTATCCTATTGAAAGAGTATGCAGTGTGATGGTGTTGAGAACTTGATGGTGTCAGCTTTATCACTGATGTTTAAACACTTAAGGATTTCTTTTTAAAAGAGATGGGAAACCCACATGAATGAAAATATCAGTTATGTCAGGGTACTGTGATATGGGTAGTAGCACTCTTCCTTTATATATTCTTAAATGTTGTCAAATTGGTAATGTAGCTGTCCCATGTCTCAGTATCTGATGGGGACCTTCAGATCAATTAAAATCCTAGGAAAATAGTCTGAGGCACTGCAATGCCACCTCTCTCCACCTCCAATGGATTCCCTGGTATTCTTGGCAACTTCCGGAATGGTGAATGTTGGTGGCCTGAAGTGTCTTTCCCCTGACCTTTGTTGTCCCAGGTTCTTCTCTCTACTCTGCCACCTTGTGGATTTTTTGGGAATTGTGTCTTCTACGGTGAGCCCTGTTGACTCACCTAATTGATCTGGCTGACACTTTCCCTAGAAAGGAGCATAGGCAGGTAGAAGAGAATTCTCCCCACCAGAGTGACACTCACAATCAGGTTACCTTGCTCTTTCAGTTTTTCTATAGTTCCCCCTTTTGAGATGATATCTCCAGAGCCCACCTGAAAGGCATTTGAATGACCCTGTGAGTATCACACCTGAGGGGCCCTCTCCACCTGAGACCTTGAACCAGCATCCCAGGGTGGGATACAGGCTTTCTCCAGTCTCACTTCTCCTGTCCACCCAAGGTTCCCTTTTCTCTCTCTCTCTCTCTCTCTCTTTTTTTTTAAAATTAGAAAAGTAACACGAGACTTCCTTGGTGGTGCAGTGGTTAAGAATCCGCCTGCCAATGCAGGGGACATGGATTCATTCCCTGGTCTGGGAAGAGGGACTTCCTTGGTGGTGCAGTGGTTAAGAATCCGCCTGCCAATGCAGGGGACACGGATTCAATCCCTGGTCTGGGAAGATCCTACATGCCACGGAGCAACTAAGCCCGTGTGCCACACCTACTGAGCCTGCGCTCTAAGGGCCCGCGAGCCACAACTACTGAAGCCCCCGTGGCTAGAGCCTGTGCTCCACAACAAGAGAAGCCACCACAATGAGAAGCCCGCGCACCGCAACGAAGAGTAGCCCCAGCTCGCCACAACTAGAGAAAGCCTGCGCGCAGCAACAAACACCCAACACAGCCGAAAACAAACAAACAAACAAATAAATAAATGGAGAATATTAGAAACAATATTAAAAAAAAAGTAACATAAGCTTACCTAGAGCTTACGGTCCAGTGGAGGAGACAGATTTTAAAAAGTAAACAAAGACAACATTTACCCATTACGGGGAGTGCTGTGAGGTAGAGAGTCATGGTGGTTGTGGGGTGGCAGGGAACCTTCATTAAGTATGCTGGTAAAGACAGGCTTGCTTGAGCAAGAGAAATTACAAATTGAAACCTGAAGACTGAGAAGAATCCAGTCATTAAAAGAGGGAGGAAGAGCATTTGCAAAGATCCTGGGTGGGAAAGAGCTTGTTAAATTGAAAGTAACGAAGTGTAGCTGGATTGGCATGAGCTGGAGGGGTGAGCTTGGAGTGGGGTTGGAAAAAAACCACAGTCCCAGGTAACGCAGCGTCCTGTAGTGCATGGTAGGGTTTCTGATTCTGTTCTGAACCCAGTGGGAAGATAAAGAAAGACTCGTAAGCAGGGAAGTGATGAGGTCCAATTTATATTTTGTAATTCTGTTTTAAGAAGACCATCATTACTGCTGCATGGAGAATGGATTGAAGCAAACAGGGAGGGAAGCTGGGAGACCAGTTGGGAGCCTGGTGCAGGAGGCTGGGTGAGAAGTAGCAGTAGCCTAGACTCTGGTAGTGGCATGAGAGATGGAAGAATCTGGACCTACACTGTTCAGTGTGGTAGCCACTAGCCACATGTGGTTACTGAGCACTTGAAATGTGCAAGTATAAAATACACACCAGGTTTTAAAGACTTGGTACAAAAAAAAAGAATGTAAAATATCTGATTAGTACTTTATCTTGATTACATGTTGAAACAATATTTTGCGTATTTCATGTTAAATAAAATATAATTTAAACAATTTTACCTGTTTTTTTACTATTAAAAAATGTGGCTACTAGAAAAATTTAACTTATGTGGCTTGCATCCATAACTTAATTATGATTTTATTGGACAGTACTGATACAGACAGCAGTTACCAAATTAAAAAATACTTTTGTACTGAATTTACATTGGATACATTAGAAATTTCTAGCTAGGTATACATTTTTTTTCTGGTCCATAGAAGATGTTTATTTGATATAACAAAACAATGCAGTTAGTGTTTGTTCCAACCACAAAGAACAAAAAGAATAAAAAACTGGACAATGCACGTAAAAAACCTGCTTCGTGTGACAAATGTATATTGCTAAAATAGTGCTCCTAAAATTTCTCAGTTATTGAAAACTGTATGAGAACAGAAGGATGTCAATAGCAGCAGAGTACATAAAACCAAACATCTAATTTTGAGCAAATTAACATGAGGCAACTTTGCTAACAGTGCATGATTTCTTTTCCTTGATAACAGTCGGTTCAGACTATTTTTATACCAGCAGAATGGGCAGAACATTTAAGTTTAATATCAGTTACACAACATTAGCATAAACTTGGGCAACCACCGATAGGGGGTTGTTTTCTTTTGAGCTGGCAAAGTAACTACAGAAACATCAGATCATTTCTCTGAACTGAGAATTTTATCCCAATAAATGCCACATACCTTCCACACATATTTTTATAATATATTTAATAATTTATGTGATATATATTGGTGATTTGAATTTAAAAAGACTTCAGCTTATTGAGATTTTATTATCTTTATAAAAATAAACTTAAGTGTGGAGTAAGGCTACTTACAGTATTACTGACTTATTGTACAAGGCCCCTTTGGGGTATAATGCGAAGAGCTCCAGGCTTTAAAAACAGAAGAATTTGGCTCGACTTCAGCAAAATATATGAACTTGGACATCATTTCACCTGTCTGAACCCCAATTCCTTACTTGTAAAATGAAGATGAGCCATGCATCTCATCCCTTATCCCTCATCCTTAATCATCCATGTGGTAGGTACTGTTATTTCCTTTGTACAGGAGAGGAAACTGAAGTTCAGAAAGGATAAGTGATTGACCGAAGTTTATGTTGCTAGAAAGAGGGGAAGCCTGGGCATGAACCCTGGTCTATCTGGCTTCAAGGTCAGCTGAAAAAAAAATTTTTCCCCTCATTAGGCTCCTTGCTAATTTCCCTGCTAATTTCTGAAATTACTGGGAAGGTCAAAATGGATCGGTGAATGGGTTTTGGAAAAATGTCATAAAATATGTAAATGTGAGAGGTGATTAATTCTCAATGAAACAGTAGGAGCATAAACTGAAGCTACAGATAAACACAAACTACTGCATGATGTATATATAGACATATCTATTTAAATGAAATGGTTGTCATGTGTTGCTTTGTCAAATTCAAGCTCCAAAAGTTTGATGACAGAGGGATAATTTCCTTCCTCAGGATGAAAATTTATAGGAATTCAGAGGAAAATATTTTCGTGATCATACTGAAAATGTAGCGTCAGATGCGTTTAGCATCCTGCTGTGAGTGCCGTTAGTCAGAGCATAAACAGCCTTTGGGCCGGATGTGGCTTTCTTCAAGTAGGCTGGCTCTTTGACCGGGGGGATTCATTCTGCAACAGGCGCAGAGAGGGATCAAGGCAGGATGAAGAGGTTGTTTGTGCTCGTGCTGTCTCTCACCTTACTGATTTTCTTCTCAGGTGAGCATTAACTCCCGAAACCTATTTCTGTGCTGACAAGATAAACTGAAATAAGTCTATCTTATATTTTTAACATATTTTTTCAAAATTTCAAGTAATATGTAATGTATAATAATTCAGTGCTTCTTTTCTTGTCTTCCTAAGAGCAGGCTCCCGGAATTGGTATAATTAGGGATAAATTATTTTTTTTAATCTTTAAACATATTGAACACTAATTCTCAAAAATGCTGATAAATCTTCAAGGATACCGTCTTTTAGAGTTTATCTGAGATCATCAGAATTTGATATACTTTCGTTTTTCCTTTTTTTTTTTGGCTATGCCGTGTGGCTTGTGGGATTTTAGTTCCCCGACCAGGGATTGAACTCAGGCCCACTGCAGTGAAAACAGGAACCCTAATCACTGGACCACCAGAGAATTCCCTTGATATACTTTTATTATAATAGTATCTTTTAGAATTTGTGGGCTTCCCTGGTGGCGCAGTGGTTGAGAGTCCGCCTGCCGATGCAGGGGACACGGGTTCGTGCCCCGGTCCGGGAAGATCCCACATGCCGCGGAGCGGCTGGGCCCATGAGCCATGGCCGCTGAGCCTGTGTGTCCGGAGCCTGTGCTCCGCAACAGGAGAGGCCACAACAGTGAGAGGCCCACGTACCACAAAAAAAAATAAAATAAAATAAAAATTAGAATTTGTGTGTGATTATCAAAACTTGACTTACTTTAGTTATAATATTTTCTTTGAGGGATCGTGGGTGCTTATCAAGTTTAATATAACCTTATTGTCATGGGGGAATTTTCTAATAACAACTTACACTTGATTTAGTGTATTGAGGATTTAAAAGAATCCCACCAAAGCAACCCTGAGGGACAATAAACACACTGACCAGTGAACTGAAGAAAATATGTTTAAAGAAACATGTTCATTAAATTAACAGCCACCTTTAGAGGAATGAGCCATGGCGGCAGCAGGTAAATGTGCAGCTTTTACTCTGAGTTAACCATATTAGAAACAATTAAAAATTCCCCTCTGAGCCCTCGGGAACGCCACGTCCTTTGGGACAGGTCCCTTTGAAAGAACTTTTGTGCGTTGACCCAAATTGGACTTGCAAATGCTTCGCCTTGGACGGTGAGACGGAGCATGGATGCGTGTGTCTGAGAGTCCCTAAGGTCCCTTTCTGACTTTTTCAGGGGCCTCCCCGATTCTGACGGAAAAGCAGGCCAAACAGGTCCTGAGATCCCGGCGCCAGGACAGGCCGAGCAAACCCGGGTTCCCCGATGAGCCCATGAGGGTGAGTTCCGGGCTCTGGCTGTTGGAAGGGAGAGGGAGATCATTTGAATGCTTGTTCGTTATGAACCCAAATGAGGTGCTGGTCCCAGCCCAGCATGGGTGCTAGATGGAGGTTCTGTGGAGTCCCAGGTGTAAGGTGATCTCACCTTCTTATTCACGCCTTTTCTTCTCCGGAGGTGCCAGCTCTGCTCCCCTACTGTTCGAACAGTATTTAAAGTGGAAACAGTGGGGCCGATGGTGGGAGTCCAGAATCCCGCTTGGGCGGCTGGGTGGCTCCCCTGAATGGGATGATAGGGAGCTGTGCCCTGAGGCTGGTGCCAACCCCATCTGCTCCCTCTTCCCTTGGGTGCCGGGCAAGCTGGACCAGCATCCCCGGCTAGTGATGCTCTGTCTGGGTAGGCAGAACCTCTGCCCCTGCTGCCACCAGGTTCCACCCTCGCCTTGTGCCTCCGATTTTGGTCTTTGGCCTCAGCTCTGCCCTGTAGGTTTGTGGCATCCACCTAGTCTTTCTGAACCGGAGTACCCTCCACTGCCTTCATTCTGTGACTTGTGGTGGGTGCTACTAGACCCTGCCACCCTGGCCTCGGGCCAATTCGGGCCTGGCTTGTCTCTCCCTCCCACGACGGAAGTGCTGACATTCCTGGTATTTTTACCCAACTCAGGTGAGGGTAAGTGGCAGGGACCCAGGCAGAGTCAGCGTGTCTGTGAAGCCGTGTCTGTGGTCAAGGCTGGTCTCCCACCTGCGCCCACATCAGCCGGGCCGCACGCTCACCCTCTGTTCATTGCATCTCTGTGTCGAGGCCCAGAGGATCTGCGGCAGCGCTGGCCTTTGCTCCCTGCGGAATCGTGGGAGTAGTTGGATTAGTTCACTTAAAAGTCTCGCAGTGTGATGCCAGGTCGCACAGCGGTGAAGAGCACTGGCTGTGGGCAGGCTGTCCCGGTTTGAATCTCCCCATTTTCAAACTATATAACTTTGAAGAAGTCTCCTCACTTTTCTGTACCTCAGTACTCTCGACTATGAAAAGGGGGTAAACAATATTATTACTTATATTTCTATAATATTATTATTATAAGAGCATGAAACAACTACTTTATGAGAATAAAGTAATTCATAGTAAGGCGCTTAAAATGG
Source organism: Phocoena sinus (assembly GCF_008692025.1). Classification (NCBI taxonomy): domain Eukaryota; kingdom Metazoa; phylum Chordata; class Mammalia; order Artiodactyla; family Phocoenidae; genus Phocoena; species Phocoena sinus. The sequence goes on along the minus strand of NC_045782.1, from coordinate 27,062,885 downwards.
TACTCAGCAAGCAGTAACAACTCCTTTGAGTATTAAGTACCGGGGACGGGGTGGGGCCGAGGCTGCAGACTGCCGCCTGGGTTTCTGCTCAGAGTTGGTGGCAGACACAGAAGAATCAGCAAATCACTGTTTCACAGAACGGCTTAGAAACGAGCAAGCGATTCAGGCTGTTAGGGGTGGGCGTGGCTTTGTTCTCTTGGGTGGGAGAAGTCAGAGGCGGCTGGAATCTCCACACGCAGGTGGAAGGGGTCTGGGAGGTGGGCCGGAGCAAGAGCAGCAGGGCTTCGGGTACGTTGGGCTTTTCCTTGGGTTCAGTAGAGGACAATCAAAGCGTGTCTCGAATGGGCGAGTGCACAGTCGGGTTTTAGACAGATGGTTTGAGATGCATTTAGAAGAGGCTCAGCATTGAAGTCTGAGCACACCGGGGCTCAGAGGTGCGCAGAGACAGAGGATCCCGAGGGGATGAGAAGGAATGTGAGGGGATATTGGGGGAAACCAAGCCTCCAGCACGGGGGATGAGGGTTGGGAAGGGGCGGCGTGGATGGTGAGGGAGCCAGTGAGGAGCAGGATGCCTGGCCCGAGGGTCCCTGGGGAACTCTAACTGGCTCTTTGCTCTTTTGGGGTGATGTCTGGAGGGGCCGTTCCAGAGGCTCTTCCCTGGGGGCCCTGGAGGCTGTGGGAGGCTGGTTCAAGGGGCTCTGAGGCAGCAGGCCCCCCCCAGGTGCTCAGTAGACAGGCTCTGCTCAGCCCCAGCGTTGGCTGGGTGTTTTCTCTGCCGGCATCTGGCCCTGGCTGCCCTGAGCTCTGGTTGTGGAAGGGCGGCCTGGGCAGGGACTGGAGTTGGTTTAGGCATCAGGCAGCACGTGGGTGTGGGTATTACGGCTCTGCTTCCGCCCCCAGCTTCCTTCCTCCCCCCATGCCAGCTGCACACCGTGCTACACTTTATCCCCAAACGCTGCTTGGGGTGGTCCTTCCCTGCCCAGAACTTCCAAGAGCTCCTTCTCTCTCATTTCCCTCCTCCTGGCTCCTGGTCATCACCTGCCTTCACCTGTGACAACTCTCTGCTTGCCTCTGGCGTTACTACTTTACTGAATATCTGGCTTTTTGGGTTTTGTTGGTTTTGGTCATCTTTTATAGGCTTGACCACCACTGACTCATCTTAGCTGCCTTGAACCTGCCTGATCTAGTTTCTGTGATTCTCTCTAGACTCACCCACCATTTCCTACCCATCCCGTGTATGGTACAGTCCTGTATGTCTGTCACAAAGACACTGACCTGTGTCCAGAATCCTCAGCCACTCATTCAAGTTTGGAAAAATGCCTGTGTGACCTACAGTTGAAATGTGAACATAAATATGCAATAAGTTGGGCTTCCCTGGTGGCGCAGTGGTTGAGAGTCCGCCTGCCGATGCAGGGGACACGGGTTCGTGCCCTGGTCTGGGAAGATCCCACATGCTGCGGAGCGGCTGGGCCCGTGAGCCATGGCCGCTGAGCTTGTGCGTCCGGAGCCTGTGCTCCGCAACGGGAGAGACCACAGCAGTGAGAGGCCCGCGTACCGCAAAAAAAAAAAAAAAAAAAAATGCAATAAGTTATTTGGCGGCTAGCCTATACCTGTAGTTCTCATCTGGGGGTGATTTTGCTCCCCCACCCCAGGGACATCTGGCAATGTCTGGAGACATTTTTGGTTGTCACAACTGGTGGGAGGAGGGTTTGCTATTGGCATCTAATGGGTTAGGGCCAGGGATGCTGCTAAACATCCTACAAAGCACAGGGCAGCTCCCACAACAAAAATGATCTGGCCTGAAATGTAATAGTGCCGGGGGTGAGGAACACTGGCTATGATGATGGACAGTCTCTTTCTCTTTTACTGCGTGTGTCACTCTGTGTGTCTCTCGCACTGTCATACATCCACCCACACGCAGTACTGGCTGAACCAACACATAGTTTCTGGAATCACATTTTTCTTAGGAGCATGTTTCTTAACCTTGGCCACATGCTGGAACCAAATGGGGAGGTTAAGAATCTGATGCCTGGGTTCCCCGCACAGAGGGGTGCCCTGCGGTGTGTCCTAGGCATTGGGGAGGGGGGTGAGAGCCCCCTAGGTGGCATCAATGTGCAACTGAAGCTGAGAACCAGTGGGCCAAGCCTTCTGGGGGAGACCCGCCATGGGTAACAGCAGCTCCCGTGGTCCGGTTGGGAATGCATTTAGCTGAGTGTTGAAATGAGGGTCTGGAGAGTAGATGGGATACTTGTTCAAATGCAGGTCAGAGAGACAGAGTGAGAGGGTCAGGTGGTCGATCAGAGAGCACTCCTTGCTGACCAAGATGGGCACTTAATTATACTTTACCTCGACTGTGCCCTGCCGAGCACCAGGCACTGAGGACATAGACTAGACATTCTTCGTTCGTTTGAGATGCTTGTGTCCACTGCATGGTGACGGATGAGCCAGAGCATCCAGCCTGTTTCCAGCTCTCTAACAAGGTCATCTGGCACACGGGGTCTGAGGAGAGGGCCTTCAAGCTCCAACCGGAAGGAGGAGAGAGGCTGGTCAGGCTTCTTGGAGGAGACACCACCGAGCTGAGGCTTGAAGGATGTGGAGTTTACAGGCAGTGCAGCGGTGGGTGAGGTGGGAAGAGAGTTCCCCCTCAGTGTGATTCCAGGCGGTGTTCTGCACAAAGTGGTTGTGGACTTTGGGCTTTAGAATGAGGATGAGTCCTTTCCTTTTTTTTCCTTACAGAGAAAACCCAGTTTTCTCTGTAAAATGCAGAGTTTGGCCCAGAGTCTGACTAGAAATTTCATCCCAGGTCTCATATAGAATGTGAGGGTCTGGATAGAGCTTCAGGATGATAGGTTCTTGGTGCCAGTCAGCAACTGGTAGGAAGAGCCCTGGCAGCCGGCTGTGGACTTGGTGAGGGCCAGAGGGGTTTATCTGGAGGCCCTGGAGGGGCTTATGTAGGCATTTTTCTCAAACACCAGGGCCTCCCGGCCTCCTGCACTTGCTGTCTGACCTGGTTCCCCCTTGTGGCTTGTTGTTGACTTTTCCTATTAAGGGATTTATTGAGAGCAAGATGAATAATACGAACCACCTGTTATATAAAAAGAAGCAATTCACCCCCTTTTAAAAAGATGACAGTATTTTGTATTGAAGTACAGTTGATTTACAGTGTTGTGTTAGTTGCTGCTATACAGCAAAGTGACTCATTTATATATATATGACGCATTTACATATATATAACGCATTTATATATATATAACACATTTATATATATATATTCTTTTTCATATTCTTTTCCGTTATGGTTTATCACAGGATATTGAATGTAGTTCCCTGTGCTGTACAGTAGGACCCTGTTTCGATTCACCCCTTTTATCTGAGCGGCTGACAGATGTCACAGCCATCCCAGCCTGCATCACTGCTGAATGAAGCGTTGGATGCAGTGACCCCACGTTTGTCAGCAGGTCACCAGGAGGCCATGAGGTGGGACCTCTGGCCAAGGGAACCACCCTTCCCTGCTCTTTACCTCTTGCCGAGACCACCTTCTATTCTCCTTCTTTCTTTGTGCAAACCATCTGCTTACATATCCCTTTGCTAGAGATGGACACACTGTCCTGTGTGTTCAGGATGGTACATATTGCGTGTATGTGTGGATTGCGTGTGAGTGTGTGTGAACGTTTGTGTATGACCGTGCATGTATGAGGATATATATGTATGTGAGGGTGTGTGTGTGAGGATATGTATGTGACTGTACATGTGTGAGGGGGTGTGTGCGTGTGTATGTGAGCGTCTGTGTATGGGTGTGTGTATGATTCTGTGTGTGCATGTGTGTTTTGGAACAGGCCTTGCAGGATAATTTTTTCAGAAGCTCTGGATTCCAGTTTCCTGCCTTTTGACCTTCACTTGAGTGTCTGGGATTTATGGGATGATGGGTGGTGGGCACAGAAGGTCCTCTCGGGGCCAGGTTGGAAGGACCTGGCTGTCATAGTGGAGTGGACTTCCGTTCTGTACCCAGTGGGAGCCACCAAGGGATTTGAAGTGGGGGGATGATGGGATTGGGGCTGGCGTGCAGGAGCCGTTTAGAGGCTCAGGACACAGCCTCTCGGACGCTGGCCTTCAGTTACCATTATACGTGGGACATGGGAGATTACATTGTTGGACATGTTATCGTACCTCCTTCCCATGGCAGCCTGGAGACAGACAGGTGGGCTGGGATGGATGAGCAGAGGTAGTGATCTCTGGGAATGCGTGTGCCCTCGGGAGCTGAGCTCTGAGACTCGTGTGCTCACCACTAACTCAAAATTACCGAGAGATGACCGGGTGCATTATTTCATTTCGCTTCTCCCCTCTGAGGGACTGAGCGGAAGAAAACCCTTTCAGAGAGGGGAGAGGCCATTGACGAGATGGATGGTGCTTTGGGAAAGTAGTAAGAATTCAAAGGTAGTAAGAATTCAAAGTGAAAGCACATATGAAGATTTGCAGTAGTCTCTCCTCGGGAGTATCTGTAAAACAATGTTATATTCTTGACACTTGGCTTTAATATTGGCAGATGTTGGCTTCTGTGGGATGATAGGTGTTTCAGAAACAGGTTCAGGCAAGCTATGCCCACACATGCAAGGGACTGGACCCTTTTGACACCTTGTATCCTGCCTATTCATGGCAACAACTGTTCTTTTTTGCCTGTGTGGTGGATAATGCATTGAAAAGATCACTGGTGTGCCCTGCATTGTGGGGAGGGCTGGCTTCCACCCCAGAGGAGTGGGAACACCTTGCTGGCACCCTTGATGGAGAAAGGTAGGGCCTCAGTGAGGATGGGGGGAGAGAGGAAGAGGAGACCCGGCTCCGGGGAAGAAAGCAGGAGGGGTTCTGAGTGCATGGAGGCAGCTGGGGAGGAAGAGGATGAAAGGCCCTGAGCTGGGGGATGTGAACACGGGTCAGAGAGAGGGGGCAGGTGGGGAGGTAGAGAGGGCCCAGACCTGACAGATTCCCTGTGGCAGGAAATAGCTAACACATCTATTTTATGGCAACGCCTTGACATTGGGTTAGAACTTGTTCTCAGCTCTGTGCTGTGATTACCCTGTGAAGCCTCCAAACCGTAGGAAAAGTCTGCTGTGCATAGCAACCTTGTGTTAGTGGCTCTTTGGGGGAATGACAGATGGCAGGTGTGTGCTGAAGGGGGGCTGACGAAAGAGGGAGGTAGTCGCTCAGATCTGGACGCTGCAGTGGTGGAGAAGCACGAGTCCCAGATCTTCAGAGATTTTGGGGAATTGGGTTCTAGATGTCACAGGAGTGGGATGGGCACTCCAGGAAGCCTGGGATTCACGTGGGGACACCCCATCTGGAGACATCTGGGTTTCAACTGAATTCATTTGCTACTCTAGGACTTAGGACTTCAGTTTGTGAAGACATCATGTTAGAAGAGCTTGTAACAAAGCCTCAAGGTCCTAATGGAGGAAAAACAATTTGAGAATCTGATGAGGACAGGGCTGTGTGAAAAGAAGGGCTGGACTTGTGGTTAGAGGGAAGAAGCTAGAAAGAAGAATCCTGAACTTTCCCTGGAATGTGTCCTCAGTCATGACTGTGCTTCTGTGGATTTTCAGGGATTAGGGCTGAACGCTTGCAACTCAAAAAGTGGTCCCCAGCCAGGCCGCTGGGCTTCACTTGGGAGCCCAGAGCCTCAGGCTCCTCCCCATACCTGAAGGCGGATCTGGGCCACAAGGCTGGGTGACCGAGGTGCACATTTAAGTTTAAGAAGTGCTGTCCTAGAGAAGTGGCTCTTAGCCTCTGCTCCGGGCATCCTGGGGACTGGGAACCAGCCTGCGCTTGTTTTGTTTTGACACAAGGATCCCTCTTCCTTCCTCTGGGCGCTCTGCTCATGTGGATTCCTGTTTTCCAGGACCCCTGGCTCCTGGTTTCTCCTCCTGCTTTGTGGTTTTTGCTGCTCAGTTTCCTTTGCTGGGTTCTTAGCCCTTGACGGTCCTTTAAATGTCAGAGCATCCCAGGGCTCTGCTCTCTGCCTTTTCTAGTCCCCGAGCTTAAATATCACCTCTATGCTGATGGCCACACGTTCCTATCTCTAGCCTGGACTCTGTCTGTGAGCTCCCTCACGCGACTGTCCACTTGGCTGTTTGCACTGGAACATTTAACCAGCATCTCAGACTTAACAGCCTCAGGAGGAATTCCAGATTGTTGCCTTCCACCAGCCCTGCCCTTGCCTTCCACGGTGGGGTAAGGTGGGCCACCTCCTCCTAGTTGCATGGGTCCCAAATCCAGAATCTGACCACTTCTCACCCTCCCCTGCCACCACCCGAGTCCCTAGAGTGGACTGAGCAATACTCTGTTACCCTGCCTCCCTCTTCCTCTCTAGATCCCTCTGCATCTGTTCTCAGCAGAGAAGCAGTAGTCAGTTCTTAAAAACGTAAACCGGATCCCATCTTTCTCCTGCTCAAAACCTTCCAATGACCTCCTGCCTTACTCCAGACAAATCCATGGTCCTATAGTCGCCTACTAGGCCCTAGAGGTCTGTCCGCTCCCTCTGCTCCCTCCTTGGCCTCTACCTGCATCTCATCCCTGCCTCCTACCCCTGCCGCTGTTCCAGCCATGCTGGCCTCCTCATTGCGCCTTGAATGTGTCAGGCTTGCTTGTCCCTTCATTGATGTAGTTCAGGCTATGTGGAAAGCAGTGTTGCGTTTATTCTGTAACTTGCTTTTATTCACTCAATAATACATCTTGTTCTAGCTCATTTTAAATTGAAGCATAGGGTAAATGTATGATGCTATGGTCTGAATGTCTGTGTCCCCCCAGACCCCAAATTCATATGTTGAAATCTTAACTCGCAAGTGATGGTATTAAGGGATGGGGCCTTTGGGAGGTACTTAGGTCATGAGGGCTCTGCTCTCATGGATTGTAAATGGGATTAACACCCTTATAAAAGAGGCCCCCAAAGCTCCCTAGTCCCACCAGCCACGTGAAGATATAACGAGAAGTCTGTGACCTGAAGGAGAGCCCTCACCCACCCATACTGGTACCCTGATCTTGGATTTCCACCTCCTGAGCTGTGAGAAATAAATTTCTGCTGTTTATAAGCTGCCTGGTTTGTGGTATTTCAGGTTATAGCAGCCCGAATGGACTGAGACATATTACAACTTATTTATTTAGCCCTGCCTGGAACAATGGCCATTTTACTTATTTCCAATGATGAAGATCCTTGTACACATGTGTGTTTTGCCGAGTTCAGCGATAAGAAATGAAATTTCTGAGTCAGAGGGTTTATGTACTTCCAGGTGAAGTGGGTACTGCCAAATTGCCAAACTGACTTACCAGCTCCCCACCAGTAGTGTGTATAAGAATACCTAGATCCCCACCAGTAGTGTGTATAAGAATACCTAGATCCCCACCAGTAGTGTGTATAAGAATACCTAGATCCCTGTACTCTTGTCAACACTTGATATTATGAAAGTTTTGTGTGTACAACTTTCAAAATGGAAAGAAATCCTATCTGCTCTTCTATCTGCATATGTATATGGAGACATGTTGCCAAACAATAATGACATTATTTTCACCATGATAAAATTTGGGACAAATTTATACTTTTTATTTTCATGCTTTTTGCTATTACTTAGTATATTAGTTTCTTAAGGCTGCCATGACAAAGTACCACAAACTGGATTGCTTGAAACAATAGAAATCTATTTACTTATCTATCTATCTATTAATTAATTACTTAATTAATTTTTTTTTTTTATTTATTATTTATTTATGACTGTGTTGGGTCTTCATTTCTGTGCGAGGGCTTTCTCTAGTTGGGGCAAGCGGGGACCACTCTTCATCGCGGTGCGCGGGCCTCTCACTATCGCGGCCTCTCTTGTTGTGGAGCACAGGCTCCAGACACGCAGGCTCAGTAGTTGTGGCTCACGGGCCTAGTTGCTCCGCGGCATGTGGGATCTTCCCAGAACCAGGGCTTGAACCCGTGTCCCCTGCATTGGCAGGCAGATTCTCAACCACTGCGCCACCAGGGAAGCCCACTTAATTAATTTTTAATGGTCGTGCTGGCAGTGTGTGGGATCTTAGTTTCCCCACCAGGGATCGAACCTGCACCCGCTTCAGTGGAAGTGCAGAGTCTTAACTACTGGATCACCAAGGAGGTCCAACAATAGAAATTTATTCTCTCACAGTTTGGGAGGCTAGAAGTTTGAAATCAAGGAGCTGGCAAGGTTGATTCCTTCTGGGAGCTTGGAGGGAGAATCTGTCCCATGCTTCTCTCCTAGCTTCTGGTGGTTGCTGGCAATCTTTGGCATTTCTTCACTTGTAGCTACATTACTCCAATCTCTACATCTGTCTTTACATGGCCTTCTTCCCTGTGTGTCCCTGTGTCCAAATTTCCTTCTTCTAAGGATGCTAGTCTTTGGATTTAGGGCCTACCCTACTCCAGTATGACCTTGTTTCCAAATAAGACCACATTCACAGGATTCAGGTGGACATGAAATTTGGGGGGACATTATTCAATTCAGGACATTCAGTTTTTTATTTTTAATAAAGGTATGTGTAGTTTTCACCGAAAACAACACAGGAGAGGGTTTAAGAGTGGGGCAGCAGAGCGCTCAGTCTGAATCCCAGCTCACCACTTACTGGCTATCACATCCTGGCCAGGTTGCTTAAACTCTGTAAGTCTCAGTTTTCTTATCTATAAAATGGGATATGATAATCAAACCTACCTCAGAGACTTATTGTGAGAGGAAGCATGCAAAGCACAGTGCCTGAGTGATGACTTTGGCTCTCATTCTTCTTGTTTTTTACAAAGCAGCAGCTGAATAAATACTTTTTAAAATATAACAAAACAAAAACCTCTTTGGCTCCTCACTGCTTATAAGATAAGGGCCAAGTATCTTGGCCTGGGAGACAGACCAGCCCTAAGCCACCATTGTGTCCCATTTCCTGCCACTCGTCCAAGGCCATTTATGCTCCAACCACCTGGAACTTCTCACTGTTTTTAAAAATAAACCATCCTCTCCCTGGTCTCAGCATCCTTTCACCAATGATTCCCTTTGCCTGCAGAGCTATTCTCCATTATTTATGCCTGGTACCCTCTTCTTCATTCTCAATGTCACTTTTTCTATCTCCCCTGAGTTGGTCCTACCCTCCTAGTACTCACTCACAAAACAATACTATATATAGGTACATCTATATGTATGTAAATTTCTAGAAAAAGGTCTAGAAATATGATCAGTTGACTCTTAATTATGTCATCTCATTCAGGAGGTTAAGATTGCAGGTACTGATCTAGGGAACTTTATATTTGATGTTTAAACTTTAAACAGTAACAATACGTTCATGTGTTACTTGTGTAATTACAAATAAAAATTTAAGCCATTCATATTTATTATACAAAACTTGGAAACCAAGAAAGGGTCAAAAGAAGAAAAAAAAAATCTGGTGTAGTCTTACTCCCTCTCTCCAAAGACAGCATTGCCATTTTTGATGTATTTCTTTTTAGTCTTTTTGTGTGTATTTTTAAAAAGTATAATCACACTCTACAATTTTGTATCTTGGTTTTTCTCTTAATATTATAACATACACATTTCCTCATATTATTAGAAACTCTTTATAACCATAATGATAGTGAATTACCCTCTTTTGTTAGTTAGATCATTTCCACTATTTTTTTTAAATTTAATTTTTATTTTATGTTGGGGTATATTTGATTTACAGTGTTGTGTTAGTTTCAGGTGTATAGCAAAGTGATTCAGTTATACATATATCCATTCTTTTTCAGATTCTTTTCCCATATAGGTTATTACAGAAGAGTAGAGTTCCCTGTGCTATACAGTAGGTCCTTGTTGGTTATCTTTTTTTTTTTTTTTCGGTACGCGGGCCTCTCACTGTTGTGGCCTCTCCTGTTGCGGAGCACAGGCTCCGGACGCGCAGGCTCAGCAGCCATGGCTCACGGGGCCCAGCCGCTCCGCGGCGTCTGGGATCTTCCCAGACTGGGGCATGAACCCGTGTCCCCTGCATCAGCAGGCGGACCCTCAACCACTGCGCCACCATGGAAGCCCGGTTATCTATTTTATATATAGTAGTGTGTATATGTTAATTCCAAACTCCTAATTTATCCTTCCCCCCACCTTTCCCCTTTGGTAACCATAAGTTTGTTTTCAAAGTCTGGGAGTCTGTTTCTGTTTTGTAAATAAATTCATTTGTATCATCTTATGAGATTTCCACATATAAGTGATATCATATAATATTTGTCTTTGACTTACTTCACTTAGTATGATAATCTCTAGGTCCATCCATGTTGCTGCAAATGACATTATTTCATTCTTTTTTATGGCTGAGTAATATTCCATTCTATATATGTACCACATCTTTATCCATTCCTCTGTCGATGGACATTTAGGTTGCTTCCATGTCTTGGCTATTGTAACTAGTGCTGCTATGAACATTGGGGTGCATGTATCTTTTCGAATGATGGTTTTCACCAGAAATATGCCCAGGAGTGGGATTGCTGGGTCATATGGTAGCTCTATTTTTAGTTTTTTTAAGGAACCTCCATACTGTTCTCCACAGTGGTTGTACCAATTTACATTCCAACTTACGATGTAGGAAGGTTCCCTTTCCCACTATTTTTTCTATTATAAACAGCACTCTAAAATTTTGTTCTTAAAGTGCTTTTAATATTTTGAATTATTTGCTAAGGATATGTTCCCAGAAAATAAATTATTGGATCCAAGGATATGAATATGGTATTTTTGAACCTTTTAGTATATATTACCACATTGCTTTCTAAAAGCTTTAAAAAATAATTTGTGTCTTGTCATCCAAAAGAATGTTTCAGTAGAGGTTTTAAGGTAAAGATAATGGGAGCATGATATAATATCTTAAATTGGATATGAGTTGGCCATTTCTGGGGCAGAGTGGATGCAGTGAGGGAGGATTAGGGACGTGTGGGTGTCTGTGTGGACACCTTGGTGCCACTCATTGGCATTAGAAACCTAAGAAGAAGCAGGTTGTCTGGAATGATGGTGTGTTTGAAGTTCTTCTCTGACAGCCCCTGCCTTTGTACTTGTTTCTTCTGCTCTTGTCTACCTGGTTAACTCTTACTCATTTGTAGAGATTCACCTGAAATGATGCCTGTTTTAAGAGGCCCTCCTGATGCCCCTACCCTCCCACCATGGATTAGAGCATCCCTGTGGCCTAGTACTCACAGCACAAAATTGCTATTTCTGACTTAAAAAAAAAAATCTATCTCTCCTACTAGACTGCTCTAAACTGCTTGAGCAGATGGACTGTTTGTTTCACTTCTGGGTCCCCAGCACCAAGCACAGAATTTGACATTTACTAAATGCTCCTTATACTTGTTTCTATTCCTTTCTTTGCTTCTCTCCAGGGGAGAAATTTTGTAGGACATTACTCTACCATAGAACCTGGAGGTTATTTCAAAGAAATCTTCTATTGCCTCACTTAAATTCATTAAATTTCTCTTAGTCGTCCCAAATTTTAGGGAAAAAATTATTGCCAACTGCTGGGGTGAACCATGGAAATTCTCTAAAAAAGATGACATCCGAGCTAAAATTATGTCCTTTGTGATTGTATTCGTAAGCACTTGTGTGCCCTGGGAATATGCTTTCCATTTTGGCCTGTGTTCCTTTAAGGAATGTTCTTGCGGGGCAAGTATAAATCATATTAGCTTTATTGTAAATAGGCTTTGTGAAATATGCTTTCATTTTTAGCCCCTTGACAAATGTATGTAGTAACTCCGTTACCCTTTTGTTCCCTGTGATCTCCAAGACCAGTTCAGAGCGACTGAGATACAAATTGTGCACATCACTGATTTGCCTTCTTTCAGGGCTAAGCCTTCTAAGTGGCCCAGAGCAGTTAAGTTCTGAGCCACCCTTCTGCCTATATGATTATCTTGCTTTTACTAACGAGCAAAATAATTCATCCAAATGTCGATGGACCTTTAATTTCATGCAAATGTCACGGGAAGGATTTTGCCTTCTTGGAAAAAGATCCCACCTCGATCGATTAACTGTCTACTTTATGATTCTCAGCTTGGATCAGGTTCCAGTGGGTATTTAATTTCATTATCACACCTTTCCTGTGCCATCATAAAGGACCCCCTCCAATTTCTGCTCTAAATCTTGAGAAATTATTTACTTAAATCATTCCAGTTGGCATTGGACACGAAATGCAGATATTAGTTTTTGTTTTGCTTTAATTTTTTTCCCCTTGAAAAAAGGAATCTAAAAAAAAAAGAAAACTTATTTTTCATCTACCCCTTCTTTCTTGATCCAGGAACATTTGAGAGTACCATTAATGCTGGGTCATTTCTAACTTAGCCAACACAATTGTTGAATTTGTGGTTTTCAGCAGATTTGCAGTTTGGCTTTTCATCTTTGACTAATGATTGCTTTTAGGCCTTTGTGGCTTATTCATTTCCCTAACATTTTAAATAAATAGTGAAATGTCATGGAAACCAGGGCTTGTTTCTTTCTCTCTCTATGTGTGTGTCTGTTTTGGTTGTTTCTCTTCAACAGTGATTTCAGCCTCTATTTAGGGGTGTGAAATACATATTACTCTTTGATGCTTTTTATGTACGTTTGGCCTGGGCCATTATAATGAGCAGATTGACACAGATGCCCAGGAGACTCCCAAGGAGGATTTAGTAGGATTATGGGGAAAGAAGAGTCATTTCATTTATTCATCACTTGTTTATACGTTTCTCCTGTGAGTTTTATTGAGGCCCTACTATGTGCCAAGCACTAAACCGTATACTAGGTATTCCTTGGACACTCTCGTCAAAAAGCCAGTTGGGTATTTGGCTGAGACGGACAGGGATTAGATGAATAAGGATACCAGTGAGCATATAATTATAAGTGGTGTATAAATGCTGTGTATCAGTGGTGACATTCTTTCTTATCACCACCAATCTCATTGGAAAAGGCTTTAACTATTGGGAAGCTGTCAGGTTCATGCTCACAAATATAAGTTTTCCAGAGTTCTAATTTCCCCTTGAAAGCTCAAATTTTATCATTTTGTAACAAGCACTGTCAGTTTTCCTGGAAATGATAAGCTCACTTCATTCACTTTTGGGAAGATGTCTGCCAAACACACGCATAAAACACACCTAGTTCAACTGTTGACGCCAACAGTCCCCCAGGTGCTTTTCCTTGAGAAAATCATTGTACTTTGTCGTGCAGCAGAAGTGCTGCCTGCATGCTTCCTGTTGGTCATTTTCTTCGGCTTCACCAGGGCATGCTTCAGTGAAACTGGCATCTTGAGAATGTTTTATTTGTATTTATTTTAACTGCGACTGTGTGATGAAGGATATGTCGACCACTAGGACAGTTGGGTGCTGCTGCCTTGACTCCTGCCGAGGTGTCAGTTTTACCCACCAATGCACACAGTGAGAAGGCAAATGTCTTAGTATTACTCGAAAAATAGTTTTGACATCATGGACCCCCCGAGGGGAGCACAGACCATGCTTTGAGGACCACAGTTATATTTCATTCAACAAACATTTATTGAAAGTTTCCTGTGGACCAATTCCTGGGAGAGATGCTCCATCTACAACCTCAAGGCATGCTCACATCTTCCATATATAATAGTAACCAAAATTAACTGAGGAGGGCTTAATAAAGAGACTTTTTACAAAGGTGTGGCAAGAGGAAGGTGAACTAACAAGAAATGATAAAGGATGCAGGGCTAAGACTCCTGAGGCATGAGGGTGGAAGGAAAGAGTATGGTTCCCAGACCCAGAATGGCAGCCGTCTAGGAGCTGGGTCTTCAGGGGAGGGATGCAGCCAACCTGCCGAGACTCCTCGGAGAGGTTGCAGGGGAGTACATACCCTCACCTCTCCCTTCCTACCTCTAGGCTGCTGCTGGCGCCTCCTATACGCCAAACCCAACCGGAAACCCCAGGACACAAGGCTCTGTGGTTGCAGTTCATCTAGGTCAGTCTCTTAGTGCAAAAGGCCAGGTGAAGGAGGGGAGAGAATGGGTTTAGAAGTGAAAATGGAGACTACATATTTGGCACAGAGCTTTATTTGTACCATTTCATTTAATCCTGGCAACCCAGTGAGATAAGTGCGAGGGCCATCCCCACATTGCAGATGGACAAATTGAGGCTGGAGAGGTAAAGCAATAGTATTGGCAGGGTTTTGATTGGAACCAGACCCTGATCCGGACCCAGACCCAAACCTCTTACCCTCTCCATCACACCGCTCTGGCAAACAGGCAGGCAAGAAGATGGCAACGTGGGTTTCCTTCAGTGAGCTCCTTACACGGAACAGTTGAATAAGCAAAACTGTATGCTGAGAAGTCTTTGTTCCTTATTTACCAGCCTCCACACTGCCTTCCTGTTCCTCCCAATGACTATTCTTCTGGCCAAAGATTCCTCAGACAGGGAAGACAGGGCAGGGTTCAGCCCCAGACTCACAAACGTGTCCAGCAAGCTGCTGGGGAATCCTTGTTGGATCCCATAAGGAGCCCTCCCAGCATCCACCCCTTCCCCAGCTGCCCTGGAGACTCCACGCCCAGGACACAGGGTGCATTTTGAAGAGTTAAATGAAAACAACGATAATCAAAACAATTTTAAACTGCATGAGTCCTGGGGGAAAGAAAAAACATTTCAGGAAAATTGGACACCTCCTAATTCAATCCTTTGCACAGTCATTAAATTGAAAAAAAAATGTTATATTTAAAATAGGATGTAGACTTCCTAGGGGTTTTTCTTGAAACTTAAAAACTCAAAGTTATCGACTGGGCCGTCTGTTAAAGCTTCATTAATGCCATAGGAGGGTTTTCATGATTTAGGATTTTTATATCTATACATGCCAAAATAATCTTATATTACCACATATGACTACTCTCGCCCAAGGTGAAATGCCACTTCTCTGATTAATGGCCTGCAGCTTTGGGTTACCCGTATGTGTTTATGTGGACTGTTCCATGCACACTTTGCAATGATTCCCATCCCATAATCTCAGCACCAAGGCTTATTTCAGGGCAATATCGACAACATACATCCCACAAATTAAAAGTCATTTTTATCTCTTCTGGGGGGAAACATAAAGTTCACGTGCCAATATGTGAGCCAAGACACATGGCACCTCCACTAAAAAATCTGATGTGGCCCAATTAAGTCCCTATTGTCAGAATGTGGTCACTGCTAAGCAGAGTAACAGGGCTATGCCAGGAGAAGTCCAGAGAGCTATGGGGTCACAGGGAACCTGAGAAGGCTGCCTGGAGGAAGAAGCATCTAAGCTGAGGGCTGAAAAGTCAGATAGGAGTGAGACAGGAAAAAGAGAAGGCACAGGGGTGTTCCAGGCAGAGAAAATAGCATGAGATTAGAGAGCAGAGCAAGTGTAGCCAATCCAGGGAAAGATGGAGTGCAAAGGGTTGATGGTGGGAGAAGAGGAAATGGGTGAGGCTGGATCATCGGGAGCCCCACAAAACATTTAAGGAACTGGAATTTCTCCTGAGCCCAGTGGAAGCCATTCAAGTATTTTAAGTGAGGAAACAACATGGGTAGATTTTAAAAAATGTCACTTTGCAACAGGATAAAGAGATAGACAAACAAAACAAACAACAAGGATTTTTCACTCTCTTCTTTATAACTTTTTATTGTTACATAATTTCAAAACAGTAATATGTATCACTGTTGTGATAAAAAAAACAATAAAACCATTTTCATTTTTCATGTTTTAAAAACCTACCCCGGGGCTTCCCTCGTGGCGCAGTGGTTGAGAGTCCGCCTGCAGATGCAGGGGACACGGGTTCGTGCCCCGGTCCGGGAAGATCCCACATGCCAGAGAGCAGCTGGGCCTGTGAGCCATGGCCGCTGAGCCTGTGCGTCCGGAGCCTGTGCTCTGCAACGGGAGAGGCCACAACAGTGAGAGGCCCGCGTACTGCAACAAACAAACAAAACAAACAAACAAACAATCAAAAAACCTACCCTGGCAAAAGACTTGAACAGATACTTCACCAAAGAAGAACACAGATCACAAACAAGCATAAGAAAAGGTGCTCCATATCATATGTCATCAGGGAAATGCAAATTAAAACAGCAATGAGATACCACTACACACCTATTGGAATGGCCCAAATCCGGAACACTGACATGATCAAATACTGGCGAGGATGTGGAGCAACAGGAACTCTCCTTCACTGCTGGTGGGAATGCAAAACGGTACAGCCACTTTCAAAGAGAGCCTGACAATTTCTTACAAAACTAAGCGTCCTCTTACCATATGACCCAGCAATCATGCTCCTTAGTATTTACCCAAATGAGTTGAAAACTTATGTTCAACACAACAACCTGCACACAGACGTTTATAGCAGCTTTATCCATTATTGCCAAAACTTGGAAGCAACCAAGATGCCCTTCAGTAGGTAAATGGATAGATAAACTGTGGTGCATCCAGACAGTGGAATATTATTTAGCACTAAAAAGAAATGAGCTATCAAGCCATGAAAAGACGTGGAAGAAACTTAAATGCATATTACTAAGTGAAAGAAACTAATCTGAAAAGGCTGTATACAGTATAATTCCAATGATATGATATTCTGGAAAAGGCTAACCTATGGAGACAGTAAAAAGATCAGTCATTGCAAGGGTTAGAGGGGAGGAAGGGATGAATAGGCAGAGCACAGAGGATTGTAAGGCAGTGAAAATACTCTGTATGATACTATAATGATGGATACATTATACATTTGTCCAAACGCATAGAATATGCAACACCAAGAGCGACCCCAATGTAAACTATAGACTTTGGGTGATGACGCTGTGTCAACATAGGTTCATCTCTTGTAACAAACGCACCACTCTGGGGCGAGATGTTGATAATGGGGGAGATTGTGTGTTTGTGGGGACAGGGGGTATATGGGAAATTGCTGTACTTTCTGCTCCATTTTGCTGTGAACCTAAAAGTGCTCTGAAAAATAAAGTCTATTAAAAAGAAAAAAGGAAAAAAAACCCACCCTGGCTGTGGGGTGGAATGTAGAGGAAGGAGGTAAGACGAGAGACAGGGAGAACCCTCCAGATGCAGTGGCAGGGATCTAGCAGGAGGGTGGGGACTGAGATTGGGCAGGGGAAGTGGGGATGGGGAGATGGGATCCAAGAGCATCCGCGGGATTTAGGGGTTGCTTGGCTGGTGGGGGTGGAGAGTGGGGAAGAGGTGGGAGCCCGGGAACAGGCTGGAACTCTGCTTTACCAGCCATGTGGGGTCACGGCCAGACGCGTGGAGAACTACTGCTGGTGGTCTGGGCAATGCCCATGGACCACTTCTCTGTTTGCATCAGGGCATGGAGAGGCAAGGTATGGAGGGAGAGAAGAGAATCTGTAAGTGATTAAGACAAGAGAAGTAACACTTCACTCTTATTTAAGAAGCATCCTATTGATTTATCATTTTCCTGGTGTATCATTTATATGGGATAATGCAACGAGAAACAATACACAGAAAACTCACAGCCTGAACTGGCTTTGTTGAAGATCAAGCCACTTTGGGAAGAGGAGGCTTACCCTGAACCTGGAAGTGACACTCCTGTTGATCGAGGGCAGAGCAAGAGCAAACTGAGGGAGAGGAGGCGGAGAGACGATAACTTCATGCAAAGGAACAATCGCCCCTCCTCCAGCTGGATCAGTGTGTTCAGAGGTCGCTGATCGACGGATGCACAGCCCAAGAAGCCGGCTCCTTTGCAGCAAACATCAGTAACAGCTATCATTTACGCTCTTTTTTTTTTTTTTTTTTGCGGTACGCGGGCCTAGGCTCCAGACGCGCGGGCTCAGCCGCCACGGCCCAGGGGCCCAGCCGCTCCGCGGCACGCGGGATCCTCCCAGACCGGGGCACGAACCCACGTCCCCCGCATCGGCAGGTGGACTCCCAACCACTGCGACACCAGGGAAGCCCCATTTACGCTCTTTACTTGCTTCTGAGGGCGACAGCACACCCCTCATACGCCATCATCCTGGTACAGCTGCTGGTTTTCTCCATCCTGTCCCCCATCCGTCCTCCACCTGGCTCTGCCCGGCTCCGGAAGTGGACCCCTAGAAACTGCATCGCCTGGATCCCTGGCCGGCTGGCTTCTGCGTGGGGTTGGCAGGAGATGGAGGGCAAGAGGAGAGAGAGGACTGGGTATTTGTCTCCTGCTCTTCCCCTGCTTTACAGAGGCTGAGCCTTTGCCCTGGGCCCTGCAGGTCTAGGCATGGCCATGGGGCTTTTCTCTATTGCTAGTCCCTGAGTACTGGAATGTGCTTCAGTGGTTCCCTTAACCCTGTTTACACGCCTGTGAATGGTTCCTTCATTAAAGTTCCTTTAGGTGAACCATCTGAAGGAGAAATTGTGGTTCTAGAGAGGCTCAGAGACCAACAAAGCTTTGTTGTCAGTGACAACAATGGACCAGGGCAGGAGGGGGCCCTCTCTGCTGTTGTGAAGAGTGGCAGGAGGTGGTAGATCCCACGAGGAGGTGTCCTCACTTGCTGGTTACAGTGACATTATCCAGAGCCACAGACCAAGCCCAAGGGGTAGTTGGTCATCACCTTTTCCCTCCTTGCAGGAAGGCGGTGCTGCCGAAGGCCTCTGAAGAGCTGTGGCCCTTTCAGGGCTGCATTTGGGCAGATCAGTCTGTTAGGTTGGAGCAGAAATGGTGGGGGGTGTGGGACGCGGTGTGGGCGGAACGGGAGGTAGAGTGACGGATGGAGGGGTGAGGAAGCTGGGACAGCCTGGGTGGCAACGGTGGAGACCCGACCTGCAGAAGTGGCAGAGATGGAGGGCGTCACCTGAGAACTCTTCTGGAGATAGGCTCAGAGTCCTCACACTCAGTCTCAGGATGAGTCTGAGGGAGACACGCTGGTCCACGTCTGGCTCGGGTTCCTGAGTCGATGGAGAGGCTGGTCACGGAGATGGGCAGCACCGGACAATCAGCCGCTCTCTGTTGTGGACACACCAACACGTAGAGCCAGTTACATTTCATAGACATGGAATCATACAACACGTGGTCCTTTGTGACTGGCCTTTTTCATGTAACAATGTTTTCGAGGTTCATCCGGGTTGTAGCATGCATCATTCCTCGTAATGGCCATATAGTATTCCCCTTGTATGGGGATACATTACATTCTTTATCCATTCATCTGCTGATGGACATTTGGGTCGTTTCCACTTTTTGGCTATGATGAACAGTGCTGCTGTGAACAGCTGTGTACACGTTTCTGTGCAAACATATGCTTTCGCTTCTCTTGTATACACAATTGTGGGGTCAAATGTTTACTCTGTTTAGCATCTTAAGGAACTACCAGGCTGTTTTTATAAAATGCCCCTTATCCCTAGCAACTTTATTTTGGCTTTAGGGTTTATTCTGTTTGATAATAGTATAGCAACTCCAGCTTTCTCACAGTTATCCCTTGCCTTTTAAAAAAGATGATTTTATCGCGAATGTGCGTTGCCATAAATAAATAAATATATATATTATTTAGTTATGCGTGTTTTGAGCTTTATTAAAATGGTGTCACACTATAAACACTGTCTTCCTGGACTTGCTGTTTCCACTCATTATGCTATTTCTAAGACTCATCTGTGTTGTTGTATGTAGCTATAATTCACCTTTTTCATTGCTGTATAATATTCCACGTTGTGACCCTACCATAATTTATTTATCCATCCTCCTGTCAATGGATATTTAACATGTTTCCAGATGTTTCCAGAATTTTGCTACTACAGATTTGTTGCTGCTATGAACATTCGTATCTGCTCTTGTTCTCAAAGTGACCAGCAGCATTCTCAGCTGGGAACTTGTTAGAAATGCAGATTCTGGAGCCCTAACCCAGACTCACTGAATCAGAAGCTCTGAAGGTGGGGCCCCAGCAGTCTGTAGGTTTTAACAAGTCTTCTGGGTGATTCTGATGCCTGATGAAATTTGAGAATCATTGCTCGAGGTTATAAACAAGAGTGAAATTTCTGGATTGCAGGCAACCGATTGTTTTCCAAAGTGGTTGTTCCATGTAACTCTCCATCAGCAGTGTCTATGCGTTCCCATGGATACACACCCTCTCCGCACTTAGGGTTGGTGGCGGTTTCTCCTGCCTGGCTGTGCTGCCCTGTCTCAGAACCACAGCTGTACCCCGCACATGGGCAGCTCGACCATCAACCGTGAATAAAAGCTTCTCTTCGATGTGGGTTTGTTTTGCCAGGAGTACATGCACCATCTGCTCCGCCTGGAACGCCGTGCTGAGGAGCAGTTCCTGGAGCACTGGCTGAACCCCCACTGCAAGCCCCACTGCGACAGGAACATGGTCCATCCTGTGTAAGCAGCTCGGGACCAGCCCCCGGTACGTTCCTTCTCCCTGGCCTTCTGTTTCAGGGAGACGGCGGTGGGCAGTGCAGGCATGGCTCGGGGGTCTTCGAGAGCATGGTGTTAGGGGAACCAGCGGGTGAGCTGGTTACGGGTTGGAGAACGGGAAGTGCAAGGCAGGAGAGGTCGGTGGGAGCCAGGATTAGAGGACCACTGGGGACGCGCATGGGGGCCTGACTCCTGCTGAGTCACCAAAAGATCCCAAGTACGGGAAGGATGTGACCCTATTTGCCATCCAGAAAGGGTCCCTCTGGGATACAAATCTGGAGAGACGTGGCTTGCTGAAACTTGGGTCTCTCCAGGTGGGGTCAGCATCCATGGGCTTGACTGTGACATCCATCACAACGGTCACCATTGTCACCAGGATCAGCAACTTCTTTACTGCCTCCCCACAGCCTTCCAGACTGGGACTCTGCCCAGCCTGTGTCCCATCTTCCCTCTTCTTCTGGCTTTGCCCTTTCAGTCCCCCTGACCTGCATGGTTCAGCATTCCCAGCACAGCCCACCTCTGTACCTCTGTTCCTGCGAGAGGCTGTTTGATGCTTCACTCACAGTGTGTCTGTGTCCATCTCCTCGTCCCCTTTCCAATTCTTGCTAGATTACATAGCAAAATCCCTTCAGAGGTTAAGCCTAGTGCGTTTCATTTCTCCTCTGTAATTTGTATGTATTAAGCAGGACAGGATATAACTGGGTACTCGATCATTTGTTGTTAAGAGAAATCTTGTTTCCTTGTTGTTTATTTTGTGCTGCTGTGAATGGACACAGGAACACTCCCGTTAGAGGATTGCTCTTTATAATTTTCAGAGCGCTATCGCACAAAATCTCTCATTTGATCCTCTTAACACTCCTGATCATTGCAGGGCGTGTTTTTTTTTTTGCGGTACGCGGGCCTCTCACTGTTGTGGCCTCTCCCGTTGCGGAGCACAGGCTCCAGACGCGCAGGCTCAGCGGCCATGGCTCACGGGCCCAGCTGCTCCGTGACATGTGGGATCTTCCCAGACTGGGGCACGACTCTCAACCACTGCACCACCAGGGAAGCCCGCAGGGCGTGTGTTTTAACTCTGTTTTATAGGGGACCTAACTGAGCGTGATTAAGCTACTAAGTCATGCTGGGCAGTAGTTGGTATGTCTGTCTTCTGACAACTCCAAATCCTGCAAGCTTTCCACGGGCGGTACTGCTGGAACCTGGGTGTGTGTGTGTGTGTGTGTGTGTGTGTGTGTGTGTGTGTGTTGGGGATGGGGGCGGGCACGGTCCTTGTGAGGGGCTTTAACAGACAGTGAGAGGAGCATCTGCTAGGAATGGAATAGGAGTTCTGCTTTTGAGGGCTAGGGGCTGGGTTGACATCCTGCTCTGGTCCCCCCTGCCTCTGGATCCCTGTTCTAGGTCAGAGCTTCTCCCACCCCTGGCACCAGGGACCTTTTTCCTCCAGCACCAGAAGCCTGCTCTTGGCTTTTTTCAGAACACAGCACTGCGGAGTACTTAAGAGCTCAGACTCTGGAGTTGGGCGGACTTGGGTTTGGTGCTCTGTGTTCCTGCTCTGTGACTTTGGACAAGTCACCTACCCTCTCTGAGTCTCCATTTCTATATCTGTAAACTGGGGTAGAGCCTGGAGCATAGTGACTGGCTCCATGAGCAGGGGCACTTGTCAACCGTGGTGCAGGCCAGGGGAGGGGAGAGGCTCCCGGGATGCTGGTGGTGGCGGGGCGGGGGTCACTCCTGCCAAACAGAGGATCCCACGGAGGCCCTGCTCCAGGCAACAGCCATTTCAACCAGGAAAACCAGGCCGTAGTGGCTGGAGGGATGGGGCCACTTGGAACTTGGAGTCAGGCAGCATTCAGACTGTGACTCCATTTCAGAAAAGATTCCTAACTTCTGTCTCGGTGTCCTCACCTGTAACACGGAAGAGTTCCTCCCTCATAAAGCTGTTCTGGGCATCAAAAAAGTCAGTGCAGGGAAAACAGCGCTGCCCTGGCGCATGCTAGGAAGTGCTCGGGAAATGGCAGCTTGATATCTTTTTCCGCCTCCTCCCCCTCCCCCCTTCCCCTCCTCTCTTCCCCCCCCCCCCCCGCTTCTTCTTTTTTATCAACATCATCATCACATTAACATTCTTTTCTTGTTCTTTTCCAGCAAGCATTTTGATAAACAGCGGCCCGGATACTATTGAAACAAGATGCGGCTCCTTTCGTTTCTTTTTTCGGCTGTGGAATGGGCGTCTTCAGGCTTTGTGAACTGTGGGCACAGCAGAGGTTGCCTTGGGGATGGATGGTAGATATTTGTGCTGCTTCATTTGACTAACGCGCACAGCTCATTAAAACCAATCGCTTAAACTCCAGGCCCCCCTCCCTGCCCCGCAATGGCCTTCCTGCCACTGTGGCAGGGTGAGCAGAGGGAGAATCCTTCCTGGGGCCGGTGGAGCTGGGGCCTCCAGAACAGGAGAGGGCTTAGCGAGCAAGCCTTGTTCTGCTAAGTGAAGCACACCACTTGGGGCGGCTGGGGTTTTGGTCATTGCTTTTTTTTTTTTTTCCCCTCTCCTTTTCTGCTCTAATAAACACTGGTGTTAAGCCTGCTTTCCATGGTTGTCTCCTTTCCTTTCCTACAAAAAGAGAAGCAGAGGTTTTTCTTCCTTGTTTATCTTTGTGACTCCTGGATCAGAAAATTTACTGTTCTTTGAATAGATGAATGGATAAAAATACAAACACCCAGCAATTTTTCACAAGAGCCATCTCTTTTGGTAAAGCGATTATTTACCTAAGGCCAGCTCTGGAAATAGAGCCGTAACTTAGTACCAGCTCCACACCCTGGTCTTCTAGCCAAGGGGACATTTCTTGTGGAAAGTGGGTTGCAGCTTCCATATCCTAGTGCCCCTCACCTGCCCACAAACCCCAGAATCAGAGATTGGACTATCAAAGACCAACAAAAGCAGAAATTGGGAGGGCAAGGGAAAGTGGACCAGGTGGTCCTAGGGAGAATGTGATGACATCCTCAAGAAGGATAAGGAGAGATGCTCGTCCACCCTGGGCTACAGAGGAGGGTCTGTGCCAGGGGAGCCGGGAGGGCTTGTCCACGAGAAAGTTACTGAGCTTCTCAACGATGATGATACTAACATTTATTTTATCTCTATTATGGGCTGAATCCTGCACTAAGATTTTTACATACAGCGCCTCATTTGTTCATCACACTGTGGACAAAAAAATGTTGCCTGCCGTTTCAGTAAACAGTGAATGTTGCTGGCCATCAAGCCATCAGCCACTGAACTGCCCTTGGACCGTGGGTGCGTCCTGAGGGGAACTCACGACGGAGAAAAACAGGATACTGACCCTAGTTAGTGAAGATGCATATCTAAGGAATACTTTCAATGAGCCCAGACTTGCAACTTCCTAAACATCGAAAAGCACTAAAATCATTAACTTGAGATGTCTGGTTTTTTGTGATTAGCAGTAATCTTTCAATGTTCAGCTACCTGTGTGTTTGCTTTTTTTTTTCCCAGCAAAAACTCCTGTGTATAAGGCTCCTCCCTCACCTCTGCAGAGCAGTTCTCAGAGCTATCTGCGAGGCTGTCTCCCAGGCGAGAGTCCTCAGTAAGGTCCCCGAATAAAACTTAAAATATTTAGGCAGTGCGTTTTTCTTCAGTCGACAACGCCTACTCTGTGCAGTAGCTGTGGCTATTATTCCCACTTGATAGATGAGGAAACTGAGGTTTACGGAATTTAGGTAGTGTATTAGTTTTCTACCTTGGCTGTAACAAATGACCAGAAACTTAAAACAACACACGTTTATTATCTTACATTCTGGAGGTCAGAAGTCCAACCTGAGTCTCGTGGGGCTAAAGTCGGAGTGTCAGCCTCTCTGCAGGCTCTCGGGGTGAATCTGTTTCTTTGCCTCTTCCAGCTTCTAGAGGCTGCCTGCCTCTCTCATCTTGTGTCTTCTTTCCTCTGTCTCCAAGGCCAGTAATAATGAGTTGAGTTCTTCTCAGACCATATCATTCTGACCAGCTCTCCTGCCTTCCTCTTCCGCTTTTAAGGACTTTTGTGATTACATTGGGTCCATTCGGATAACCCAGGACAACCTTCCATTCTTACGGTTAGTTGATTAGTAACCTTGATTCCCCATTGCCACTCAAGGTAACATATTTACAGGTTCCAGGGATGGAGATGTGGACATCTTGAGGGGAGGTGTTATTCTGCCTACCGCGGGCTACCAGAGCTGGAATCTGACCCTAGGAAACCCCTCACTACTCTGGTCCCCCAACCATTCTGCACCTCTGCCCTTAAACCTGAAATCCATCTGCCTTAAGTGGTTAAGTCGTTTTCTCACCTGAGCTCCTTGAGTGCTCAGAATGGGACCTTAATGGGACACTATTGCACCTCCCATCTAGCAGGGGCATTGTTTGAGTGCCAGACCCATTCCATGGATTCTGAAATTTAATACAGGGACTTGTATGGGGCGTAGTGGCAGACAGAACCATCCTGCTCAGGCCACCACACCACCTGTGTCTCAGAGTGTTTTCCAAGAAGTAGGAGCTGCACATGTGTGTGGGGGACAGGATGCAAGGTAATGACATTGATAGGTTCCAAAGAAGAGCAGGAATGAAGCAGAATTAAAAATAAAGCAGACCCACAGGGAGCCAGGGTCTCACATCCCAGCAGAGAAGGAGGGGCCTCCTTGAGTTTCTAGGAAACTTGGACACAGCTCACATCTCAGGGGCAAACACTCCTTTTACGATCAGAGGGCATTCTTCTTCTATCACATAGACCCTGATTTTCAGCCTCCTCCTCTGGACACACAGGCCGGCTGTGCTTACTTTACCTGGTGCACACTTCCCAGAGACCACAGACAAAGGGGCTAGAGCTCTGTGTTCACAGTGAGCTCACTCCAATGTCACCTCCCCCCCTCACAGCAGCTTCTCAGATGGAAGGTGAGTGAGAGTGAGGGCACCTCAGGACAAACTTGACAGCAGCAGAAAACAGGCTTGGAGCCAGACTGCATTCCAATCCTGGCTCCACCAACTGACTAGCTGTGTGTCCTTGGGCAAATTGATTAACCTCTCTGGGCCTCAACTCCCTTGTCTGTAAAGTGGGAATAATAATAATAATACTTAGTTCAAAATGTTGTGATTATTCCTTTACTGCGTAGCACTCCATAAAAGTAGCCATTACTACTTAAAAAAAATTCTTGGGCATTATTTTATCAATCAAGATAAATTCTCACTCTCTATTTATATTTTAAAACTTCTTATTTAGAGAAGTGGTAGAGAGTGGTTGGGGGAATCCAGAATACAGAAGGGCTGTCTCCCTACTTGAGAAAGAGTTGCCATCTTTACATTATTGAAACTTCCTATCTCTGAACAAGGTCTATCTCTCCATTTATTTAGGCCATTTTTTAGCGTCCATCGTTACAATTTTATGATTTTCTTTCTAAAGATTGTGTTCTGTGAGCATTATTCCTGGAGACCTTGCAGGACTCTTAAAATTATAATTGGAATTTTCTATTTATTTATTTATTTTTGGCTGCGTTGTGTCTTCATTGCTGCGTACGGGCTTTCTCTAGTTGCGGCGAGCAGGGGCTACTCTTAGTTGCGGTGCACGGGCTTCTCATTGCAGTGGCTTCTCTTGTTGCGGAGAGTGGGCTTTAGGTGTCTGGGCTTCAGTAGTTGCAGCACGCGGACCTTAGAGTGTGTGAGCTTCAGTAGTTGTAGGGCACAGGCTTAGTTGCTCCGCGACATGTGGGATCTTCCAGGACCAGGGATCGAACCCATGTCCCCTGCATCGGCAGGCGGATTCTTAACCACTGCGCCACCAGGGAAGTCCTGGAATTTTCTTAAAATTACATTTTCTAAGGAATTCCCTGGCAGTCCAGTGGTTAAGACTCTGCACTTTCACTGGTGAGGGTGCAGGTTCAATCCCTGGTAGGGGAACTAAGACCTTGCAAGCTGCCATGCATTGCAGCCAAAAAAAAAAAAAAAAAAAATTACATATTCTAGTTGGTTATTCCGCTGTGTATAGGAATCATATTGATTTTTATATATTGATTGTGTCCAGCTACCTTTCTGATATCTCTTATTAATTCTAATACTTTGGGGATTTGAGAGGGTTACTATGTATGACATTTGCTCCTCTCCCAAGTTTAGAACAAATTGAGAAGTAAATGCAGGAGTCAGATGGACAGAGGTACAAGCTATCACCTTTATTACTCATAAGGTTCTTTGCAAAATATGGGTTAAATCTGTGGCTACAACAGACTCTTTAATACCCCATTCTGAAACAGGAGGGAAGGAGGCAGGGCACAGCATTTAAAAGAATGACATAGCCCGAGGACATGACATAAACTGATTAGAACCAAATAGGTCCAAGATGGTGGAAGATTTGACTTCCAGCAGACCTTGAACCTCATTATACGCTCAAGCCTCATTATACGTAATACATTAGCGTACGCTAAGTGACACACCGACCAGCGCCATGACAGTTCTGAGGCCAACCATCAGAGATCAAAAGTGGGCGTTGGTCCAATTCCTGGACACCTCCGTCCCTTCCCCAAAATAGCTGGAATACTCCTCCCACTCATTAGCCTATGAAATTACCCACCCCTATAAAAACTGAGAACCCCAAACCCTGGGGCTGCTCTCAGCTTCTGAGATGGCCCACACTCTGTCTGGGAAGTGTGTTTCTCTCTAAATAAATCCACTTCTTACCTATCTCTTTGTCTCTCACTGAACCCTTTCTGCCATGAGACATCAAGAACCTGAGCTGCTGGCTTCCCTGGTGGCGCAGTGGTTGAGAGTCTGTCTGCTGATGCAGGGGATGCGGTGTTTGTGCCCCTGTCCGGGAGGATCCCACGTGCCGCAGAGTGGCTGGGCCTGTGCGTCTGGAGCCTGTTCTCCGCAACGGCAGAGGCCACGACAGTGAGAGGCCCATGTACCGCAAAAAAAAAAAAAAAGAAAAAGAAGAAAAAAGAACCTGAGCTTCATTAAGTCCTGAGCCAGGTGTGTGATTTCAGTTAAAAGAACGTGGGTTCAAGTCCCAATCTGAGTTACACAGTTTCAATTCCATAATTAAATGTACCTAGTTGCACATAGAGCTGGAAAACTGCAGGCCCTGCCGTTGTAAAACCCATGGAGTAGAGGAGCAGAGGATGAGAGGTTCCTACGGGCAGGCTGGTTCCCCAAGTGAGTAGAAAGGAGGGTACTGGGCTGTGCAGGCTCAGCTCCTTCTCCAGACTTGATAAATTACTCTTTTAGGGTGGGTGAGGGAGCAAATAGAGGCCAATGGTGTTATTCTAATGGAGCTACCACCATGAAGAAACAGGAAACAAATGTCCCTCACATATTGTAAGTTCCATCACATTTTCTATGTAGAAAATCTTATTGTCCATGACAATACTGTTTCTTCTTTTACAAGAGGTATAACCCTTATTAGTTTTTCTTGTCTTATCACTGTACCTAGGACTTCTAGAACAGTGTTGAACAGAGGTCATAATAGTGTCTTCTTGCCTCATACCTAACTTTAAAGGGAATAAATATGATTCCTGTAGCCTTTTGGTAGAAAGCTATTTTGGGGCTAGGGAAGTTCCTGTCCGTTCTTAGTTTGAAAAAAAAATTATAAAGGGGTATTTAATTTTTTGAATGCTCTTTTGCATTAATTGAAATAAATATACTGCGAGTTCCTGCGTGGCCTAGTGTTTGGGGTTCCAGGCTTTTACTGCTGTGGCCTGGGTTCAATCCCTTGTGCAGGGAACTGAGATGCTGCAAGCCAAGTGGCATGGCCAAAGAAAAGGCCATATTATTTGTAACAATATTAATGTGATAATAATAGATTTTTCTAATGTTAAACCATCCTTAAATTCCTGAGCTAGTACAGCTTGTCAGGGAAGATTTCCTAGAGGGAGAGCCTTCAATGATTGTGAAGTAATTAGCTGGACAAAGGAGATGGAGGTGGGGAAGAAAGGGAGGGAAGGGTAAGGGCCAGAGTTGTTGCAGGCAGGGGCAGCAGCAGGTGCAAAGGCCCTCAGGTGGGGAAGGAGCCACTTTGTTGTAGGAGCTTCCTGAAAGCCAGTGTGGCCTCACCTCTGAGGAGTGAGCGGAGAGTGTCTGAGACGAGGTGGTAGGTAGTAAGTCTCCTCTGGTTCCGTTACCCTCTGCACCAAACCTGTAAACTCACCTGATAGAAAACAAGTCTCTGCCTCAGAGATTTTTCAACTGATTAACACTGACAACAGGGCTTCCCTGGTGGCGCAATGGTTAAGAATCTGCCTGCCAATGCAGGGCACACGGGCTCGAGCCCTGGTCTGGGAAGATCCCACGTGCTGTGGGGCAACTAAGCCCGTGCGCCACAACTACTGAGCCTGTGCTCTAGAGCCCACGAGCCACAACTACTGAGCCCACGTGCCGCATCTACTGAAGTCCCCGTGCTCTAGAGCCCGTGCTCTGCAACAAAAGAAGCCACCAATGAGAAGCCCGTGCACCGCAACGAAGAGTAGCCCCCACTCGCCGCAACTAGAGAAAGCCTGTGCGCAGCAGTGAAGACCCAACGCAGCCAAAAATGATAAATTAAAAAAAAAAAAAAAAACTGACAACATTTTTTGTGTGGTTCAGTTTAGGTAGTTTAAATCTCTCTGTTTCTCTTTTAATTAGATGTTGGCCCTGCCTTTCCTCTCTCTTGGTCATGTCAAGGTTCCTCTTCTCTTCTCTTTGGTGGTTTAATGGGCCACAGAGGGAAGTTGTTCTCAAAGTGTGGCCCTAAATGCAACAGATTTCTGTGTATTAATTTTGTAACCTGCAACCTTACCAAATTCATTGATTAGCTCTAGTAGTTTTCTGGTAACATCTTTAGGATTTTCTATGTATAGTATCATGTCATCTGCAAACAGTGACAGTTTAACTTCTTTTCCAGTTTGGATTCCTTTTATTTCTTTTTCTTCTCCGACTGCTGTAGCTAGGACTTCCAAAACTATGTTGAATAAAAGTGTTGAGAGTGGACCTTCTTATCTTGTTCCTGATCTTAGAGGAAATGCTTTCAGCTTTTTGCCATTGAGTGTGATGTTAGCTGTAGGTTTGTCATATATGGCCTTTATTACATTGAGGCCAGTGGGGAACTTGTCAGATATGCAAACTCTCAGACCCCGAGGGCTTGAGGCCCTGCAGTCTGGTTTTAGTGAGCCCTCCAGGTGACTGAGGTGATTTAGTGAGCCCTCTCAAGAGGTTGAGAACCACTGAGTTAGAGCTTCCTGATGCTATGGGAAGAACCCAAGACTGAGAGCTGGGAGGCCTGGGCCCTGGTCCTCTTTATTCATTTCTCCAACAAATATGTTCTGAGTACCTACTGTGTGTCGTGCACTGTTCTAAGCCCTGGGGACCCAGAAATGAACAAGACAGACAAGGTTGAATTTTTAAAAAAAATTTTAAAATTCATACATATATTAATATAAACCACCATTTTAACCATTATAAAGTATACAATTTAATGGCATTTAGTACATTCACAGTGTTGTGGTGTATACTTAAAAGTAGAATTGCAGGGTGATATGGTAATTCTATGATTACCTTTTTGAGGAACCACCAAACTGTTTTCTATAGTGGCTGCACCACTTTACATTCCCACTAGCAATGTATGGGGGTTCCAGTTTCTCCACATCCTTGCCAACACTTGTTATCTTCTGTTTTATTATAGTCTTCCTAGTAGGTGTGCAGAGGTATCTTACTATGGTTTTGATTTGAATTTCCCTAACGACTAATGAAGCATCTGTTCATATGCTTATTGGCCATTTGTGTATTTTCTTTGGAGAAATATCTATTTAAGTCCTTTACTCATTTAAAAAATTCAATTGTTTGTCTTTTTGTTTTTGTCGTTGTTGTTTCTGGCTGTGCCACGGGGATTGCAGGATCTTAGTTCCCCGACCAGGGACTGAACCCTGGGCCACAGCAGTGAAAGCATGAAAGTGCCAAGTCCTAACCACTGAACCACCAGGGAATTCCCTTGTCTTTTTGTTATTGAAGGGCTGATGTCTTTGTAGTGGCTAAGAGCAGTGTTTACTAGAGGTGGAATCTTGGACAAGTTACTGCACTTCCCCTGCTTCAGTTTCCTCTTCTGTAAAATGGGGATAATAATAGAATCTACAGTAAAGGATAGTGTGAAGAGTAAATGACCTACTGTGTGCAGAGTTCTTGAAACCTTTCTGGCACACGGTAGGTTTGTGCCATGTAATTGATAGCCCGTATTATACATGAGATGAGACTAACGATAGTAACTGAACACGAAATTATCAGGGATGAATAACTGCTGGGAAGAAGACAAAACAGTGATGCAAATAGAGAGTGACTGGAAGGCTATTTTCAGTTGGGTGGACAAGGAAGGCTTTTCAGAGGAGGTGACACTTGAGCTGACACCGGAATGACAGGAAGAAGCCAACTGCGGGAAGATCCATGTACAGGAAGAGCATTTCAGGCTGAGGGAACGGCTGGGGCAGGACGGGAACAAGTTGGCCAGTTCTAAACACTGCATGAGAGAAGGACGGGGCTGCCAGGGTGGGTGCTGGGCTTTCCCTGCATGGGGGTCCTGGCTGATGGTGACAGCATGAGGGGGCATGAGTTTTGGAGTCAGGAAGCCTAGGTGTCCAGGTCTCTATGTATTAGCTGGGACACTGGGGACAAGTTACTTAGCCCATTTGGAAAAGCCCTCCGTTTTCTCATGTTAAATGTGAGGCTGGTTATATTTATCTCATGGGCCTGCTGTGAAGCTCAAATGAGATAAAATTCAGAGCGGGGAGGGGCACACACACTTTAGATGATATTAATCACAGGTGTGTGCGGCAGGGGGCGCTCAATTGCAGTCTAGCTAATCCCCTTGTATTGGCCCAAAAGAGCAGGGGCGGTTTTGAAAATACCTTTTTGTGGGGTTGGTAATGGAAACATGACCTGTACTTTTCTACCTCAGCATTGTGGTACGTGCAGCCCTCGTAGCCTCTCTCCTACCTTCCTCGAAACGTCCTTCAAGGTCTTTGAACCTTCTTTCAAGGTCCAGTCCAGCTGAGCTTTTATTGAGCACCCCGCCCCACCATGTGCCAGGCCTGGGGCTCTGCAGGTCAGTGGCATGGTCTGTGACCATGCAGGAGCTCCTCTGCAGGAGCTTCCATGCCACCTCCTCTACCAGGCTTCTTCCTGTTGCAGCGGTTAGAAGCACCGCACGCTCTCCTGCACGGCTGCAGCACTTTATCCTCAGGGGATAAAGGAGGTCAGGGGAAGAGCTTGGATTTGGAGTCCTGGTCTCCTCCTTACCAGTATCCAGGGTACACGGAGCCCCGCCACGGTCGAGAGCGCTCTGAAGCTGGACTGTGGGGCTGAATCCAGATCCACAACTCATTAGTAACTTAACCTCTCTGTGCCTCAGTTTCCTCATCTGTGAAATGGAGATAATAGTACTTACTTCATAGGATCATGATAAAGATTCAATCTAGTTAATTGTAATATAGATAAAGCACTAGATGAATGCCTGGCAGGTAAGTGTTATGTAAATATTTGCTTATTAAAATAAATAAAATCAGTAAAACATTAGCATTGTGACATGGGCAAGCCACTGGACAGCCAGAGCCGCAGTTTCCAAATCTGTCCATTGGGGCCACTGTGGGGCTCCAGTGGGATAATATATGCACAGTGCCTGGCACAAGGCAGCCCCTCCACAAAGCCGGCTCCCTTCCTCCCTCCCAGCCCTGTGTCCTGCTGGGGCCCTGTCTGCCTTTCCAGCAACTGCTCAGGACCAGAGAAACAGAAACAGGCCTTATCTGTAACCCAGAGCCGGCACTGTGAAGGTTCTTAGGAAACGTATGCTCTATGGAACTGGAAAAGGAGAGAAGAAATTGGACATGGTGTGTGTATGTGTCTGTGTGTGTCTGTCTGTGCCTGCGCTGGGGCAGGCGGTGGGCACACAACACTGGCCACCCCGCAGCCCACACAATGCTGCAGGGAGGAAAGAGCGGTTTTATTCAGCCCAGGGTAAGGGCGGGGCGCCGGGGCTGCGAGGGCCGGGCCGGCCACTAGGGGTCAGTGTGTCTCCGCCGCAGGTCGCTTACCTGACTGGGGCAGGCGCCCACTGACAGTTCCTGACAGTTTGTAACATCTCCTGCCTAACGTTAAAAAAAAAAAAAAAAATTAATTAATTAATGTATCTTTCTCCGTAGCAGAGAAGGGAGCCCAGACAACCGAAATAACAAGCCTCTCTTTGCAGGAAAATGCAGGAGGTGGTTAAACCGTCCCGTCCTTCGCATTCCTGGGCTGAAGGAATAAGAATCCAATTGTGGTTTCTGCTCTGGTTATCTTGGTGCCTCCGAGGGTGCCATGGGGGAAAATCTGCTGAATTCTTCCCTTTCTATTTTCTGCCTCGGCGAGGAGGAGGGCGTTAATGCCGGCTGGCAGTTATTTGAAACTGAGATGGATGGTAATGGGGTGTGTTAACAAACAAGGGCAGGAAATAAAGTGTCATATTTTCTGGAGGGCGAACCGCTCCCCGGAGACAGAGCGGCAGGATTCTAGTGAGGAGACACTCTGAAGGAAAAAAAAAAAAAAAAACACAAAACTCTGCATAATCTCCTCTCTCTCTGTCTCTCTCTCCTTCCCTTTTTGGTGCCTCTTTGGTGAGACATAAATTCTGTCTTATCCCGGGGCTGGCTAACAGGCAAATAACTGGGCACCAAAACAAACAACAAAAAAAACCCAAACTTAGATTCCTGCTTCAATGTTTAGTTATTTCTTTGTCTCGGGCTGAGTCTGGAGATAAAGAAGACTTGAGGACGTGGATGTAGACTTCACCACATCAGAGCTGCCTGCCTGGAACCCAGTCCCTGTGTGATGGTGACCCCCCTCCTCAAGCCCACTGACCCCACTGTTGGATGCTGTGAAGCTGGCCCCTTACTGGTGCTCTTGCAAATGTAGGAAACAACCTCGCCCCATTTCCTGCATCCTTGTCGCCCTCCTCCGTGGCACCTTCTTGATTCCCCTGAAAGAACCCAAGGCTCCCACCAGCCTTGTGTCCCCCTCCCCCGCTGTCCCTTGTGTAGAACCATATCACAGCCTCTCTGAACAATGTGCTCTTTGAAGGCCTGGCTGCCATCTCCTTCTTTGTGTGCCTAGCACCTGGCGTGGTGCCTGGTACATTGTTAGTAGGTGCTTGATATATGTTTGTGAATGAATAACTGGTGATGTCCTGAACCCCCCTGGCTAGAAATAATAGGACCAATGTTTATTGAAGACATTCCCTGTCCTAAATGCTTTGCACGTTTTCTCTCACACAATCCTTACACCATCCCTGGGAGACAGGAACTAGCATGATGTTATCATCAGCATTTCCATTTTACAGATTTGGAAGTTGAGCCTCGCAAGAGGAAACCGCCGACTTGCCCGCTGCCATGGAACCTGGTAACTGCAGAGTAGGGATGTACCTGGTGATCGGTGCTTCAAGACCTCTGCCTCCTTGGATGACCCACTCCCTGGCCCCTGGATCCCTGGCATGGCACTTCACACTAGCTAACTTGTTCTATTATAGACACGTGCACTCCTTGAAGCCAGGGCTATGCTTGCAGCTTCTCTGTAGCCCTCAAGAGAGAAAAGACCAATCAGGGCAGGGGCTGGAGTCCTCTGGAAGCGGGTCCCTGGGTTTGGCTTTGGTTTAGACTGAATGGATCCCCATGGGTCCTGACTACTCAGGACTCTGGAGCCACACTGCCTGGATTCAGATTCCAGCTCTGCCACTTACTAACGGGGCCCATCCCTTAACCTCTCTGGGCCTTGCTTTCCCCATTCGCAAAAAGCGCGTAACAGCAGTTCCCGCCGCATAGAGCTATTGTGGGGATTGAATGAGTGGGTGCATTTGTGTTGAGGGTGCCGGGCACTAACATCTACTGCATGTTAGCGGTTCTCATTGGAGACACGGACACAGAATGTGCACTTTTTGCTGTCACTTCTCAACTGTATGCTTGTCCCTATGCTGGCCGTCAAATGTCTGTGGGCCTTACAATGCCCTGTTTTCATAGGAAAGGTAGTCACTCCACTAAAAACAAACAATGCACCAACAGACTCGCGCCTTTGAGATCACAGGGGAAGGCGAACATTTGGTCCTCCGCCTTAGCCCTCCCCTTCATGTCACATATTAACATATAAATCAACAGGGGATGCCCATATAAGGTCTGGTATTCAATACATTCAGCTTATGGCTGCTTTGGGTGGACATACGTTCACAATTAATGAAGCCAGCCGGCTTCTCCGGATGGATATAAATACTCTAGGAAGAGAAAGCCAAGACCAAAGGCTTAGGACACCCCGTGCCGGCAGCACTAGCTCAGGCTCTTCCTGTGCGTGTTGCAGCATGAGTCCATCCTTAGTCCTTCCTGAGGGCGGGGTGAACCCACCACAGACACATTTTTGTCAGTGTTCCCAGTGGTGTCACCAGGTCCCATGTTCTCTAAGACTAGAATGCATGTTATTAAGTCTTCTTCAGAAAGGTCACAGAGAGGCATGCGGGTGGGGACCCAGACCACTGGGGAGTGACTCTCATCGTTATCACTCAGTCTCCAAATATCTATGGAGCACTTGCTATACCCTTGGGCACAGTACTAGGTGTGGGGATACCAGTGGGTCCCTGTCTCCAAGGAACAGGCAGCCTGATGGACAACAGCTAATGGACAGGAAATGCTGTTATGTTGAGCATTGGGAAGGAGGAGGCCAGGGTGTTCTGGGGTTTATATGGGGGTGAGGGGGCCCTACTTTGGCCTGGGGATCAGGAAGCTTTCCCAGAGGAGTGCTAAGCTGAGTTGTGAGGAATGTGCTAGGCAGAGAGAGGGCCTGTTCCTAGCTTGTTCAACACCCTGGCATTGAGGAGAAGGTGGAGGAAGTGTGTGGGGCAGGAGTGAAGAGGCTCCCAGGGCAGGGAGCATGGGTGGAGGTAAGCCTGCACATATAGGAGGGCATAGCACATGGCGCCTTAATAGCCACCTTAAGGACTTGGGGATTCATTGCTATCCAGCCAGGTTCTTTTTGCCCAACGGACAGCAAGCTGAGACACCGAGGCTTGCAGCAAAGAGGGTTTATTTGCACGGCAGCCAAGTGAGGAGATGAGAGAACAAATCTCAAACCCACCACCGTAAAGGCCAGGGGTTCAGGGTATTTATGGGATAACAAATAAAGAAGCAGGGTGCTCTAAGGCATGGGGAGCGTGGGGAAAGGTGATTGGAAGACGGTGTAATAATGTGGTTCTGTGCAGGTATATCTAGGCTACAGGGTTCTGCATGTTCTGAGGGTGGAGTTTTCAGGCCTCTGATGTCCAAAAGTCACTGAGTGGATACTCACGCATGCCCAGTTGAATGGCCGGTGGTCCTATCCAGCCTTAACCAGCTCAGCTCAAACTAGATGCAGCTGACTCCAAGTTCCTGGAAAGCAACTTTGGCAAACATCTTATTGTTTAGGTTATGTGAGTTTTGGAGGACATACAAGTCTTAAAATGACCTTGATTAGTGAAGGCAGGTGAAATGGATTTAAGCCACGGTTTCAGCCCCCCTTGATTATTCCTCACCCTTGAGGAAGAGAGGCAACAATTGCTCTGGCTACTTCCTGCTGATAAGGGGCGTAGACCTAACAAGGGCTTGAGGACTGAGAAGGCATAACTAGCAGAGAACAGTCATTCTGGTAATGCAACAAGTGATCTAAATTGCCTCTGAAGAGTTTAACCTTACTAAAGTCACCACTGCTGTATTGCAGACAAAGACGATCACCTTAATTTCTTCCTCACAGATTCTTTCTGAAAAGGATCTTGAGATCTGTTAGGCATTCCCCTGCCCACTCAGAGAAGTCAATGTCGGGGGTCCAATGAGCCAAGGTTTGGATGATCTTGGTTGCAGTTTTTCTTCTGCAGCATGGTTTCCATATCTCACTGCGTTCCTCGTAAGGTCCAGTCCAGCGAGGATGGATCTGGCCTGTGGTTGTTTAATCTTCCAAGATGTCAGCCTAGAGGTTCATTGTTTCCTCCTTTAAGAGTTTCCTTCTTTGGTGTATTCTTCTGGAATGGTTGCAGGCTATTCTTTTCAGGATTGGAACAATAGAGTCTGTAATGCACAAGCCTGTTCTGGTGGTACTTTGTGTCCATTTGTCCAGGTGCAACCCTTTTGCTGAGTCCCTTGTTGAGGTCCTCAGTTTGGCCCTTCTCTTCCCTGTGTTAGGGCAGCAGCCAGCAGAGTGGCCTGCTTCATTCTCTGTTGTTCCCTTTTCTCCTGAACCTGGTCTCTGCCATCAAAAACTTTAAAGGCAATTTCAACAACTTGAGACATAGGCATCGCTAAACTTTCTGTTACCAGGGTTGCCACCAGACCCTTGCTCAAAACCCATCAACCCCCTCCCTTGAACAGGAACTAACTTATATCTTCTTCTTTTTTTTTTGCGGTACATGGGCCTCTCACCGCTGTGACCTCTCCCACCGTGGAGCACAGGCTCCGGACGCGCAGGCCCAGCGGCCATGGCCCACGGGCCCAGCCGCTCCGCAGCACGTGGGATCCTCCCGGACCAGGGCACGAACCCGTGTCCCCTGCATCGGCAGGTGGACTCCCAACCACTGCACCACCAGGGAAGCCCCCCTAACTTATATCTTTAAGGTACAAAGTCTAGACACAAAGAAAGGAAGCTATAGGAAGAGAAAAGCAAAAACCAGATAGAACCAGCTGAAACCAAGATGGCAACGAATCTGATCTCCAACAGACCCTGAGTCTCATTCTACGCTGATTTTACTACATTAGCATAATGAATGACACACCTACTAGTGGCCAGGACTGGAAGTCACAGACCATAAAGGGGTGACACCCCACTTCCAGGAAAGCCCTGTCTCTCTCCCAGAAAACTAATGCTTATGCCTCCCCATCATTAGCCTCACTCCTCCTCCCACTGTTCTTACTCTTTAAAAGCAAATCCCTCTCACTTAAGGGGAGAAGTTGATTTGTGAACTAAGTTCCTATGTCACCATTCTCTGGCCATTGCATAAAGCTTGTGCTGCTTCCATCTCAGCTTCAGTTTTGTTTTTGGTTGCATGAACACGAATGGAAAAAGAACCTTCCCAGCCAAGGCAGAGGGCCTTGGCGGGACTAGGGCCCAAGCAGGGTCCATACCACTTAATTCAGTAACATTTCTACCTTTTACAGTTTCTTCTGTATATTGGGGGCACTCTGACTAGTAAGTCATATCAACTATCTTTAAATTCTCCAGGAACATAGGTCTATACCTGTATACTGCCTATGGGCTGTAAAGACCCTTTCTAGAAATTCCAAAGGATCCTCATTTGGTTTCTGTTTTACCTCCTGTACTCTATTAAGGCTTCTTTGTTTTGGTGCCCCTCTTCACAATCCTGTAAGAATGCACTCTTAGTAGTGTTCAACTTTTAGCCTATCCCTAGCATTCACATCCCAGTTAGGATCCACTGCTGGTACAGCTACCCTTGCTGCCTCCCGTACCAGCTTGCCAGGTACTGTGTGAAGCCGATCTACCTCTTCCGTAGCTTTATCCAGCACTGTTGTATGTTATTCTGAAGTGAAGAGGATATTTAGTAAATTTTGAACATCTGTCGAGGTTGGGGTGTGGGTTGCAAAAAAAAATCGATGAAAAGATTTTCCATTCTCTTTGGATCATCTCTATAAGATGGCATGTTGCTCTTCCAGTTAAATTAATTGGAAGTTGATCTGAGTCCACTCCTTTTTCTCAACCCCATCAACTGCCCAGTCTCAGCATTTACAACCCTAATGGGGACTTGCCTTAATGAATCTTGCCCCCCTGCATAACTAGGTTACTGGCATCTGCATGTTCTGAGGGTGGAGTTTTCAGGCCTCTGATGTCAAAAGGTCACTCAGTGTAGATACTTGTACATGCCCAGGTGAAGTGTTGGTGGTCCTATCCAGTCTTAACCAGCTCAGCTCCAACTAGAGTAGGGTAGCTCCCTGGCCAAATGGAGTGCCCTAGTGGGTATGAGAGGGGGAGACCATTCTTATTTCTTGACCCTCAGAGACTGAGGTGGCCAGGCCTGAGGCTCTGGCTCAGGTGCTGGCAACGAAAGAGCAGCAACACCATTGTATGTGGGTGGAGGAGGAGCAGTCAGAGTGTTCAGCTGAATCAACAGCAAGTTGAGAAAGTTGTCCTCCTTTTCATTAGAGTCAAGCAAAACAAATTTCTTTGCCTTCCTTTTCTGTTGGACTATACGGTTACATCTTCCTTTTTTAAAAATTAATTAATTTTTGGCTGCATTTGGTCTTTGCTGCTCCACGCGGCCTTTCTCTAGTTGTGGTGAGCAGGGGCTACTCTTCATTGTGGTGCATGGGCTTCTCACTGCGGTGGCTTCTCTTGTTGCAGAGCATGGGCTCTAGGAGAGTGGGCTTCAGTAGTTGTGGCTTGTGGGCTCTAGAGCGCAGACTCAGTAGTTGTGGTTCAGGGGCTTAGTTGCTCCGCAGCATGTGGGATCTTCCCAGGCCAGGGCTCAAACCTGTGTCCCCTGCATGGCAGGCAGATTCCTAACCACTGCACCACCATGGAAGTCCAAGGTTACATCTTCTTTGCACAGGTTTATTTTGATATAGTAACGTAAGACTGTACATAGGATATTACATCCCATTTTTCTTTCCGTTTATAAAATAAATCTAGTTGCAGAATTATATGGTAATTTAAGGACCCATTTTCAGGTCATCTTGCTCCTGAGTCTAAAGGATATTGTGATCACACAGTGTTACAAAAAAAAATCATCTTTTTCTTTACCATGGATTCATAACTTGAAAGTCATCCAATTAAAAGAATACAGCCTAGAGGGCTGCAAGAGGGAATTGGATTAACATATCCCATATTGAAGGGGTTTTACTTCCAGGTGGTAGCAGCAATGAAATCTTTCTAAGGGTCCTTGCTTATAGTCACCAAGAAGCTCAATCCCCAATAGCCAATTCTTTACAATTAAGACAATCAGACACAGACAAAAGAGACCAACACAAACAAAACCAGAACTAGAGCCCTGGGCCTTTAACTCAGGTATGGAGTGCCGCAGTAGTGGTAACTTTTCATGTTGCCTGCCAAAATCCTGCCAGGTGGGCCTCCAACCTGCCATTTGGTCAGGATTGCAAAGACAATCTAGGAATAGGTGATTTCTTTAACAAAATTACTCCCCCAAAAAAGTCTTCTGAACCTCAAAACCCTGAAACCCCAAAACCGTCTCTTTGCTGCAAAACAAAAGTAAGCACCAAAGGTTGGTGGCATCTCACCAGGACCATTTCACCACAGGATGGCATCTCACCATCCAAGGGATGGTCCCTGGAACAGATGGACCAGGCAGCTGCTTGGACTCATCCACAGGTTCAATACCAGCAAAAGGCCGACAAGCCACAGACAAAATGTCTGTCTTGTCTTACCTCCTGGCTGGCTTGCCAAATGCTGTGACTCTGAGGTTTGCAGCAAAGGGAGGGTTTATTTGCCAGGCAGCCAAGCGAGGAGATGATAGAGCAAATCTCAAATCCACCTCCCTGAAGGCAAGAGGCCCACGGCATTTCTGGGTTAATGAATAAAGAATCAGGGTGCTCTAAGACATGGGGAGCATGGGGAAAGGTGATTTTCCCTATCTGCATGTTCCGAGGGTGGAGTTTTCAGGCATCTGATGTCAAAAGGTCACTCAGTGTAGATACTCGTGCATGCCCAGGTGAAGGGTCGGTGGTCCTATCCAGTCTTAACCAGCTCAGCTCCAACTAGAGCAGCTGACTCCAAGTTCCTAGAAAACAACTCTGGCAAACATCTTACTGTTTAGGCTATGTGATGCTTGGAGGACTTTGCAAGCCTTAAAACGATCTTGATTAGTGAAGGCAGGTGAAATGGATTTCAGGCCACGGTTTCTATTACAAGGGTAATAGGGTACAGTTGAAGGATTTAAAAAGAAGATAAGATTTACATTTAAAAAGTTGCTTATAGCTGTGTTGTGGATTGGCAAGGATTAGAGAGAAGCAAAGGTGATCTTGGGAGACGAATTAGGAGATTCCATAATTGGCTGGGGGAGAGATGTGGGTGGGTGGCCTGCAGTGGGGTGGGAGGGGTGGGACGGAGAAGATCAATTCTATAAACATTTAGGTGGTAAAATTAATAGGACTGGATTTGGGGTGACAAAGGAGAAAGAGGAATCACAGAAGACTCCCAGGTTTTGCCTTTGAGCAAAGGAGTGGATGGTGGAGGAGAAGTGGGCTTGGGGCAGAGCAGACTGTAGGTTCAGCTTGGACACGTTGCGTCTGAGACCCTGGTGAGACGTTGAAGTGGGGGCTATTGGGTAGGGTCTGGAGTCTGAAGTGCAGCAGATGGGATGGGCTGGTGTTAAAGATTGGGAGTCATTGGCCATTGTAGGTGGCATTTAAAGCCATAAAGTGGATGAGGTGGCCCAGCCAAGTAAGCATGTCAGTGCTGGAATGGAGAAAGTGAATGGCACTCATGGAATTGGAGGAGTGGAGAAGGGGAGACTACAGAGAGCAGGGCTGGGCTCTCCTGCAGCACCATCTGGCATTTGTCTCGGTAACCAATCTCAGGTGGCAAACTATTTTTGGTACTATTATGGCTTTGGAAGAAGTAGCAGTGACGTAGGCCCTTTCAACCACATGATGAGAATTTACAGTCATTTCTTAATCTGTTTTGGGGACTTGCCTAAACCTTGTTGGGATTTAAAAGTCATGGGTCCTTTGTGGCTGCTTTGCTTTGTTGAAATTCTTCCCATCTGATCTTGTTGCAACAAGGACCTCTCCTGAGTTCTCTGTCTCTTGCAGTACTTGCCCTAGGCAAGGTGGGATTCCTGATAAAAGAAGGGCTGGAGAGGGGTCCCCTCTCAGCTTGTGGCCTGTCTGACTTGCTATTAGCTAGTGGTAAAAGTTGCTTTGGAGGGAAGGGTGCCTCTCGAAGATCTGAACATTTAAATGCATGACCCAGCCCTTGCCCTCTCACCTTTCTGCTCTCTCTGATTCTGTCTTTCCCAGTGTATTTGATGTCCTCCACTGGTGGCGTGGGAGATGATTTTAGATGGTAGATGGACATGACATTAAATAAGATAAAATCACAGAGTGATAAATTTACTTTATTTTCAATCCTGTTTGTGGAAAGGAGAAAAATCCCAGGATGTTTTAAATTCTTACTAATCTTTCCTTTTAGCAAAGAGTGAGCAGGTACCTGGGACCAGACAGAAGCTTTAGTCAGCTCTACTAGCTAGTGTCATTCACTTTATTTTCATTGATTTTTATTCTCCCTTCTCTTCATGGCCCACGATGCAGGTTTGCTTTCACAGTTGTAGTGCTATTCCCGCATATTTCCAGCTCTCTGCTTTGTCACCTCAGCTAACCTGGCCTATCCTGATTGCTGCAGTAATGATGTAAAACCTTCTTTTGAAATAAGTGTATTTGAGTAAGTTCACAGTTGGAACCCGGTTATGGCACAATATCTGAAGGTGATAACATGCGTGGCAAAGCTTCGAGAATGATGGATGAGATTACAGAATTTTTTAAGGGGCTGACCTAATTAGTGTGATTGGTTGTCCTGGTTTTCCTGGGATTGTGTGTCTGGGATGTGGAACTCTCAGTTTGAGAACCGAGAAAGTCCCAGGCAAACTGAGATGAGTTTGTCAGACTGATTCTAAGTGAAACTAACTGATTGTCTTCACTC
Source organism: Phocoena sinus (assembly GCF_008692025.1). Taxonomy (NCBI): domain Eukaryota; kingdom Metazoa; phylum Chordata; class Mammalia; order Artiodactyla; family Phocoenidae; genus Phocoena; species Phocoena sinus. The sequence goes on along the minus strand of NC_045782.1, from coordinate 27,020,878 downwards.
ACTGGTCTTAATCAAAGTGGGGTGGTTGGCGTGCTCAGCAGTCCGGTCGCCAGAGGCTTTGGGTCAGATGAGGGAGTCGGTGAGTCTTTGTCAAGTCTCCCCTACCCAAAGTGGTTTAACTCCCTCCCATCAGACAGATGAGGAAACCAAAGAGGTGGAGAGTGACGGATTTGTCCCCAGTTGCACAGATTGTAACTGTGGCAGAGTGGAGAGTAGAACCACATCTCCTGACTGTCAGTTCCAGTTAGTTTTCCTCCTCCTGGATCCCCAGCTAGAGCTCTTTGCTCTGTTCTGCCCTTTCCTTCCCAGTCTCTGTTTGCTTTCAGATGCCTCCATAATTATGTTAAAAGAATGAACGATTAGATGGCATTTAAGCGTGAGACACTGTCCTAGGAGCTTTCTATTAATATACTAAATTGATCAGTATTCTAGATTATAATTAATTTGTAACATAATAAACATTAATATTGTATATGATATATATCAATCATAATTAATATATATTGATCTTCACAACAATCCTTTTTAACACATGAGGAGATGGAGGCATTTGCCCAAGGTCATCAACTAGTACGGGGCAGGGGCAGGATTTAGAACCCAGGTTATCTGGCTCAAGAGTCCATGTGTGTAACCGCCAAGCTCCGCAGTGCTCTGTGTGGCTGTCCTTTACCAACGTGGCCCACTGCGGGGAAGGAGGGTGAGCCCCCAGATGGTGGGCCATGTTTATGCAGAAAGGGTTCAGTGTAGGCATCCTGAGATCTGAGTTTGAATCCTGGCTCCAGCATTCACTTGGAATGCTTGGGCTGTGCTTTCACTGTGTGTAAAATAGGAAAATGACAGTAATAATAAATATCATATCTGTTTCTCTTTTCTCTGCTAGGTTGTCATAAAGATCGCATACAAGTAAGTAAGTCTATGGGACAGGATTTTGTGAACAGTAAAGCACAAGACAGATATAATTAGTTTTTTTAAAACAGACAATGGCATAAAGAGATGCTTGTCAAAGGCACGATGATGATGGGAAAGCCCACCGTGAAAAGGCAGTGGGTGGGCTAATTACAAAGGTCCCGATTGGAAGTCTGGATGACGGTAACATAACTAGTGATTGCTCAATCACATGTGCTGAATGGACAAATGAGTGATGAAAGTTGGAAATGAGAACCCTGAAAGAAACTGTGGTTTAAAAGCATACGGGCCTGGTAAAAAAAAAAAAAAGAGAGAGAGAAAAGATAAAAAAAGAAAGGAAAAGTCTTGTGTCATATTGCTGAGGTCAGCTCCACTTTACAGGTGAGGAATCCAGGTTGTGGAGAGACCAGAGATTTGCATAGCATCACCCTGCATCTCCCGGGGACTCCTCCCAGCCCTGCCCTGACCAGCCGCAGACTCCGGGCAGATCTGTGACCTCTTTGCACCTCATTTTCCTCCTTTCACATTCAGGGTGGCGAGGATTAGATGCATTAACCTGGTGGAGTGATCAGCCCGGTGCCTGGCACCTGGGAATCCCTCAGTCAATATCAGCTATTATTATTAGTGGTGGAATCTGCTTTTTAAACTGAATGCACAATTGCTACCAGGAAGATATTGATTGTATTTCTCCATCTCCACTGAGATTCTGGAATTGGTTGGTTAGCAGTCATGAAATCTCCCTCTGATTTCAGAACCCCTGTGATCCTCTCTGGAGGCAGACGGGTGTCTTTCAAGACCCCTTGCAGCCTGTCTTTTTTTTTTTTTTTTTTTTTGCGGTACGCGGGCCTCTCACTGTTGTGGCCTCTCCAGTTGCGGAGCACAGGCTCCGGACGCGCAGGCTCAGTGGCCATGGCTCACGGGCCCAGCCGTTCCGCGGCATGTGGGATCTTCCCGGGTGGGGCACGAACCCGTGTCCCCTGCATCGGCAGGTGGATTCTCAACCACTGCGCCACCAGGGAAGCCCTGCAGCCTGTCTTTGATCCTAGCTCCTCCTCTGCATCTGAGTCTCTCTTTCGGCCAATCCTTTCCCACCTCAGTGCTTTAGTGAAGGGCTACCAGGTACAGGAATGAGTGTTCCCCGAGATCCCTTGCTGCTTCCCTTCAAAAACGAAATGCTCGGTGCTAACAAAGTGTCTTTCAAGTGACCAGAGGCACAGAACGCCCGGCTGCCTGCCTGAGCGCTGGTTTCCCGTTCTGGGGGCAATGGCAGGCCGTCCCGCCCTCCCCCTCCCCCTCCCCCTCCCCTTCCCTCCCCCTTCCCCTCCCTGCCCCGCTCCGTGTTATCTATGGGGATTGGAAAACATTATCAAAACAGACCCCATCTGTTCCTGAAGTCGTGGAAGAATACTTGTGTGATAAATTTACAGGGTCACTGGAAGACCCTCTAATTTTCCGGGAAATGACAAGGCGTCTGTGGCCACGTTGTGTAAAATTTCCTCTTTTATCCCGAGTTACATGCCATGGACTATTTACTCGGAGTCTGAGGGTATATTTACCATTCAGGCAACATCATAAGCCGTCAAAGAAATCTACTCAGAGTAGGATGTGTTGGGTGTCTCGCCTTTCTAAAAATGACACTCGGCTCTTTCTTTTTTCTTTTTTTTTTTTAAATAAATCTTTTTAGGTGCTATGTTCTCAGTGTAAATAATTCAGGAAGGACACTGGTAGGGAGTCAAAGTTCAAGTCAGGGCAGATGTCCTGCACAGAAACAAGACTCACAGCATTGGACAGCCACACAGAATACAGAACTTGCCTCCGAAGCCAGTAGCTGCAGGAATGATTTGGGGAGAGATTGAAGAATATGTTTCTCCGAATTTAGAACCCACTCACATTTCATGGGTTCTGACATTAATATTGAACTTGAACATGAAGTTCTGGCAAAATCCAGTCTCCTGATTCAAAACAAGATGCTCAGGGAGTCTGCAAAGGTGTCTCGGAAGCGCTCGGTCTCTTACAAAACAGCCTGTTTGAGGATTCAAGTGTGAAAGAAGCAGGACCACGCTGATTCCATTTCCCTTGAAATCCGTGCGGCTTCTAGAATGAAGCAGTGATGGGGTGGTGGTGGGCGTGTGGAGGTAGGAAAGAGCTCTGGAAAAAGTGCATTTGAGGTTTTGCTGACCTGAAGACATTTGAAAATTAGTTTGAATCCTTCTGTCAGGTCCTGACAGTCCATGAATCTCGCAGACTTTGTTTTTGCTCTGATAACAGATCCCCAAGAGGACTTGTTGCAGAACAGAGTGGGTGTGAGGCCACTACCTTCGCCCCACCCCCGCCAGGGACACAAGGACAGCCACCCTGGGGCTCTGCTGCCTGTCTTTATCACAAGACCTTGTCCCCAGGAGTGGCTCTGTCTGGTCTCATACCTACTCCCCGGTGGGGTGGGTGGGCAGATTGCTGCCTTGTAATGACGTTGGCCCTGCGCTTGAGGCTCCCATAGCCTCCAGGTTGGGATGGAGTGACCCCATATATCTCAGCCCCTATAATTTTTCTGAATTCTCTTATCATTTTATCACTTCTCAGCTTTAGAGCTCTCAGCAGCGGCTCTGCAGCTAGAGCTTCAAGTCCATGGTCCTCAGCTCTGCCCTCCGACGCCTCATGGCCTGCCTGCCTCTCCAGTGTCACCTTGCCCCTCACACCTGATCCTCTCGCCCTGCTGAACCGCTTTTGTTGACCCTAAATCGCCAGGCCCTCTTTGGCCTCCTTGTCCTTGTCTTTGGTTCTGTTTGGAATATTCTCTCTCTTCCGATCTGCCTCTTCATCCAGGAGTCTTGCCCAGGACCCAGCCGTCTTCTGTAACGCCTTGTACGGTCACCCTGAACTTGCCCCATTGTAGCGCTCACCACTTCCTGTATTGTCGTGGTCCCGTTCTGTGACTTTGAGCACATTATCTTCACCAGGTTCTGGGGAGCCAGCTGTCCTTGGGGGGTGTGTCAGGGTAGGGAGCGAGGACTAGATGATACTCCCAGGGGGCTGTGCAGTGGGGAGGGGTCCATGCTAATCGCTGGGCTTTGGGGAAGTGAAGGATTCTGGATGGCAAACCAGCAAGATGGTGGAAGGCTGTAGAGTGTGAGACATAATCCTGTACCATAACTCTTCAGGTCCCTATATAATAAAGTCATCAAATCCATAAGATCATCACTGGAATTGTATTTCTTATGGAAAAGTAGTAAAGAGGTTTAGGGCTTTGTCCCAACTGTCTCAAGGCCATACTGGGATGACACTTATGAACAAGAATGGAGACAGGATCAGGAAGAAGAAAGAAAGAATTTGCATAAATTATGGGAAGGAGTCTGGATTCACATAGGTTATGAAATTGGTTTTGCACTATGGGTAACACTTGTTTGTCTTTCCATTGGACTGTGAGCTTCTTGAGGGTGGGAGGTATGGCTTATTCATCTCTGGATGCCCAGTGCCTTACTTAATACCTGGTGTATAGCACACAGGGCTCAGTGAATATTTGTTGGATGGATGGATGGATAGTTTTTCCAAGGATGCAGACAGACTAGTCATCTGCCTTAGATGCCTTTTCTTATCCTGCCCTGCTCCCTCCATTAGTTGGCCACCTTGAACTCACCCTTCATAGCACAGCATCTGGGGCACAGGGAGTAGTACAAGCAAAGGCCTGGAAGTCAGAGGGAGCAAGGTCCAGTTGGGAAATTGCAGGAAGGTGTGTGTGGTTGGGAAGCACATTTTGAATGAGGCAGCAGGGGTGGGTGGTGCGGCTGGAGAATTTTCATCAGGGATCAGACTGCAAAGGGACTCCACCTTTGGCCTTTCTCCTGAGAGCAACGGGACCTGTTGAAGGGTTTCATGCAACATCATGAACAATTGCAATCCACTTTGCTGCCTACATCACTTTTCAAACAATGCTTACAACTACCCTGCCAGGAACACAGCCCAGAGCAGAGCTGCAACCCAGAGCAGAAGTGAGTCAGCCCTGTTTTACCAGGAAGCATCCTGGACCTGGAAGCAGAAGGCCTGGGTTTCTTTTGAGGCTTACTCTTTTGGGTACCAGCTGAGTGACATTGACAGAGTCACTTTCCCTTGTGCCTCAGTTTCCTCACCTGTTAAAATGAATAAAATAGAATTTACCCAGAACTGGCTTCATGGACGTGCAGCTTGTGCGGTAACACAGGACCCCATCCTTATAGTGATACTGACCTTGGTTTAACGCTCTGCTACCACTGTCATGACATTCTTATTAATTTTTTTTTTTTCTTTGTGGTACGCGTGCCTCTCACCGCTGTGGCCTCTCCCGTGGCAGAGCACAGGCTCCAGACGCGCAGGCCCAGCGGCCATGGCTTACGGGCCCAGCCGCTACATGGCATGTGGGATCCTCCCGGACCGGGGCACGAACCCGTGTCCCCTGCATCGGCAGGAGGACTCCCAACCACTGCACCACCAGGGAAGCCCTCTTATTAATTTTTGAACAAAGAGGCCCATATTTTCATTTGCACTTGGCCTCACAAATTATGTAGTTGGTCCTGAATCTACCTCACGAGGATGGTGTGAGAATAAAATAAGATCCAGTATGTGAAATTGCTTTAAAGACAATAAAGCACTAAACAAACGTAAAGCCTTATTGATATTATCCACAGTGATGTGATTATTCTAAGTTTACCCATCCTCCTGTGTGCCAGATGCTGGGGACCCAAAGATAATCAAACCTAGTCACTGTCTTCAAGGGACTCTGGGTTATTCAGTAAACAGCAGAGCTGGGACTTGAACCCCTGTCTATGATACACAGTCCAGGGCTCATCTACAATAAACCGTTGCTAACATACCCATTTGCTCCACTGTTCTATTAGAGCCTTAGTGCCCAGGGCATCTTTCCTATTCTCATGGTGCCTGGAACAGTGTTATATACATACAAGTTACCTGGTAAATGTTTGTTGAATAAATTAATATATTTGAGAGAATGACATGTTTATGTTCCAAGCATCCCTGCTTAAATGTCCTATTATTTTCAGGATAAAACCCAGACCCCTTATCTTTGCACTTGGCCCTCTGTGGTCCGGCCCCTACCTCCATCTCCATCCTCCTGTACTGATGGGCCCCTCCCCGCTGTGGCCACTTCAGCTTCATTTTAGTCACTCACACCCACCACGCTCTGCCGTCCCAGGACATTGGCACCTGCTGTTCCTTCTGCTGGAACACTTCTTTGCTCTTGGCAATTGCCTGGTTACCCCCAGCTCATGGTTCACATTGCTTCCCAAGCTTGACTTTCTCTGCGAGGCCTGCGCTGACCTCACCAACCAGACCTCCATCTTTCTGATGGTGTCTCAAAACACTGTGACCTGCCCTGTGCTTTCTGCAGTCACAACCGTGGACTTCTCAGCGTGGTTATGGCCATAGTGGCCCATCTGGTGCGCTGAGCCCAACCACACGTGGCTTTGTCCCCTGCGGTGTTCCCAGTGATTGGCGCAGTGCCTGTCACAGAGTAGGTGCTCAGTAAATGTTTGGTGAGTGTGTGAACAAGCATGAAGTGTTTGCGAGGTTTGTGCTTGGGTGTTCTCTCCAGCACAACAGGCCCGAGCTATATGATAAGCATAGAACAATGAATGTGCAATGGGGCCCCTTCTATACACCAGATGCTATGCTAGGCCCTCCAGATGTACCATCTCACACTATCCCCACAGTATATCCACTTCATAGATGAAGAGATTGAGGCTCAGGAAGGTTAAATGACATTCCCAAGGTCACAAATCTTGTAAGGGACAGTCTGAACCTGAGGCCAGTGCTGGCTAACACAGACGTCTGGGCTCTCTTTTACCACCTCCTATAGCTCTTGCTTTTTCCCCAACTTGCCTCTCCCCAACGAAGTGTCCTGTAGGCCTGTGCTGCCCACATGTGAGCTGTGACACGTGACACACGGAACGAACACAGAGAAGACTGTCACAGGCGCAGGGACCAGTCTCCGCTCTATTCTTTTTTTTTTTTTTTTCTTTTTGCAGTACGCGGGCCCCTCACTGCTGTGGCCTCTCCCGTTGCGGAGCACAGGCTCCGGACGCGCAGGCTCAGCGGCCATGGCTTGTGGACCCGACTGATCCGTGGCATGTGGGATCTTCCCGGACTGGGGCACAAACCCACGTCCCCTGCATCGGCAGGTACTCTCAACCACTGCGCCACCAGGGAAGCCCTCCGATCTATTCTTAATCGCTGTGTCACCTTGAGTAAGTCAGGTTTGCTCTGTGAGCCTTGGATTTTCCAGCTGTAAAGCTGGGAATTGGACGCATGAGCTCCGTGTTTCTTCCCGGTGCTAATTCTGGATCTACGTGGTTCTTTCTAGCTCTGCCCCTCCCCATGCCCCAGCCATGCTGCCCTTCTTCCTGCTCCTTGAACACATCAAGCTCCTTCCTACCCCCACAGCTTTGGTACCTGCCAGGCCCTCTGCCTGGAGCATCCTTCTCTGATCTTCATGGGGCTGGCTGGCTCCTTGGCACAAAAGTTTCAGGTTAAGTGTCACAGAGAGGACTTTCCCACCCACCTGAGCTAATGTTGGGGCCCCATACCAGTCACTCCATTGCCTAGTTGGCTGCATAGCACTTGTCACCATTTGAAATTGTATCTATCTATCATCTATCTATCATCTATCTATCTATCTATATGCACATACACACACATATATACATTTTAATCTATTTAAAATAAACATAAAAGTTCTCTCTCTTTCTATATCTACCTATCTATGTATGTAACTATGTATCTCTCTATCTGACTGTCTGTCTCTCTATCTAGCTAGCTATGGTTTTTTCTTTGCTTGTGAGTCTCCCATCACTAGGATGTGAGGCCCATGGGAGCAGGGTGGTGGGTTGTCTCATTCATGGCTACATTTTTAGTTCTTGAGAGGAGCACAGTGAATATTTACTGAGTGCGTTGAACAATCAGTTGAATGAATGAATGAGTGAATAGTTCTGTGCTCTCTAAAGCACCAAGGATCAGGATACAGCAGGGAGAGAAGGTCAGGTAAGATCGGGGCCACTTGGTGCCATCATCAGAAGCAGCACTAACCTCAGATCTCATGGAGTAACGTGCCCAGTACATAGTCATTACATACAAGAATTCATTTAACCAGATTGGTTGTGGCATCTGCCCTGGCGTGGCAATTGTAGTGCTTGCAAATCCAGTACGGATTATCCTGGAGAAATATCACAAATCCAAAACGGCCCAGATGGAAGGATGACCTCCTAACCCCGCCCCTCCTTCTCTTTCTTCAACCAGAGAATGTCAGTGTCCAGTTGCCAGGAGAGTTGTCTGAGTCTGACCATGTCACTTGGGGAGCTTGTATTCAAATTTTGGGGGGCATTTCCAAAGCTCTCAGATGCTGATAAAAAATCCGTAGCTCTCCATGGGCTCTGAGGGTTCATATCTACTGTTTTTGAAACTCTTCCACAAGATAGAGCAAATGTACTCCCTGCCCCACTTTTCGCCCCCCCCGCCACTCCCCGCCCCCCACTTCCTATCCCTTCCCCCCGCTTCCCACCCTCCACTCCCCACCCATCACCGTCCTGGTTTACCATTTGATACTTTAGAGTTGCCCAGGGACTGGAGAGAGATGGATTTTATTTTACATCCTACAGCTGTGCTGGAGAAACCCCACATATTTAAAATAGTAAAATGGCTTTCAGGCTAAGAGTATTTCTTATTCAGGATTTGAAAATCTGGAGCCTGCTACCCAGTTGACCTACCTCTGAAAAATAAGATAAAAAAGTAAAATGTAAAGGCTCCATCCTAAACCTGTCACCCCCAACTCCTTAAGAGCAATTTAGGCAGAATACAACAGTTGCTGTCCCGATCTGCTTTCTGGACTCAACTATCCACCCAGAAAGGCAGGAGAAACCTCAGTTCTTAGACTGGAAAGTGCTCCCTGGGATGAGACGAAGGGACTTGAGAATTCATCACATCTCTCTGCCTGCCCCTGGGGTTGGCCCGCAATCCACTGCCCCAAAGAAACAAGAATCTAAAAACTTTGAGAGAAGGCGATTTCACAGTCTCTCTAGGAGTCCTCTTTCATGGTTCAATAGGCCCTTACAGTCAGGAAGTCGTTTCTTGGTCTGACGTACGGTTCTTATGCTGCATTAGACCGTGTTGATCTGAAAGAGTCTGGGTTTCCCGGATGGCACCTCTTTTGGGCTTTCCTGGGGCCCGTGAAGGTAAATGAGCTGTCTTTAAAGGCACATTTTAGAGGAAATCTGTCTTCCACTGTCTAATGGCTGGAACGCTCCTGCTGCTGGAGCCTTTGATGATTTCCTTGCTCGCCAAGGATGCCTGCCTCGCAGCAGGGAGGCTGCCCGAGTTCCGCAGCGTCCTGGGGATGGTCTCTGAGGCGAGGTTTAGATGAGGCTCGCTGTGCTATATTCTAATCCTTAACCCTCCTCGGGGGCCAGTGCTGAGAGTGTTCTTAATTTCGTTCTTTAATTGCTTTACTAACCTACTGGCTCCATCTCATTCTTCACGCCCCTCTTTCAGATACCCCAGCTGCCCTCAGGCTATGCTCCATGGCACCCTCGCAGACTGAAGGCCCTTTCCCTTTCTCTAACCACTCTGACCACCAACGGTTCTCCTTCCCAGTTTTACATGAAGCTTCTAGACCTGCAGCCTTGCATTGCCACTGCAGGTAGCCGACCGGCGATAGATATTTGTGAATGGAGATATTAATGAATGAGTGGGATGGTGCCTAACCGTGTACCCGACTGGACATGTTAGCATTTGGGGTTTTCAGTTGCTTCTCTGTTTAGCAGTGGGTTCTCTCCCTCCCACTCTATCTGAGATCACGAAGCACATTTAGTAAGTAGAGAAGATGCCAGAAACCCAGGACAGGGGAGCCCCAGGTGGGAATCCGGGAAAGAGTTTGACCAAATTTTGGCTTCGTCACTCAGCCGTGAACCAGGCAGGACCCAGGCAGAGGAGACAAAACAGCCTCTTGTATTGGTGGCATCCGTTCCAAGGTGTTTTGGGATCCAGTAAACTCTTCTGTCCACGATTCTCTGAGCCCCCTCCTCTGCCTCAAGCCCAACACAGCCAAACTGAGGAGGGTAGTGTGGAGGTCAAGGTCCTCTGAATTGAAAGGTCAGCTCACTCTCCTGGAATTCCTAAGGAGGGCTATTCTATAAATACGTTGTCTGCATCTCCCTGTCTTCTCCCGACAAAGCAGGCCCTGGAGCTGGGAAGCCTGGCTTCTAGAATGAAGCGTAATCATGGAAACTGTGGGACCGGAGGGGTCAACACTGTTTTACAAAGCCATGAGTAAGCAATGAGTTTGGTCACTGGTTGTCCCGGGAACAGAATCCCACTCCATATGGTAAAAGGGAATTTCAACAAAAAGTAGCTTGTCTCTTTAATACTTTCTATAATTAACATAATAACTCTCCCTCTTCGTCACACACCCTGACTCTCCAAATCAGAGGGGACACTACAGCCTCTCGGGCATGCTCTCCCCTAAGCCTCAAGTGGGAGCCCCAGGGATCTGGGCTCTCCAACATCCTCAAAAAATAAACGTCCACATCAGCCCTCAGCTCTCAGACCAAATAACACCCCCAAGGTCACCACAGTACAGATAGTGAGCCAGCGAGTTAGCAAGTCAGGGAGCTAGTGAAATGGTACATCTTCTACCTGCTCTCCAGTTATGGGAGCTAATTAATTTGTGGTTCTCCTAAGCTTTTTGCAGCTTGAAAAACAAAATAAAATACAGTTGGATAAATCTTGAGTTTCTCTCTCTTGGAAGGTGCTTTAAACTCCTTCTTTTTTCCCCACTCTGACTTCCTCTCTCTTCCAAGAAACAGGATGCTGCCCTTAGGCTGTGATGCCCTTTCTTGAAGTTCACATGAGCGTCTCCTTTTTAATTTCAAGGTCATTGTTGAGTTCGCAGGTCTGCAGGAAGTTGCCTTCACTGTGGGAAGTTTTCTCTATCTGAATTTTACCCTGCTTACCATACTTGATGGTGCCCAGGAAAAAAGGTGGTCTTGACTAACAAACTAGCATACGTCTTTCAATGGTGCACCTCATCATCTTTTCCTTTATGCCTTGGCCACCAGGAAGCTCAGTGAAACGTTTTGCTCAATTGCACTAGTTTTCCTTAGTTTAAGCTTTTTGACTCTGACTCTGATTTTGGTTCATCTGCCTCAGTTTTAACCATTCTCTACTATTTGTTGAAAATTTGCCTTCAAGTCCACGGGAATCCAGGAGACGTTCAGACAACTTGGGGGTGTGTATCTGGGAGGCTTCTTAATAAGTTGTTCACTGAGGGAATTTGAAGAATTCCTGCAGCGTTGGGAAGAATCATAAAGGAGAGAAGACAAGTCAGAACCAGAAAGATAAGGCAATGTTTTGTCTTTCAGCAGGGCTGGAGCCTGGGTGTGGCCCAAAGTATGAGGTCCCTTTCAAGTGGAAGATTCAGGACTTGCTTATACATTCATTCATTTATTCCTTCTTCCATCCATCCATCAATCCACTTATCATTCCATTTATTAAGAACGTGTTCCATTTTAGAGACTTTTCCAGGCACTGGAAACACAGTGAATAACTCTGAAAATGATCTCTGTCCTTACGGAACTTACATTCTGTTGAAAGTGGACAGACAATAAACAGTAGCAAAAAATACATGAAATATATCATGGGGAGACAAATAAGACAGGAGTGGAAGGGTTACAACTTTATGTAGGGTGGCCTGGGAAAAAGGGGGGCATTGAAATGAATGGAAGATATATGACAGGGAAGCCCATTTACATGGTATCAGGCATGAACCACAAGAGTTGACATGGTCCAGTCAGTACCTTCTAGAAGTAGAAGGGATGCTACAGAGATAACAGATATTATGAAGAGATTTCTACACCTCCCTTAAGCACGTGTGTGAACTTGCACACAAGCGAAACTTGCTCTCCACCTGCTCCTCCACTAAGCTGCAGCTTTTCTGCGTGAGTGGAGTGTTGGGTGCAGCCTTTCAGCTAGACAAAATGACTCCTGGAAAAATTAAAAGTGTGTGTGTGAAGATATATATATATATATATATATATATATAGAGAGAGAGAGAGAGAGAGAGAGAGAGAGAGAGTCCAAAAGAACTATGGATATAGCTTTCGGTGCTTAGAGTTGACTAGAATAAAATTCACAGAAAACGTAAAAGTTTTTGAGAAAGCTTATTGTCAAAACTGCTACCAGACTGATCTGAAAGAAAATGAGGCAGCTGGAGATGTGAGTACATTTCTCGGTCCCTACCTTTCTTCAGGCAGGATGCCATCTGGAGAGCTGCTCACCACTAAGAAGGAAATCTTCCCCAACGAACACTTCATCAGTGGCCCAGGCTGATGGACAGGGAGGACCTCCCAAGGGCAGAGCCAGGGGCCTCGGGGAAGAGAGGTCTGGGGCGCTAGTCTGAGGGTATAGGACAGGGGTCAAATCAGGGGACATTCCTTGCTCCCAGGTTACTCCCTGTTCAAATGGGAATGTTTTTGCAGTGATTCTGACCCTGTTTTGCCATTGTATGTTAGGTGTATATGGGAAAAACAACTTGTCTTTTTGATTTTCGGGTCTGTGGATCAAGAAGAGCCTCAGTGAGATCTGATGTAGATCATGAGTTTCTTGATTTCCAGCTCAGTGTCAGAATTGGATAAGATTTTTGAGTGTCTTCGGGATGGAGTGAGTGTATTTTGCATGTGGGAAAGGAATGAATATTTGTGACCAAAAGGGCACAAGGAGGGCATTGTCTGTAAATATTTGCTCTCTCCCCTTTCTGTCCATCTCCGTGGGGCAAGTATACTTTTCTGCCTTTGCTTCGGGCTTCATCATTTTATTTGTTTTGGCAAATGAGGATTACTGGATATGACATGAGCAGGGGCTTGAAAGGTGCTTGTGCTGTTGAGCTTGCTGCCTTGCTTCTGCAGTGGCCACGAGAAAAACGTGACACGGACCCAGGAGGATAACAGTTATGCAGAGCTGCCGTGGGTGACCCGAAGACCTGTAGCCTGAAGCAAAGCCACCCCCCACTGACCCTCAGGCATAGGGTGAGAAATACTTCCTGTTGTATGCCACTGTGATATGTGTGTTTGTTATACAGCAGTAGCTGACTGAGACAACCCACAATATCAACCTGGAGCCCCATGGCTTCCTGAAATATGGGAAGTGAACAAATAAGTGCCTAACAAATTGAGAGTAGGGCTTTGTCGACAGAAAAAAGAAATGATAGCAACCTTGGAATGAGCTGAGAAAGTTCTCCCAGCTACCTTGAGAACTCAGCATGAGTGGTGGGCCCTGGGAAGGTGGGAGGCTGTCCAGAAGCATGGGTCTCCCATGCTGGTCAAAGAAAAGGAAAAAAGAGTCTGTTGAGATTGTAGGTGAGGCGAATGGGTTTATAGACTGAGGCTGCCCAGGAATTCTCAGTGTATATATACAGTGTACATACTTAATGTTTGATATATTTGTTACACAGTAATTTTATGATAATTAAACTTCTTAATATAACTTTGTGGTAAAAGTGCTTCTCCCACATTCCAGAGATTACCAGGAGTCTGACTATTTTTTAAAAAAAAACCTTGTATTGTATGTATTTTTAGGAGGAAGTAGAGTAAAAATAAATAGATTAACCAGGAGTGCTGGGAAAGGGGGTTGGGTGGGAGAGAAAAAAATGCCATTCAGAAATAGACTGTGAAACTAATTACCTAGATAAACCGATGTAAAAAATGTATTGTTTAAGACGGGGGTCATAGACTCAAATACCTTGGAGGCCAGGCAGGTGACACAAACAAGTGAAGCAGGCCAGCTAGGGGCTGTGGGGATATGGAGAGTGCGTGCCATCCAGGGAGGGCAGCTTCTATGACCTGGCTCCCGCCAGTCGCTGTCATGGGGGAATGGAGCCTGTTGTGGCCAAGTCTTCTGTGTTTTCCTGAGAAGCAGAGCTGCCATGTACGCTAGTGTGGGTTGTAGACGGCACAAGGTGCTCAGGTGATAGGGCAACTGGAGACTGGAATACAATCCAAGCTCTGCTTAACAAGCCCTGGCCAGGACACATGGCTTGGGGAGTAGAGGTGGGCTGGACTTCGGCCCCCTCTCCCCACTTCAGCCTCCCTTTGCATAGTGTTTGATCATACAGGGTGGTGTGCGATGGTGGATCCATTTCCCATTGCGGAACCCCTCGTTTTTTCCTGCCCCTGGCAGCCCAGGCACAGGTGCCCTTCCTAGGCTCAGCCGATTAGATGCTCCTTCCCAGGACCTGGAGTCTTGCATGAGTGACAACAGCACAGAGGAGGAGAGATGACATAGGCTGTGTTTAGGTGTGTTTGAATGGTGATTGGTAGAGAACCTTTAAAAACAGTGAGCTGACAAACAAAACTCACCAGAGGGTCTCCAGCTACCCACTCGAGATCAAGACATTCCAAGTGCAGGAAAGGGACCATGAGTGTACTCACCTGTTCTTAGTAAGCTTTGCACACGCATAGGTTTCTGCTTCATGAAGCTTCCCTAAATTGTTTCACCACAGTGAGGTGTCCTTCCTGGGTATCACAGTACAGGGCAGCGAAATCTCCCTTTCTCAGAAGGCTGACATTTGGTCCCAGTTCTACTAGAGCTTGGTCCTGTGATCTTCGCCAAATTTTCATCATGCTGACCCTCAACTTCCTTGCCTGTGAAATGGGTATATGAATGCTGCTCCCCTTTCCTCCCAGGGATATTGTAAGGATCCAATCCAATGAGATGATAGATCAGAGAACACTCTGCAAGCTCTGACACACCATGTAAACACAAGGTATCACTGTACAGCTGCTGAGACACCAGCAGCTCATGTCTGATGTGACTGACGTTTTAAGCAGAGATGGGGGGATCTGGCATGGAGAAGGCCATTCGATTATTATCAAAATGCTGAAAAAACGACTTTGCAATCCACTGCCTCCCCAGGCTACCCACCCTGTCCACTGCTGCAAATCTGTACCTTTCCTATAATAATAAATATTGGTAATGCATCTTAACATTATTTTGTTTGAACCTCACAACAGTCCAGTGAGGTAAGGATTGTCATTCCCATTTGCTGACGAGGAAACTGAGACTCGGGAGCTGAAGGCTACACATCTGGGAAGGAGTAGAACTAGGGAGTGAGTCTAGGGCTTCCCATTGTGGAAGTTCTAGCTCACGGTGTTTCCTAATAGTTTCCTGGGACCATCAGAGGCCAACCTGGAGTTCAACAGCACTGTCAGTGACAGTAAAGACTCCTACGAAGCACTCAGGGATCAGAAGGAAATCATTAAATATCTGGTGAGTGGAGGAGCCTCAGCCCAGAATTCCTTCTCTCCACCTACTGGAAACCATGGCCTCCATCCCTGATTTGGGGGGAACTGTCTCCTTCTCTATTCAGTGTAGGTCTATGTGAAGCTGCTTCTCCTTGCCTGAGAGGGGCATGTGATTTAATCTAGACCAATGAGATACATGATCCCAGTATCTGAGTCTTGAGAGGTTACACACAGGGACGGAGGGAAGTTGTAGCTGGGTCATTCCAAGACCAAGCCTGGCAAAGCAGCTCTCAGAATCGCCCAGAAGCCTTGTGAAAACAGGCTGGGCCTACCCTCAGAGCACCTGATTCAGAAGGTCTAGGGTAGGGCCCAAGAATTTGCGTTTCTACTAAGTTCCCAGGCGACGCTGCTGCTCACGGGACCAAAGTCAGAGCTTCACCGCCATCGGTGGTTTTTGCCCTCCAGGGGACATATGGCAATGTCTGGAGACATTTTTGATCTTCACAAGTGAAGGGCTGCTACTAATATCTAGTGGGTAGAGGGGGCAGGGAGGCTGCTAAACATCCTCCATTGTACAGGACAGCCCCCGAGAGCAAGGAATCAGGCAGCTGACAATGTCCGTAGTGTTCAGGTTGAGAAAGCTTGCTCTAGAGGAATGGTCCACGTGCTCTGACACTGAGGCCGCAGAGATGCCTGGTTCCTACCTATCTCCATCCTTCTCCATGGAGTCTCTGGGCCCGGTATCCTTCCAAAACATTCCTTCTTCCTTTTACTTAATCAGAGTCAATATTTGTTACCTGCAACCAAAGATCTGATGGAGATGAGGATTTAACTGCTTTAGAGGAGTCAGGTTGGTGCTAAGGAAGATCATGGGCTGGCTTCTGGGTTAGAATGGCATATAAGCCTCATGCCTTTCTTTCCTTTCCACCTGTGACTCTCCTCTCCTCCTAGGGTACCATTCCACTTTAAATAAACACTATGATTTGTTTATCCATTCTCCTATTCTTAAAAGTTCAGTTCCTTTTATTTTTTGTTATTAAACAATGCCACAATGAATACTTTTACATATAAATGCTCATGTTTATATGAAGAGTTTCTTGAAAGGTTCCTACCTTCGAGAAGTGAATTGCTGGGTTATGCCGTTGAGACACCTTCAGTTTTACCGAATATTAATAAATTGCTTTCCAAACTGGTTGTGTCAAGTCATCCCAGCACCAGTGGTGGGTGTATCAATATCTCCCCACGTCTTCATCAACACTCTATGGACAGATGTGTTAATTTTTGTGATCTGTTGAGTGACTCACTGTTTTACTTTGCATTTCCCTGATCATTAGGGTCATATGACCGTATTTTCATATGATTATTGCTCACCCTGGGCTTTTCTTTCTGGAAATCACAATTCACGTTCTTTGCCCTTTTCTCTTTTTCTTTCTTTCTCTTTCATTCTCCCTCCTTCCTTTCCTTCCTTCCTTCCTTCCTTCTTTGCTTGTTTAATTTCTTAGTGATTTGTAGGCTGATATGATATATTCTGGGTACCAGTCATGTGAATGGAACATCTATTCTGTGACTTGCCCTCTAACTTTGTTTATGGTGTTATTTGTTGTACAGAACTTTAAAATTTTACTTCAGTCAAATGAATTAATCTTTTTCTTTCTGGATTGTTATTTTCCATCCTGCTTTAAGGAGCTTTCCATATGCCAGTATTATAAAGATACTCTCCTCTATTTTCTCTAAAACAAATATAAAGCTTTAAAAAAAATCTAGTCTTTAATCCATCTGGATTTTATTTGTTTGTAGAGTGGGTGAGAAATCTCACTTTAATTTTTCCATGTGAGTAGCTAGTTGGCCTAGCACCAGTTCTGAGGCAACCCAGCTTCTCCTCATTGATGGATAATGTCATCACTGCATGTAGGAGTAGTTTCCATTTATGTGTAGGTCTCTTTCTGGACGCTCTGTTTTGTTCTATGGGTCAGTCTCTGCGCCAAAACCACGTGGATTTAATTACTGTAAACTTATAATATGTCTTGATATGTGAAAACATGAATCTTTCCTCTTGTCTTCTTCTTCACATTATCTTGGCTAATTCTAGTCCTTTACACTATTGTGTGTATATATACATATATATAAAACGATGTACCATATATATATATGACGTTTACAAGCTGTGTAGGTGCCTGGCCCAAAAGTGGGGCCCAGGAAATGTTAATTTCCTATCCCTTCTTCTGAGGGTTCTTTGTTGTTACCACCAGGAACGTACATTTCTTGACTTAGTTTTACAGCCCCTGACCTTGTGCCCTAAACAGGACAACAGAGTCACTGTTCTGAATTCAGGGATCCACTGTGGCACAAGTAGCCTCCTTGCACATATGACCCCAGCTATGGATACATAATAGCGCCTAGTAAATATTTGCTGAAGCTGAATGAAAATGCCTCAAGAGCCCCAATGGCCCAAGCAGTGGGTCTGTCTGTGAACCTTTCTCCTTGCAGCACCAGAAATAGCACCATGTTTATTCATTCAACGTATGTTTGTGCAGCTCCTACCATGCTCCTGGTAAGCCAGTGAGACATGGCCTCAGCCCTCACAGAGACAGACATTCAATAAGTAATTACACTGCAAAAAGTGCTGTAAAAGGGAAGAAGTGGACTTTTAAGGGAGAATAACGTTATTGGAGGGTCAAGGGAGCCCTTGCTGAGGAAGTGACATATGAGTTCAGGATGAGTAGGTCCAAGTCAGGCCCAGATGAAAGAGGATCGTTTTACACGGTGGGAGCAGCGTGTGCAAAGGTCCTGAGGTCGAAAAAACTAGATGTGCAGTAGTGTGCTTCTCACACTTTAATGTGCACCTGGGGGTATTATGAAAAGGCAGATTCTAGGATGGGGCTGAACTCTTGAATTTCCAGCCAGCTCCCAGGTGCTGCTGCTGCTGGTCTGAGGCTGTGGCTCTCACTTAGGGTAGCACAGTGTAAGAGGAACTGAGAGAGTTTTGAAGGTGTGACGGAGCATGGTGAGCAAGGATGAGGGTGAGGAGTTGGGACGGGAGGGACCAGATCCTGCAGGATCTTGGGAGCCACCTTCTAAATGGAAGCAGGAGAGTCACTGCCTGAGCCTCAGTTTCTACATCTGTAAAATGGTGATGCACAAACCTCCCTGGCAGGGCTCTTGGGAAGATTGGAGATAATATATGATAGGCACCACCATTCAGCAAATGACCTATGTTTTTCTGATTCCTAGTCCCAAGTCCTGAATTTAGGAAGAGCTTGCAACATGCTACCTTCTGCACAAAGTTTCAAGACTGTCAGTACCTCTTTTATCTTGATATGCCACTCCGCTTGGAGAAGGTTCCCTTGTCTTAAGTAAGCCGTAGGATCTGGGGTTAGACTGGCAAATGTAAGCCAGAAAAAAAAAAAAAAAAAAAAAAAAAGTGAATATTTTCTTTTTGAAAGAAAATATTGAAAAAAAATGAGCTGGGTTCGCCTGCTAGGGTCTGTGCTGACCTTTCCTCCCTGTCTGTCTGTCTGTCTCTGTTGTTTCTACTCAACAACAGGATGTCCTCTGTCTCCCCCTCCTCTGGCTGCAAACAACCCCGGAGCCGCTCTGTCTGCAGCGCTGTGTTCTGTTTAAGGAACAGACACCCATTTCTCACAGAAGAACCGTTAGGTAACAATAATATATTTTTTTAAGCCCAGAAGGTGGCCCAACATACTGAGTGTGGAGTGACTGTCTCTAGCATTCCCCAGCTAGTTTCAGGACAAAGGTCTCCAGAGGGAGGATGCTCCTTTTCTTTTCTTCTCTTCTCTTCTCTTCTCCTCTCTTCTTCTTCCCTTCCCTTCCACTTCCCTTCCCTTGCCTTCCTTCCTCTTCCCTTCCCTTCTCTTGGCTTTTCTTTTGAGTAAGAGGGGACAACAGGTTGAGAGGGGCAGGGAGGCCCGAGGGCCTGCAGATAGGAGCCTTGTCTTGGCCTAAAGAACCCAGGAAGGCTGCTCTTGGGCACCCCTGGCCTGCGTGGCAGGAGAGGGTGGCTTTTGCTCTGATGCATCTTGTTCCCTCAACACCCCTCCCACTTGCTGAGCACTTCCAGCCCTGTGTGGAGGCCTTCTAGATGTGACCTCACTGCACGCTCCTCAGGACACCTGGAGGTATGCATTATCACCCCCACTTCACAGATGAGAAAAATGAGGGCGAGAGGATGAAGTAATTTGCCCAAGGTCATACAGAGCAAAGCTCAGGTCAAGACTCAAAGCCAAGACTCCAAGTTCATTTCTGAACCAGCCTCTAACATTGACTTCCTGGTCCCAGCTTTCTGAATGACTTGAACTCATCCCATAGCCCTTGCAAGAGTGGAAGAAACCCGTTTTCTAGATTTGGAGGGCAGGATCTGGAGGAATGAGCTGCTCCAGGCTTTGGGGGTGGTGGTGTCAGGAATAAGGCTGGGTTCCTGGGGTCCTGACTCCAATACCCAATGCTGGTAGTTTCAGTGAAAGAAAAGTCCAAAGAACTAGATGTGGTCAGCATTTCCATTTCCTCGCGTGGGTGCTCCATTCAGAGACACAGCGAACTCTTCTCTCCTGCCACCCTCTGCCTTTCAGCGCTGTCTCCACAGCTGAGATCCCTGGAAGCCTACATCTGCACACCTAGGTTCCCATCTGCCTGTAACAAGAAAGAAATAATTACTGGAAAAATAAAGCCACAGAACGCGTTCTCAAACCAAGCAGAAAGAAAATGTTTTTTGGCTTCTTCAAAATATAGTGACTATTCCCTGATGGGTACAAAGTCAACTGGGAGGGCCGGTTGGGACAGGCAGGGACGTGGAGGGCCACTGGCTTTGGGCAAAGGCAGACCTGGATTTGAGCTGAACTCACTGGTGTGGGTCCATGAGAAATTCCTTCCTGGTTATTACGATCCTGTTTGTTTATCTGCCACACCTGCACCACAGGGTTGACCTGGGGCAGAAGAGTCTATGGAAGGCTTCTCTGTGTCCAGGTCCTTTCCTTCTATTCCACAGCAACCCACAGATGGGCAGCATGATTATTTTTGCATTGAGGAAAGTGAGGCTCAGAGAAGTCCACCAGCTTGCCTGGGGTTGGCTGGCTTCAAAGGGAATGTGTTTAACCAAGCTGCTAAGCTACACGGGGTATGTGAGTAGAATCAATTTGGACTCAGTTGATTTGATTCATTTCCTTTGACCCCGAGGGGCAAAGAGTACATTAAGATGGAACCCCTGACTGCCCACCTTTGGGAGGTAATAGCCAAGGATTCTAAGCTTTGTTGAAGTTGGGGAGGTTTGGTGCTTTGCCACACCCCTGTGAAGTGAGACCTGAGGTGAAATCTGGTCATCAGAATGGAGCTGAAAGTTGTCATTTTTATCAATTAATTCCTCCCTAAGAGGACAGGGGATAACCAGGTCTTCCCCTGGTATGGACGAAGAAGGGACAGAAAGAACAGAGCAGGGGGCAGTGGTTCACGCCAGAAACAACTGGTGAGGCAGGTGTGCAGGGGGTGCTGACTACGGGGCGGGAGACGTGCCGGGCATTTCCCAGCCCTTTGTTTCTTCCAGCGGAAACCATGATGATGCTGAGGGTGTGATACTGCTTCCCCTCTAGACCCTCTCTTTGCCCTTCTCTCTATGCCTGGGAGGCTGGGGCTCCTACAGGCAGCATTGCCTGGGATTGTTTGATATACTAAGCAGGATATCAGAGGCTGGGAAGAGAGAGGTTGCGGTATTTCCTCCCCTCCCCCTCCCTGCTACAGCTCAGTATCCCTCAGTGGATCCCAGTGGAGGCCCCTCTGTGTCTCCAGCTCTTACACTGGGCCTCAGCCCCAGGGGAGGTGGGCAGCTTCCTTCCCTTCTTCCTTCACTAAGGTCTCTTCACATCTCCATAACGAGTATGGCTTCTGCCCCTGCAGCCCCCCGAGTGGAGGCTGCCAAGGGCCTCTTTCCCCATTTCGCAGAGAAGGAGCCTGAGGCCCAGGATAACAGGTCTTGCCAAGGCAAGAGGGAGGATCTGAATGAGAGTCTCCCCAAATCCACCGCCCCAGAGACGATGCCAAGCAGGATGGACTTAGCGGGACCTGCATGGGGATCCCCTTTTGTTGCATGGGGATCCCCTTTGTTTGAACCGACAACAAATTCTGGTGCCTGACACCATTACTGTTAACGCTCGTGTTCTTAAATGCTTTTCATATTTGCAAAGAGTTTTCCTTTTGCTGCTCTGCCTCCCAACCCTCTCTCTCTCTCTTCCTGGTGGACAAACTGGGAGATGGCTGGGTCCTACTCCTCCCACCCACTTTCCAGGTGGGGGCACTGAGGCTCTGGGAAATGCAGGTCTGTCCTGGGGGCGGGCAGCAAGTGACTTGGGGGTGTGGCTGTTTGGGGCCTTCGCTCCAATGGGGCCAGTAACATCTGTTGCATGAGCCACCAGCCAAGATGAACAATGATACAGGCAAGGAAGACCGAAAAGCGTTGACAGGGACAAGAAGGTGGAAAAGAGGGAGGAATGGGAAAATCAGCGTTTTGGGGGAGCAAATGTAATAATAATATAGCAGACCCTCATTTGCCTCACTGCATCTGCTTGACCAGTGTATACATCAGGCCCATTGTCCAGATGAGAAAACAGACGCTTGAAGGGGTCAAGTCCCTTGGGACTGGCATATAGTCAGTGCTGAATAAACATGTGTCACTGAATAGATTAAGTACTTTACCCAGCTAATCACTAGTGGAGCTGGAATGGAATTTGTCTGTCTGACCCCAAAGCCCTGTGTATGTGCCAGCAACACTGTCTGTGCCAGACAGAAATAAAAAAAGATATGGGATGGAAGACAGAAAAGCCAGAGGAAGCCACAAGCTGCTAGACCAGAGGCTCTAGGGAAGGTGCTAGAGCACTGCCAGTTAAGATTGGGGGCTTCCGATCCGGGCTGTCTCTGGGTTCAAATCTCCACCTCTCTACTTGTTCTGTGATATTGGGCAAGTTGCTTAAGTTTTCTGTGCCTTGTTTCTTCATGCGTAAATGAAGATAAAAGTAGTACCTATGCTTTGCCTTGTTATCCACTCTGCACCTTTTCCCTGCTCTGCATCCAGGAGTGGCCACCCTTGCAGGCTGTGTTTGCAGGGTTCCTGTGACATCTGGTTTCCAGCTGGGTTTCCACCAATGGGAGGCACTGGCAGGAGGTCGGTGGGTGGGGTTGGAGAGAAGTTAGAGTATTTCTTCCCCTCTCTCTGCCTGGAGTCTTGTCTCTGCAAGCAGCTCTTTCTCCTTCATGGCTTTTGCTCCTGCTGGAAAGAAGCTGTGCTTCCAGCTTCTGAATGACCCCAGAAGCCACACATCCGCTCTCTTTGTCTGCCCAGCTCTGGCTGGGGTTGGAGCAGTGGGTGCAGCAACAGACTACACCTAGTCCTCCCTGGCAGAAGAGGTTTCCACATTGGTTTTTAAACGTTCCTGCATGATTTGACTCTTTTATAAATAAACAGTGAGCATATACACTTTTATTAACAGAAAGAAAAACCCTAAAAGATTTTCACTTTTAAAATGCATGAGTGAAAAATAAGAAATTATAGACAAGCCTGCTTTCAGGTTTCTCAGCCAGGAAAGTAGGGGGGAAATACGTTGCTACTAAAGGCAAGGGCAAAGTTGAAGACTTTCTTTTTTTCCAGAAAGGAGAGTCCTAATCAAGCATTTGTGCTGAGCCCAAGTGCCCACTGTGGGAGAAAGGACACACAGAGAGACAGGGCGCTTCTGGGTGGGACAGGGACTTAGGGAATTGGGGGTGGGTAGAATCTTGGCATAGGGGGTGGGATTAGTCCTGAACAGTTGGCGAGCACCCCTTCCATGCGGCAGGAAGGGCAGCGCAAAGGTACAAAGCATGTAGGTGGGGCGGCAGGAAGGTGAGGGCGTCCTTTCCTGACGGCCTCTATTTTCTCTGCAAAGTAGTAGGCGAGGTCAGCTTCCCAGGCTGGGGGCTGCAGGGGCCTGGGAGAGATTTGGAAAGCACCATGGGGGATCAGAGAAGGGCCAGTGGGGAGAAGTGGAGGGATGGTTGATCTCTGCTGTGGCCTTTCCTTTGGTGCCTGCCCATGCAGCTGGATGTTTTCTCTAGTGGAATTCTGGTGTCCAGAGCTGGGGATGGAGGCTCAGCTACAAAGCTGTGAGGCTTTCTGGGTTCAATGTGACTGAGGAGCAAGGTGGCGAGGGGTTGGCAGTGACAGCCAGAGAGTGGGTTAAACAAGGACTCATGGCCTCAGGCCAGCTTAAGAAGGGATGGAAATCAGCACGCAGGAGAGAGAGGTCTTAATGAGAATCAAAAGTGGGCATCGGGCTTCCCTGGTGGCGCAGTGGTTGAGAGTCCGCCTGCCGATGCAGGGGACACGGGTTCGTGCCCCGGTCCGGGAAGATCCTACAGGCCGCGGAACGGCTGGGCCCATGAACCACGGCCGCTGAGCCTGCGCGTCTGGAGCCTGTGCTCTGCAACGGGAGAGGCCACATCGGTGAGAGGCCCGCGTACTGCAAACAAACAAACAAACAAACAAACAAAGTGTGCATCGTGGGAGTGAATGAACAAGAGGAGGGAGTCTGCCATGGCCGGGGATGAGATGTTGATGGGGACTGCAGGGGTGGGCACCAGAGTGGCCGCTGGGTTGAGGTCAGGGTGGTAGGTGGGTCTCCCATGGTGGGGTGCAACTTGAGATGGAGAGGGAAGGGGTGGGAGCTGGGAGCATTCGGTGAACCAGTGTGGAGGAGGGCCTGGGTGGTGGGGAGATCAAAGCAGCAAGGAGAGATGGGGGGCTCAGGACAGCAAGGAGGAGACTTTTTTGTTCAAGGCAGGAAGGGCAAGAAAATATGAAGTCTGGAAAGTGGATTTATAGGAAAAAGAGCAGTCCTGGGTCCCGGGATGTCAGAGGCGAGCCTGGAGACCATTAGGTGCATTTCATGGTGGGGGAAATTGAGGCTGGGAGAGGTGACCTGAGATGCTCTGGCTAATTAGCAGCAGGAAAGACGTTGCCCTAACCTTAGGCAAGTGCTTCTTCACTATACTGAGATTATGGACCCACAAGCCTTTAGTGCTAAAAGCCATCTTAGAAATCATCTTTCATTTAAAGCTGAGCAGGCGGAAAACTGGGAAAATTAAGGGAAGTTTAGTAGAGCTGGGACCAAACCCAGGTTTCCTGACTCTTGGCTTATTGTATGGGATGGAAAAGAAAGTGTGTTACAGAGGGAACAAGAAGGGTAGAGTGTGTGTATGTGTGTGTGTGTGTGTGCGTGTGCTTGGGGGGGTGTGTATAAGCATGCGTGCACGCGTGAAGTCACATTCACGTGTCTGTATTCGTAAGAAAGATGAACCAAGATAGTGTTTCTTTTTCAGAAGAAAAGCGTGCTGCTGCGCTTGTAAAGGGTGACAGTCAATGCTTTTCTTTGCCAGGAGGGGAGATAGGAGAAATAAGTCACCGGTTCTGTATCTCCTGATTCCAGTGGATGCACACCAGGCAGGCAGTGACCTGGGCTCCCAGCGTGCTTTGTGCTCTCGCTGTGCACTGGAGCTGCCTGGACTGGGGCCATCCTGCTCTAACCAGTAGGCTTGCAGGCCCAGACTCCCCGTTGCTCATATTAGCACCAACATACCTACACTGGGCACATTTGATGAGTCAGGGCTAGTATGAGTTTGCTCAGCAGCCCTAATAAAATACCACAGATTGGAGGTTTATAAAATAGAAATTCATTTTTTCCCAGTTCTGGAGGCTAGAAGTTCAAGAACAGTGCGTTGGAAAGGGTCAGTTTCTTCTGAAGCCTCTCTCTTTGGCTTGTAGACGGCCATCTTCTCCCTGTGTTTTTCCGTGGTCTGTCCTCCGTGTGTTTCTGTGTCCTAATCTCTTCTTATAAAGAGACCAGTCACGTTGGATTAGGACCCATTTTAAAGTCCTCATTTTAACGTAATCTCCTCTTTAAAGACCCTGTCTCCAAATACAGTCATATTGTGAGGTACTAGGGGTTAGGTCTTCAACATTCAATTTTGAGGGACAGGGACTTCCCTGGTGGCACAGTGGTTAAGAATCGACCTGCCAATGCAGGGGACATGGGTTTGCGCCCTGGTCCAGGAAGATCCCACATGCTGTGGAGCAACTAAGCCTGTGCGCCACAACGACTGAGCCTGCAAGCCACAACTACTGAGCCCGCTTGCCTAGAGCCCATGCTCTGCAACAAGAGAAGCCATCGCAATGAGAAGCCCACGCACTGCAATGAAGAGTAGCCCCTGCTCGCTGCAACTAGAGAAAGCCCACACCCAGCAATGAAGACCCTATGCAAGTCAAAATAAATAAATAAATAAATTTATTAAAAAAATTTTTTCTTGAGGGACAAAATTCAGCCCCAAATGGAACTATTTTGGTTGCAAGTGAACCTACTCAAGTGAACCATGTAAAAAGAGGGTTTATTGCTAAGGATTAGGCTAGCTCATGAGAATTGTAAACTGGAAAGCAACTCCTCCCATCACTTCCCTCTCTGGGGTGGTGGTTTTAAACCATGGCCACAAATCCTTTGACCCCCCCCCCCCCAACCTCCCATAGAGTGGTGAGTCTATATCCCTGCCCCTTGAATCTGGGTAGGCTTATGACTGCTTCAACCAATAGAGTATGACAGAAATGTTGCTATGTGACTTTAAGGCTGGGTCCTAAAAGACCATGCAGCTTCTGGCTTGTTCACTGAAACACTCACTAGAGGAGACCTGACTCTCTTGTAAGAAGTTTAATGACTCTGAAACGCCATGCTGGAGAGACCACAGGTAGGCACTCTGGTTTATAGCCCCAGCTGAGCCTGGCTTCCAGCTGTCCCTGCCAAGGTGCCAGACACAGGAGTGAAACCATCTCTGATACGCCTACACCAGCCCAAGTGCTAGCAGATTACCGCACAGCGACTTCTGCCTACATCAGGCAGAACAGAAGAATCACCCAGCTGAGCACTGCCTGAATTTCTAATCCACAAATTCATGCTATATAATAAAATGGTTGTCATTTTGAGCCACCAAATTTTGCAGTAGTTTGACATGCAGAAATAAGTAAGTAGAAACACCAGAAGTCTGCTTCTCTCTTCTTTTTCCCTTCCTGTTGGTTTTCCCTGTCTACTCATATTTCCTGCTCCTGCATAAATTTAACCTGCATGTGGCCATGACTTGCTGTGACCCAAGTTATCCAAGCAAGTTCCTGCCTTAGCCCCCGCATCTCTCTGATTAGAGTCTCTGTATTAGTCAAAATACTTGAGAATCTGATCAGTCAATGCTAGGGGCAGGGCCATGTGTTATGGGGAATGGGTCATGTCTCCTGGAAGTTGGGACCCAGCAGACCCAGAACCTTATCTATGCAGTGTCCACTTCAATGGAAAAGGGTCCTGTGATCATCCAGTTTATTCTCCTATCTCACCAGGAATTCTTTTGTTGATATCAGAAAGATAAAATCCCCATAGCTTCTTTTTTTTTTTTTTTTTCTGTACGCGGGCCTCTCACTGTTGTGGCCTCTCCCGTCGCCGAGCACAGGCTCCCGACGTTCAGGCTCAGCGACCATGGCTCACGGGCCCAGCCGCTCTGCGGCATGTGGGATCTTCCCGGACCGGGGCACGAACCCATGTCCCCTGCACTGGCAGGCGGACTCTCAACCACTGCGCCACCAGGGAAGCCCCATAGCTTCTTTTTAATACCTCCTGGATCAGTTCATCATGTGAGGTAGCCCACTTGCCATGGATCACTTCTGCTTGTTTAAGGTTTCTACAGGTGGAGCTGAAATTTGTTTTCCTCTTTTAGTCTCTGGTTTTCATCCTGTCCTCAGCAGTCACGTAGAGTAGTGAATTTCTCTTTTAGCAGACAATATTTGAAATTCTTGAACCCCTCATTTTAAGGCTTAATCTCTTCATAGCAAACCTGGGACTCAGGTGTAATGACCAGAATGGGTGATCAGAGAGGGGGGAGGGGGAGGGGAGCTGATTTCCTCAACTGCAAGTTCTTTTTGATCCTATATTTGTTCTTTACTGATTTCACAGGAGAGCATGTCTGGCTTGGCCTTCCCTTTCTGTATTAGTTTTGTAGGGCTGCCATAGCAAATTACCACAAGCTGGATGGCTTAAAACAACAGAAATGTATTCTCTAATTGTTCTGGAGGTTGGAAGTCCAAAATCAAGGTGTTGTCAGGGTTGGTTCCTTCTGGATGCTCAGAGGGAGAATCTGGTCCACGTTTCTTTCCTAGCTTATGGTGGTCTCCAGCAATCCTTGGTGTTTTTTGGCTTGTAGATGCATCATGCAATCTCTACCCTCGTCTTCACATGATGTTCTTTCTTGTGTCTTCTCTATGTCCAAATTTCCCTCTTCTTTTAAGGATACCAGTCATTGAATTAGGGTCTACCTATATCCAGTATGACCTCATCTTAACTAATTACATATGAAAAGAAATTTGTTCCCAAATAAGGTCATATTATGAGATTCCAGATGAACATGAATTTTGGTAGCCACTATTTGACCCTGTACTCTTTCCTCCCTCCCTTCTTCCGTTTCTCTCTCCTTCCTTCTTTTTTCTCCTCCATCCATATCTCCCCACTGGAAGCATAAAGGTGAGTGCCCAGTGTTGTCGGAGGGGTCACTGTTTTTGCACTGTGCCTGGTGCAGCACCATGTGTAATTCAGCTGGAGGTCAGAAAACCTTCAGAAGGTAGGGACCATGTGACTGCTTGTAGACGAGTTGAAAATCACTCAGTGTTGACACCTGGATTGATGTTTTAGCAGCTGTTGCTCAAGAAGAAGGAAAGAAAGAAGAGGGGGAGGATAAGAAAAAGAAAAACACAGTTTGTGAACTGCAATAATTTTTGTACCTTGCCTGCCTGACTTTGGGAATCTCAACTTGAGATGAGAGTTTTTCCTCTTCAGGAATAAAGATGAGTCAAGCAGCAATCATGCTTCCTTTTGTCTGAGATTCTCTCAATACCACACTCAGTGTCAAAGCCATTGTTGGATCCTTCTAGACTTTTGCTGGCCAATACCGTAGCCACTAGCCACAGTGAAATGAGAATGTGCTCCAAGTACAAAATACACACCGGATTTCTAGTACTTAGTGTGAAAACAAAGAATGTAAAATATCCCATTAATAATTTTTACATTGATTGTATGTTGAAATGATAATATTTTGGATATGTTGGGTTACATAAAGTACAGGCATACCTCAGAGATATTGTGGGTTCAGTTCCAGACCACTGCAATAAAGCAAATATTGCAATAAAGCAAGTCACACGAAGTTTTTGGTTTCCCAGTTCACGTAAAAGTTATATTTACACTATACTATAATCTATTAAGTGTGCAAAAGCATTATGTCTAAAAAGACAATGTACACTTCCAAAACTATGTTAAATAATAGCGGTGAGAGTGGGCAACCTTGTCTTGTTCCTGATCTTAGAGGAAATGGTTTCAGTTTTTCACCATTGAGAATGATGTTGGCTGTGGGTTTGTCATAAATGGCCTTTATTATATTGAGGTAGGTTCCCTCTAAGCCTACTTTCTGGAGAATTTTTATCATAAATGGGTGTTGAATTCTGTCGAAAGCTTTTTCTGTGTCTATTGAGATTATCATATGTTTTGTTTTGTTTTTGTTTGTTTGTTTGTTTTTTGCGGTACGCGGGCCTCTCACTGTTGTGGCCTCTCCCGTTGCGGAGCACAGGCTCTGGACGCGCAGGCTCAGTGGCCATGGCTCACGGACCCAGCCGCTCCACGGCATGTGGGGTCTTAACGGACTGGGGCACGAAACCATGTCCCCTGCATCGGCAGGTGGACTCTCAACCACTGCGCCACCAGGGAAGCCCCTATCATATGGTTTTTATCCTTCAATTTGTTAATATGGTGTGTCACATTGATTGATTTGTGTATATTGAAGAATCCTTGCATTCCTGGGATAAACCCCACTTGATCATGGTGTATGATCCTTTTAATGTGCTGTTGGATTCTGTTTGCTAGTATTTTGTTGAGGATTTTTGCATCTATGTTCCTCAGTGATACTGGCCTGTAGTTTTCTTTCTTTGTGACATCTTTGTCAGATTTTGGTATCAGGGTGATGGTGGCCTCGTAGAATCAGTTTGGGAGTGTTCTTCCCTCTGCTACATTTTGGAAGAGTTTGAGAGGATGCGTGTTAGCTTTTCTCTAACTGTTTCATAGAATTCGCCTGTGAAGCCATCTGGTCCTGAGCTTTTGTTTGTTGGAAGATTTTTTTTTTTTGGCTGCGTTGGGGCTTCGTTGCTGTGAGGCGAGCGGGGGCTACTCTTCGTTGCGGTGCACAGGCTTCTCATTGCGGTGGCTTTTCTTGTTGCAGAGCACGGGCTCTAGGCACGCAGGCTTTGGTAGTTGCAGCATGCAGGCTCAGTAGTTGTAGTTCATAGGCTCAGTAGTTGTGGCATGTGGGCTCAGTAGTTGTGGTGCATGGGCTTAGTTGCTCTGCGGCATGTGGGATCTTCTTGGACCAGGGATCGAACCCGTGTCCCCTGCATTGGCAGGCAGATTCTTAACCACTGTGCAACCAGGGAAGTCCTGTTGGAAGATTTTAAATCACAGTTTCAAGTTCAGTGCTTGTGATTGGTCTGTTCATATTTTCTATTTCTTCCTGGTTCAGTCTTGGAAGGTTGTGCTTTTCTAAGAATTTGTCCATTTCTTCCAGGTTGTCCATTTTATTGGCCTATAGCTGCTTGTAGTAATCTCTCATGATCCTTTGTATTGCTGCAGTGTCAGTTGTTACTTCTCCTTCTTCATTTCTAATTCTGTTGATTTGAGTCTTCTCCCTTTTTTTCTTGATGAGTCTGGCTAATGGTTTATCAAGTTTACCTTCTCAAAGAACCAGCTTTTAGTTTTGTTGATCTTCACTATTGTTTCCTTCATTTATTTTTCATTAATTTCTGATCTGACCTTTATGATTTCTTTCCTTCTGTTAACTTTGGGGTTTTTTTGTTTTTCTTTCTCTAATTGCTTTAGATGTAAGGTTAGGCTGTTTATTTGAGATTTTTCTTGTTTCTTGAGGTAGGATTGTATTGCTATAAACTTCCCTCTTAGAACTGCTTTGCTGCATCCAATAGGTTTTAGGCCATCGTGTTTTCATTGTCATTTGTTTCTAGGTATTTTTTGATTTCCTCTTTGATTACTTCAGTTTTAGCCATGGCAATCACAGAAGAAAAAGAAATAAAAGGAATCCAAACCAGAAAAGAAGAAGTAAAACTGTCACTGTTTGTAGATGACATGATACTATACATCGAGAATTCTAAAGAGGCTACCAGAAAACTAATAGAGCTATCAATGAATTTGGTAAAGTAGCAGGATCCAAATTAATGCAGAAATCTCTTGTATTCCTATACAGTAAAGATGAAAAATCTGAAAGAGAAATTAAGGAAACTCTCCCATTTACCATTGCAACAAAAAGAATAAAATACCTAGGAATAAACCTACCTAGGGACACAAAAGACCTGTATGCAGAAAACTGTAAGACACTGATGAAAGAAATTAAAGATTTTACAAACAGATGGAGAGATATACCATGTTCTTGTATTGGAAGAATCAACATTGTGAAAATGACTATACTACCCAAAGCAACCTACAGATTCAATGCAATCCCTATCAAACTACCAATGGCATTTTTCACAGAACTAGAACAAAATATTTCATAATTTGTATGGAAATACAAAAGACCCCAAATAGCCAAAACAATCTTGAGAAAGAAAAATAGAGCTGGAGGAATAAGGCTCCCTGACTTCAGACTATACTACGAAGCTACAGTAATCAAGACAGTATGGTACTGGCACAAAAACAGAAGTATAGATCAATGGAACAGGACAGAAAGCCCAGAGATAAACTCATGCACATATGGTCTCCTTATCTTTTAAAGGAGGCAAGAGTATACAATGGAGAAAAGACAGCCTCTTCAAGAAGTGGTGCTGGGAAAACTGGACAGCTACATGTAAAAGAATGAAATTAGAACACTTCCTAACACCATTCACAAAAATAAACTCAAAATGGATTAAAGACCTAAATGTAAGGCCAGACACTATAAACTCTTAGAGGAAAACATAGGCAGAACACTCTATGACATAAATCACGGCAAGATCCTTTGTGACCCACCTCCTAGAGAAAGGGAAATAAAAACAAAAATAAACAAATGGGACCTAATGAAACTTCAAAGCTTTTGCACAGCAAAGGAAACCATAAGCAAGACCAAAAAACAACCCTCAGAATGGCAGAAAATATTTGCAAATGAATCAATGGAGAAAGGATTAATCTCCAAAATATACAAGCAGCCCATGCAGCTCAATATCAAAAAAACAAAAAACCCAATCCAAAAATGGGCAGAAGACCTAAATAAACATTTCTCCAAAGAAGATATACAGTTTGCCAACAAACACATGAAAGGATGCTCAACATCACTAATCATTAGAGAAATGCAAATCAAAACTACAATGAGGTATCACCTCATACCGGTCAGAATGGCCATCATCAAAAAATCTACAAAGAGTAAATGCTGGAGAGGGTGGGGAGAAAAGGGAACCCTCTTGCACCGTTGGTGGGAATGTAAATTGATACAGCCATTATGTAGGACAGTAGAATAGAAAAATAGAATTACCATATGACCCAGCAATCTCACTACTGGGCATATACCCTGAGGAAAGCATAATTCAAAAAGAGGGACGTATCACTGTGTTTACTGCATCACTATTTGCAATAGCCAGGACATGGAAGCAACCTAAGTGTCCATCAACAGATGAGTGGATAAAGAAGATGTGGCACATATATACAATGGAATATTAATCAGCCATAAAAAGAAACAAAACTGAGTTATTTGTAGTGAGGTGGATGGACCTAGATTCTGTCATACAGTGTGAAGTAAGTCAGAAAGAGAAAAACAAATACTGTATGCTAACACATATATATGGAATCTAAAACAAAAATCATTCTGATGAACCTAGGGGCAGGACAGGAATAAAGACACAGACATAGAGAATGGACTTGAGGATACGGGGATGGAGAAGGGGAAACTGGGATGAAGTGAGAGAGTGGCATGGACATAGATACACTAGCAAATGTAAAACAGATAGCTAGTGGGAAGCAGCTGCATAGCACAGGGAGATCAGCTTGGTGTTTTGTGACCACTTAGAGGGGTGGGATAGGGAGGATGGGAGGGAGACGCAAAAGGGAGGGAATATGGGGATATATGTATACATATAGCTGATTCACTTTGTTATACAGCAGAAACTAACACAACACTGTAAAGCAATTATACTCTAATAAAGATGTTGAAAAATAATTTATATATAAAAAAAGGACAATGTAGGGCTTCCCTGGTGGCGCAGTGGTTGAGATTCCGCCTGCCGATGCAGGGGACATGGGTTCGTGCCCCGGTCCAGGAAGATCCCACATGCTGCGGAGCGGCTGGGCCCGTGAGCCATGGCTGCTGAGCCTGCGCGTCCGGAGCCTGTGCTCCACAACAGGAGAGACCACAACAGTGAGAGGCCCACGTACCGCAAAAAAAAAAAAAAAAAAAAAAAAAAAAAAAAAAGGACAGTGTACATAACAATTAAAAATACTTTGTTGCTAAAAAATGCTAACCATCATCTTAGCCTTCAGTGAGTTGTAATCTTTTTGTTGGTGGAGGGTCTTGCCTCAATGTTGATGGCTGCTAACTGGTCAGGGTGGTGTTTGCTGAAGGCTGGAGTAACTGTGTCAATTTCTTAAAATAAGAGAAAAATGAAGTTTGCCATTTTTTCTCCCTTCCGTGAATGATTTCTCTGTAGCATGCAATGCTGCTTGATAGTATTTTACTCACAGTAGAAATTCTTTCAAAATTGGAGTCAATCCTCTCAAACCCTCCCACTGCTTTATCTACTAGGTTTATGTAATATTCTAAATCTCTTGTTGTCGTTTCAACAATTTTCCCAACATCTTCACCAGGCATAGACTGCATCTCAAGACACAGCTTTCTTTGCTCATCTGTAAGAAGCATCCATTAAAGTTTTATCATGAGATTACAGCAATTCGCTCTCATCTTCAGACTCCATTTCTAATTCTTGTTCTCTTGCTATTTCCACCACATCTGCAGTTACTTCATCCACTGAAGTCTTGAACCCCTCCAAGTCATCCATCAGGGTTGGAATCAAATTCTTCTAAACTCCTGCTAATGTTGATATTGTGACCTCTTCCCATGAATCATGTATTTTCTCAATGGCATCTTGATTGATTAATCCTTTCCAGAAGATTTTCAATTTAGTTTGCCCAGATCCACCAAAGGAATCACTATCTATGGCTATAGAAATAAAGCAATAGCCTTACAAAATGTGTTTCTTAAACAATAAGACTTGAAAGGGGAATTTACTCCTTGATCCACGGGCTGCAGAATGGATGCTGTGTTAGCAGGCATGAAAACAACATTAGTCTCATTGTACATCTTCATCAGAACTTTTGGATGACAAGGTGCATTGTTAATGAGCAGTAATATTTTGAAAGAAATCTTTTTTATTTTTTTCCCCGAACAGTAGGTGTCAACAGTGGGCTTAAAATATTCAGTAACCCATGTTGTAAGCAGATGTGCTGTCATCCAAGCTTTGTTATTCCATTTATAGAGCACAGGCAGAACAGATTTAGCATAATTTTTAAGGGCCCTAGGACTTTCAGAATGGTAAATGAGCATTGGCTTTAACTTCCAGTCACCAGCTTGCATTAGCCACTAACAAGAATCAGCCTGTGCTTTGAAGCCAGGCACTGACTTCTCCTCTCCAGCTATAAAAGTCCTAGATGGTATCTTATTCTAATCAAAGGTTGTTTCATTTACATGGAAAATCTGTTGTTTAGCATAGCCACCTTCATGAATGATCGTAGCTAAATCTTCTGGATAACTTGCTGCAGCTTCTACATCAGCACTGGCTTCTTCACCTTGCACTTCAATGGTATGAAGATAGCTTCTTTCCTTAAACCTCCTGAACAATCCTCTGCTAGCTTCAACCTTTTCTGTATTTTCCTCACCTCTCTCAGACTGTACAGAATTGAAGAGTTAGGGCCTTGCTCTGGATTAGGCTTTGGCTTAAGCAAATGTTGTGGCTGGTTTGATCTTCTCTCCAGACCACTAAAACTTTTTCCGTATCAGCAATACAGCTGTTTTGCTTTCTTATCATTCATGTGTTTACTGGAATAGCACTTTTAATTTCCTTCAAGAACTTTTCCTTTGCATTCACAACTTGGCTAACTGTTTAGAGCAAGAGGCCTAGCTTTTGGCCTATCTTGGCTTTCAACATGCCTTTCTCACTAAGCATAATCCTTTATAGCTTTTGATTTAAAGTGAGAGATGTGCGACTCTTCCTTTCACTTGAACACTTAGAGGCCATTGTGGGGTTATTAATTGGCCTAATTTCAATATTGTTGTGTCTCAGGGAATAGGGAGGTCTAAGGAGAGGGAGAGAGACATGGGTCAGTGGAGCAGTCAGAACACACATAACTTTTTTTTTTTTTTGCGGTACGCGGGCCTCTCACTGTTGTGGCCTCTCCCGTTGTGGAGCACAGGCTCTGGACGCGCAGGCTCGGCGGCCATGGCTCACGGGCCCAGCCGCTCCATGGCATGTGGGATCTTCCCGGACCGGGGCACGAACCCATGTCCCCTGCATCGGCAGGCGGACTCTCAACCACTGCGCCACCAGGGAAGCCCCACACATAACTTTTATCGATTAAGTTCGTCATCTTATCTGGGTGCTCTTCATGGTGCCCCAAAACAATTACAGTAGTAACATCAAAGATCACTGATCACAGATCACCATAACAAATATAATAATAGAGAAAAAGTTTGAAATGTTGTGAGAATTACCAAAATGTGACCTGAGACATGAAGTGAGCAAACACTGTTGAAAAATGGCACCGATGGACTTGTTCAATGCAGGGTTGCCACAGACCTTCAATTTGTAAACTACGCAATATGTACGAAGTGCGATAAAGTGAAATGCAATAAAATGAAGCCTGCCTATATTAAAATCAATTTCATCTGTTTTTTTTTTTTTACTTTTAAAAAAATGTGGCCCCTGGGAAATTTTGAGCTATGTGACATGATGATCTTTCTACTGGGCAGCGCTATTGTAGTCTGAAGCAATGTGGTAAAAAAGCTTATCTGCAGGGTTTGAATCTTAGCTTTGCCACTGAAAAATTGGGCAAGACACTGTCTCTCTGGGCTTTATTTTCCTCCTCTATGAAATGGGTGTGATGTGATAATGATTCCTACCCCACCTCCCTCTGGGAATCACTACCAGCATCAAAGGTTTGTGACTGTGAAATACAGCACAAATGTTCTTTGATCAGCATCAGCTGCAGCAGTAACAGACAGCATCACTGTCACAACCACCACCTCCATCACTATCACCACCATCACCACCATCACCACCACCACGACCATCACCATCACCACCACCACCACAACCATCACCATCAACACCACCACCACTATCACCACCACCACCACCACCATCACCATCAACACCACCATCACCACCACCACCACCATCACTATACCATCCATCATCACCACCATGACCACCACCACTATCACCACTACCACCACAACCATCACCATCAACACCACCACCACTATCACCACCACCACCACAACCATCACCATCAACACCACCACCACTATCACCACCACCACCACAACCATCACCATCAACACCACCACCACTATCACCACCACCACCACCACCATCACCATCACCATCAACACCACCATCACCACCACCACCACCATCACCACTATACCATCCATCATCACCACCATGACCACCACCACCATGACCACCACCACCATCACCATGATCACCACCACCATCACCACTACCACCACCACCATCACCACCATCACCACCACCACAATCATCACCACCACCACCACCATCACCATGATCACCACCAACACCACCACCATCACCATCATCACCACCATCACCACCATAACCACCACCATCACCATCATCACCACCACCACCACCACCATCATCACCACCACCACCACCACCATCACCACTACCACCATCACCATCATCAACACCATCACCACCACCACCACCATCACCACCACCACCACCATCATCACTAACATCACCCCCCCATCACCATCATCATCACCATCACCACCACCATCACCACCAACATCACCACCATCGCCATCATCACCACCATGACCATGACCATGACCATCACCACCACCACCATCACCATCACCACCACCACCACCACCACCACCACCCCCATCACCATCACCACCACCACCACCATCACCATCATCACCACCTTAATCACCACCACCACCATCACCACCCCATCACCATCATCAACACCATGACCACCATCACCACCACCATCACCATCACCACCACCCCCATCATCATCACCATCACCACCACCACCATCATCACCACCACCCCATCACCATAATAAACACCATCACCACCACCCCATCACCATAATAAACACCATCACCACCACCATCCTCACCACCATCACCACCACCACCACCATCACCATCATCACCACCATCACCACTACCACCACCATCACCATCATCATCACCATCACCACCACCACCATCATCACCACCACCACCACCATCCATTATCACCACCATCACCATCATCACCACCACCACCATCACCATCACCACCACCACCATCATGACTATACCATCCATCATCACCACCACCACCATCACCACCATGACCACCACCATCACCATCACCACCACCATCATCAACACCATCACCACCACCACCACCCCATCACCATCATCAACACCATCACGACTACCGTCATCACCACCATCACCACCACCACCATCAACACCACCACCACTACCATTACCATCGTCACCACCATCACCACCTCTGCTATCATCACCACCATCACCAACACCATCATCACCACCATCAGCATCGGTTCCTCTTTTAGCCAAGAGAATTAGGCCACCAGGGCAGGAGCATAATACCAGACCCAGGGTAGAGTACAGCCCACAAGAATTTCTGCTTACAGCTCTTCCCAAACCCTGTGGCTGGATTATAAGTGACTTACCCTCTGCCAGCTGCCAACAGTGCTTTTGTCTGCTTTGAGGGGATGGGGTGGAGGCAAGTCTCTGAGAAAAATGTGCCTTCCACCTAGTACTTTTCAATCAGTACGGCATTTATGCATGCTTTTGGATTAGAATAAGACAGCCAGGTTTTATTTTTTTTTTCAAAAAAGCATTTCTGTTGCATCAGACCACCAAAGCATTTCCCCTCTCTTTTTTTGGCCACCAAATATTTTTATGATTTTCCACATAAACAGCTAGGGAAAATGCTAGCAGCCACTCAGGCGGCAGTGGCAGGCACACTATGTCTCCCATGAGAGTAAGGGATTAAAAAAAACAAAACAACAAAAAAACCCAAGACCAATGCTTAGGGGGTGGGGGTTGTGAGTGGTAATTAGTCTAAGATACAAGGATTTCTATGAATTCTTCTTGGGAATTCTGGGATAATAAACTAGAATTCACGCTGTGGCTTCAGTCTGTGAGTGCTCACTTTTGAAAGATTCAAACATTTGCAGATGGAATTAGGCATTGGTGAGGTTAGGAGGTGGGTGGGGAGTGACCCCACCCATCTGAGGGCTAACCCTGGGTTCAGCAGATCTGCCTCTTTCTGCCCCTCCCCCTCTCCTCATGAAGTGAGAATCAAGATGAAGTTGGGGACCTGCCTCCTGAAGGATACTGTGTGGAGAAGGCCAAGAGCTCGTGGTAACTATTGATTATTTGATCCTTTTTTCCTTTCTTATTCCATCCCTGGCAACGTTTTCCCAG
Organism: Phocoena sinus; assembly: GCF_008692025.1. Taxonomy (NCBI): domain Eukaryota; kingdom Metazoa; phylum Chordata; class Mammalia; order Artiodactyla; family Phocoenidae; genus Phocoena; species Phocoena sinus. The sequence continues at coordinate 26,982,863 of NC_045782.1, read as the reverse complement.
AGACATAGTGGGGCCTCTCATAGCCAGCCAGCTGCTCTGTGCTGAGAGATTTAAAATCCTCCAGTTGGTTCTGACTGTGTCCAGAACAATAGGCGTCTGAATCTGATTTATTAATCTTCTGGGGAGTGAGGGAGGCGGGCTTCGCATCCAGGCTGTTTACTGCGGTGACAATGGGCAGGGTTTGGGCTTGTATTTGAGCCGGGTTTATTATGGGCGGAGGCATGGGAGTAGCAGACAGAGGACACGTCTAACCTGAGTGAGGCAGCAAGGACCTGCCGCACAGAATTTGGGGAGATGTGTTCAAGGAGCAGTAGGAGGGGTGGGGACTGCAAGTGACATCACGGATGTGGCAGGCGTGGTACCTAATAGCTACTCTGCACAGCTGATTCCGTTATCTCTGCTTTGTTGTCGAATCTCTCAGGTCTCTGAAAGACGGAAGCCCGATAGGCAGGACTAATGCCTTCTTTCTCAAAGCAGGGAGCTGGATGATATGATCTTTGAGGAGGTTGATGGGCATGTGGAAAAAGACCTCTACTGGGAAGTCCAGGGCACGAAGATCTGGCCTCACTGTAGCATGGGGAACCAGACTGAGTGACGGGATGCTTGGCAGGCTTACGGCCACAAAGCCGAAGCATCTTGCCCCGTGTAGAAGTGGAGAATCCTTTAGTATTTGGAGGTTTGCAAATGGAAGACAGAGAGAAAAGATTGCATCCCGGTGGTTAAGAGAACTGGCTTTTGAATCAGATTACGAATCAAATCCTAATTCTGCCACCTGTTGGCTGTGAAATGTGGGACAAGTTACTGAATCCCTCCAAGTCTCAGTTTCTCAGCATCTGAAATTGGGAGAGTCAAAGAACCCATTCTGTGAGGTTGTTATCCTCATAAATGAAGTAATGGCTGCAAAGTTCTTAGTACAAAATAAGAACTGAATAATATTAGCCGTCATCATTGGCATCCCCAGGGGCATCCTCATGTTCGTTTCCTTATCCGTGTCTTCTGCGTGGCCCCGGAGGGCAGAAGGGGGAGCAAATGTGTGGAAACCACAAGGGAGGCTGAGAGTGGTCCAACTCAAGAAAGAACAGTCTAGCTGTTAGAATGGTAGAGAAAGGGCATAGGAAGAGGGGATGGGGGAAGAAAAGGGGCAGGAAGGGGATCAGGAGGGAGGGAGGCAGGGGCTTTAGTGGACAAATCCGCAGAGGACAGCGAAGTGCCTGGTGAAGGTGGGAGATGAGCACGGCCCCAGTGCAGGATTAACCCCAGCCTGTGTCAGGGTCTCAGAGAAAACAGAGACCAGAGGAGCTTCCGTAGGCCCCTCCCTGGTCATTGAGAACAAGAGAAGTCTTACTGTCTCCTTTCCTCGCCCTCTCCCCGTGGTGGTTGGACCCCAGCCCAGGGCTGGCCTGAAAATTCAGTGAAGAAATGAGGGCTTGACATTCTTGAATGGTGGTCTCGGGATGCTCCCGTTTGGTCCGTGTCTCCAAGGAGGGCTTCCAGGGCCCTTAGGGAACCGAGCCTGGCACGTCCGCAGCCTGCGAGGGCAGGGTCTGTCTTCCTCCTGGCGGCCTCCTGAACAGCCTCTGCCCCACTCAGTTGGACAAGGACGGACTGTCCTCTGTATCAATCACCCTTCCTCTGTTTGCCTTTAGTTTGGAGCCCTCCTCTCCTTCCGCTGTTTCTCCCTCACCTCTGCAGTGCCACCTGTTGATTCCCATCCTGTACCAACCACCCCCTTCTCTCACTTGTGCTGTCATTGCCCTCGGCCTGGCTTTATCTTCTCTCCTCCGTGCACACTGGCCCTTCCGGCCTGATGCGTGTGGCTCTGCGACTCCTTGTGTGCACGGAGCCCCAGACACCTGTGCTGTCCCTGACCTCTTCGGCCTACGTCTGTCCACTGCTTCCGCGTAGATTCAGCGAGATCACGGGAATGAAGCGCCTGGTCCAGAAATCGTGCAGGCTTGAGGGTAAGACCTCGGCCATGAATGAGACACCACAAACGCAGGGTGATGGCGGCAGCGAGGCCACAGGCCTGTGGCAGGGCGCCAGGCCCAACCACGAGCCTCATTTCCATATGCGGGTCAGCCTGTGGCATGTTTATAGCTCGCCTCTCCACAGGGCTTTACCAGGAAGGTCCGGCCCCCCAGGTCCCTGGGAGGGAGGCAGGCGCTGGCTGTGGGAGGTGAGCTGCATGCCTTTGGCTGGGAGAGCGCGGTTCCCATGGCGGCCCAGCCCCCCCCCGACGTGAGGTCAGGAAGCAGGCCCCAGGCACCGTGGGGACGTGTGAGATGATGTAGGTGAGATCTATATGTAGGGCTGTCCACACATGGCTGTGTGGTTATAAATGTACACAGGCCCGCTCGCGGAGTGCTGTGGGTGCCCAAATAGCTCTGCACGCAGCTGTACACGAGATGTAAACACACAGGCCCGGACCTGCGGCGCAGGGGCGGGGAGCTGGGGGCTGGGCCGACACCCTCAGGTGACCTTGGGTGAGCGCTTGCTGCCTGCAGCTGCAGGGTGTCCCCCTGGGGTTGCCGACCCAGGACTTTTGGGAGAGGCACGCAGAGGAAGTGAGGGACCAAGGCTTGGGTTCCAAGCGCTGCTTCTTTACCAAGAGATGATTCTCTGGTTTGGAGGCGTTTCTTCCTTGTCACTCTCCCTCATCTCGCCAAAGCTACCTGGTTGGGGTGATTCTATTCCAGCCATTCCCCCGCCCCACCCCACCCCCTTCCTCCTTACGCCGTCACCACCGCCCTAGACCTGGCCCATCTTCCTTCCCCCGCACTCAGTGGGGTGCTGGTAACAGTTTAACAACCAATTCTCTGGGTGGGGTGGGAGGGGCGGGGGAGCCATGATTTGTGGCTTTTGTCCATTTCTGTGGTGTAAATATTCCCACCAAGGGCCACTTTTAAGTTACCAGTGTGAGGTCACGGAGCGTAGAGCTGGGCAGAGACGCTCACTAGCATGTCATTAATGTAGCATTCCCACCGTATGGAGGCACATATGTAAATAATCTCAAGAGCAAAGATAATAGTAAAAGGTCATAAAACAGTGAGAAAGTGATGAGGTTTTGAGTACTGACTACTTTTGTTTTAAAGGTAATTTATTTCATTGTAATTGTATAAAATCTAATTTAAAAATAAAGAACGTGTTCAACGGTTGGCTTACAAAAATTCTTGAATATTTAGCCACCGGCTTTTGCAGGTATCTGAGCAGAACAATCCTGCCTGCACAAAGGCCACTATCTCTCAGCCATCCTGCCCATCCCCCATCTCTCTTCATCCCTGAGTAACGTTCCTAAACTACAAACCTGATCACGTCTTTACACAATTCAAAGCTTATGTGAATTTTGTAATTTGAAAAGCCCTTCCTCATCTGACGCCACTGACCTCTCCACTTTCAATCCAGACCCCAGACCCCAGTCCCCACTCTCATACCAAACCTCTTTCCATTCACCAACTAGACAATATCTTTATGTGCTTTGAAGACTTTGCGAAGGCTGTTAATTCTGCAGGGTCACTTTGACTCTCATCCCTAACCCATTCCTCCTTTTTCACCTGGAGGATGCTAATTCATCCTCGAAGATGGGGGCAAGCCACGGCCTGATCTGGCTTGCCACCTGCTATCCTACAGCCCACGAGCCCAGCATGGTTTTTACATTCTTACATAGTTGAAAAAAATAACAGGACCTTGCAAAGAGGTGGTTGGGCTCATCCTGCAGAACCTTCCAGGCCATGGTGGAGACTGTAGACTTTATTCTGGGGAAGGCTTTGAGCCAAAGAGTAGTATAGCCTGAGGTATATTAAGAGCATCACTCTGTAAGAAACAGACCTTGTTGGGAGGAGGCCAGAATGGAAGCGGGAAGAACAGTTAGGAGACAGGTGCAAGAATTCCAGCAAGAGATGTGGTGCTTTGCACGAGGTGCGGCATTGGAGGTGATGGGAAATGTCCAGATTCTGGAAACATTTTGGTGGGAGAGCCAATTGGTTTTTCTGATAATGATCTCAACAAGATGAGGCAGAATGGTACTAAGGTACAGGCAGCCAAGTGAAGAGGCAATGAAGTCTGATCGGGGGATTAGGGAAGACTTCTCAGAGGAGGTCACTTCTGAGCAGAGCCCTGGAGGCTGAGGGAAACATCAAAGGACTGGGAAGTGGAGAGAGTATTTGGGATTGGATAATAATGTGCGCAGAGTCATGGCGGTAAAAATGCACCAGGTAAACATGGGGAGTGGAGAGGGGTCCCCTGCAGTCGGTGGGGTGAAGGCAGGGAGGCCACCGGAGGTGAGTCTGGGTCGTGGAGGGTCTTGCTGGCGAAGCTGAAGCTTTTCCTGTAGGCAGTAGGGAGCCGTCAGAAGTCTTTGGTAATGAATGACATTGTCTCTGATGAGTGCATAGGAGGTTGGCCTGGAGGGTGTGGAGGCTGCAGACAGCAATAGGTAGGAGGCTGCTGTCCTGGCCCAGGTGCCAAAGGAGGCAGATATAGGCCAGAGACCGGCTGTGTGGTAGAAAGGAAGTGTTGGAGCCTGGCAAATTTTCCAGAGCGGAATTTGCAGTGTAACTGATTAGTTGTTGTAAATCTCGACTGCGGGGAACTAGAGGCGTCAGCACAGCTTCTAGAGTCTGTCTCTGGTTAAACGGCGATGCAGAGGGGGTCAGGCAGGTTTCGCGATAGGTGTGAGGCATCCGGTTTAGGGAATGCTGAGTGTAAATGTGTGGGGAACATAAAGTTGTTAGATGAATGAAAGAATGAATTAAGGTCAGACTCTGAGTTTTACGGTAAAAGAATGAAATATCCCATGAGGGCCCTTCCTGGCCTGACCCAATCTCTCACTGACTTGGATTAAACTGGACAATTTATAGCAACAGCTGCCAGGATGCTCCACGCCCAGCAAGACAGGGGCTGTGAGGAACCCAGAGGGTGTGGGGGAGGACATTTGATTTCCTCTTGGTAACTTAAAAAAATAAGCTTTTAATCAAAGTGCAGAAAACTGCACACACACCAAACATACAGCCTGAAAATGTTTCACAAGGTGATCACACCTTTGAAAAGCAGCACCTGGACCAAGCACAGGACACTGCCAGCATCCTGGAGCCGGATCTTTGATGGAGGTGCTGGACACCTGGTGACCGCCTCTCTTGCCCTGGCTGAAGGCTTAAAGCCTCTGTCTTCCTTCCTCTGGGGGGCCCAGGTTCTCTGCTAATAGTCTCATTCTCAGTAAGCCTGGCCTGGGGCAAAGCCCAAACCCCCATCCCAGGGACCTGGGCAGGGTCAGCAGTCGTGAATGGGAGTAGGCACCCTCACGTGCACCACGCCTGTCCTCCTCTGTACGCGCCCATCTCCCACGACTCTTGGAGCCTGGGCCTGCTGGCCGAAAACCCTCCTCTGCTCTTTTCAGGGAGTCTGGCCTCAGCCATGGAGTTCAGTGACAATTCACTGAGTGGCCTGTGGATGTCAAGCCAGGTCTCTGCAACACCGAGTCCTGCTTGAGAGGGATAAATCAGAGCCCTGAGAAGGTCTCTTTTAATCTCTATGATGTTTGAAGCACAGTAATTATAGACTAAATTTTGATAAAAATAATAATAATTGCTGGTACTTATTGAACACTTACTCCAAGCCAGGAGAAGTGCTGGGCCTGCATCAACGCCTCGAACCCTCTCATCCCCCCTCTGGGGTTGCTGCTTGTGTGTTTTCAGTGGGGGTATAAATTTCCTCACACTTTAATCACATATGCAGTGAAATCAAAGTTCAAAGGCAATTCTCCATAATGGATTTTGTTTTCCTTACGAGCTTTCTCTTCTTCAGGAAGGTGGAAAGGAAAAACACCTCTTAAATTTTGATTCAGTCAGTCAGGTGACCTTAGTAGCTAACAGTCTCTCTGGGAACTAACCTTTAGCTTGGGTTATTCAGGTGCCTGATGCATCTTTCAGGATGCCTCGTCCCTCCTTTTCCCTTTTTTTTTTTTTGGCCACTGCGTGACACGTGGGATCTTAGTTCCCCAGCCAGGGATCTTCAAACCCGTGCCCGCTGCAGTGGAAGTGCAGAGTCCTAACCACTGGACCACTAGAGAATCCCCTCCTTGCTCCTCTCTCAGATGGCGCTGGGTGAGTAGGATCTTGCTGGGGAGGTAAAGGGCGTGGTATTGATGTCTTTGCAGGAGCAGGGGCCTGATATGCTTATCACAGAGATGGGCTCCAGGCCACACTTGATGGACATGCTTCCAGAGCAGGGCCTCTACCTCCACATCTGCCCCATAAGATGCACTTTCTTCTCTGGAACCAATAGCCAGAGGTGGTGTCCAGGAGAGGGCAGTATTGAGAGGGGGCACGGGTTCCCCAGGTGAAGGGCTCTGGGCAGAGAGGCCAGTGACTGAAGGGTAAAGTGAGCCGCAAGTGACAGACCCCATCAGCCTCTGGACATAACTTCCCACACACTCTGTGGGGAAGCGGCTGCTCACAGGCTGCCCTCCCCCCGCCAGCTGTGCCTGTCCTCAGTGTCAGTCTGCACGACCTGACCTTCAGGCAGGTGGAGAGCTGGTCCCCTCCTACTGAATCTATAATTGCTAATTAGCATCCTACCACCAGGAACCCTGCTGAAATGTGGGCCTTTCCTTCCTGAAATTGAGGGTTTGGATGTAAAAAAAGACACAGGCCAGTTGATACCCCACATCCTATACACAGCCTCATCATCTTCCCCAGGCTTGGGAGAGGAGTCATGTCAACCTTTTTATCTTCCCCACGAGGTATGAAACTAGGAAGATGACATACATTATCTCCTGTGAACCTGGACCTGAGGTTTTCTTGGTATCACTGCATCGGTGAGGGGAAGGGTCAGGTTCTCCAAGGTATCACTGGGTAATTTTTGTGGGACTGGTAATGGTGAGAGCAGGCCCTGTGATGGTGTTGGTGGTGCGTGAGTGTGCTGGGCTGGCCACCCTGACCTTGGGGAAGCCAGCTGCACCTGGATTGATTGCAACTGGAGGGCTGCTATGGGCCGCCCAGGAAGCTGGAGCAGGCTGTGACTCCTGTACTCTGCTGGAGGCTGGGCTCTCTCTTCACCTCTAGCCACTACCAAGGGAGGGCGACAGAGTCTCAGGCTGGGCTTGCTCCTGGCCCTGAGAAGGCAGAGCACAGAGCACTTAAGGCTGTGCATGAAACAACCTCAGTGCATGGCTGGAGTCTGGCCATGGAATGCCAAGATACACAGGAGCCACTGTTCCAGCCCAGGTCTCCAGGGACTGGGGCTCCAGGGAATGAATGCCTGCATATTACCTCCTGCCCGACAACCTGAAAGCACTGTGCACAGACTGGGGTTGTGGAGGGGATAACTGAGAACTGGGATAGAGTTGGCCCATGGGCTGTGGAGTGCGACTCCAAAAGACACTGTTCTGAGGTAAAACCAGAGTCAAGAACTACCAGATAGTGCAACAATGCATTATTGTGAAGGGGCTGAGCAGAGGGGCCACAAGGAGATATCTGGCAAGATGAGCCACAGGTTCTGGAAACGTAAAGAGGAGGCAAAGGCTGAAGTGTTTCCTGAGGTGTTGAAATGAGACACGTAGGGGGGTGTGGTGGAACATTTTATAGAGAACTGACCATTTTGGACCATCCATCACCCGCCCATCCGTCCGTCCGTCCATCCATCCATCACCCATCCATCCATGAAATCATTCATTCATCCAGCAGCACTTGCAGTGTGCATGGAAATGTGCTGAGAGCAGTGCGGGACGTAAAGTAAACTAAGGTCAGCCCCTCTGATAGTCTCCATCCCCGACATATAGCCAGTCTGGGGCTCGAGGAATGGCTTACGATGGCATCACATCTTGCATTACAACATACTGCCCCTTGTACCCATCTGGGTAAGAACGACGGTTGCTGTATTTTTGAATATCTACCATAGTTGCCGCACCGAGTGCTCTGAATCCACGGTCTTGTTTAGTGTTCATGCAACCCTGTGAGGGAAGCAAGGTCTGGAAAGTTTAAGGAATTTGCTGAAGCAACTTGCCGAGTCAGTGAGTGACAGAATTGGGATGGGAACTGAGATCTGACCCTGGAATGAAGGCTCACTCTACCCTGCCCCACTGCCTCTCCACTCACAGGACCCCGCCGGTGGCTTTCAAGGTCCTAGCGGAGATGGATCAGTGTCTGCAAAGGAGAGTCTTCTTATTTCCAACCCTGAAAGTCTACAGTCAGATGTGTAGGGACCAAGCAAATCTACCCTGTCATCAACAAAAGGAACTGTACTTTTATCTGGTTCATATACTGCATTTTCAAGCAAATCACTTCATATTTTGTAAGTTTGCTTATCTCTAGTAAGTACCCAAATTATAGGGTTACTGTGAGTGAATTGATTCATGTGAAACACTTAGACCTGTGCTTGGTACATAGTGTGAGCCATTAGCACTGCCCAAGATTTTGTGTCCACAAGGTTTTCCATGGCTAACGTATCTGCAAAACTCATGGTGCGGCATCTTCCTCTTAGAGATGAAGAAGCCCATCGGAGAAGCAGACCCGCTCAGGGTTGCTCAGTGAGCTTTGCGACCATGAGCTTCACCGGTCTGCAAGGTCAAGTGTCTCTGGGGAGGAAGCCAGGCTTGCTGGGCAGATGATGGCCTCGGGTACCTGCACCCATGAATGGTGCTGAGTTACTACCAGAGCTCCCTGCTTCCTTTCAACTCTCCTTGGAGTGCACCAGGAACCAAAGCCAGGTCCCTTACTCGAGAGCAAGTGTCCACTTGGTGGCTTCTCTGTGGTCCCCATTCCCTTCCCCTCTTCACCGGGCCCAGGCTGAGCTGCTGCAGAGCAAAGATGGTGTCTCAACATCTCTGAAGCCATGAGGCCTGGCACGCAGTAGGTACCCAGTAAGTCTTTGGGGAGTAAGGAGGGGTTGCTGTGGCACTAAGGAAGCAACTGTTTGGCCTGTACACATGTGATGCCAATGTATGGTCAAACCAACGGGAGCCAAGTGGGTGCATCTAATACTTGGGGTTCTCCTTCAACAGAGTGAACAGCAAGCGTGAGTTCACAGAAGGAATCAGTGTGCTCCATAATTGACTGAGGGCCAGGTGGGACAAGGGTGTGGAGACCCCACAAAGACCCCAAGACCATTCCATCGAATCGTTTGTTTCTGTTGCTCTCTCTTTCTTTAAATTTTGGGCTTCTTGAGGTCAGGGAGCATCATCAATTTGTCTGCGTGTTCTAGCACCTTAGCACGGGGCACTAGATGAGCAAGTCTGTGTGTATCTACACTCTGGACAACTGCCTTTGTGCAGCGGCAGGCCCCCAAGCCAGTGGGGAGCCCCTTGTTCTCCCAGTGCTGTTGCTTCTGATCTCGGCAGACAGACCTCTTTTCTTCTAAGCCCCTCCCTGGCCGGCCACTTCATTATCTTTCATGTTTCCTCCCCCTCCTCTCCCTCCCCCTTCCCCCACCCCTCCAACCCCCTAATACAAGCACAGAGAGTCAGGGTTCTGAAGAGAGTGGCCTGCTCAGATTTGATCAAGACACAAGTGAGAGGCAATGATTTGTGAAGAAATCCTGGTCCCGTCTAATGGAATTTTCCCAAAATAAATTCATGTAAACAACTTCCCACAAAGAGGCAGTCAGGGGAGCTGGGTGTGTAAACAGCGTGAACAGTCCCAAGTACTATGGGCTCCAGGGGTGCCGTGTCGTCTGGAGAGGGGGCTGTGGGGAGACTCCCTTTAGCAAAACACCTTTGGCTCCAGTCCTTCTGACATCATAATGTCAGCCAATTCATTAAGTGCAAAAAAAAAGTCCTTCTTTTACTATCATCTCCAAAACGTAGCAACACCACTTTGTAGCTAAAAAGACCGCAGAATGGATTTTGTTTACATTTCTCATCCCATTTGAAAAACCAATCAAATCGGGAGATCATCCTCCAGCCTGGAGAAGGTGGGGGCAGGAATGGGTGGGCGGAGGGATTGGAGCAGGGAGGGTGGCTGGAGGAAAAATCCCTGGAGACAGAGAAAACCATGTCTCCTTGGTGCTCAGGGATGGCTATGAATAAACTCATACAGTTCCTAGAATTAAGATGAAAAATCTGCTCTCCCAGGCACTCAGAAGGACACTGAATTCTTGTGGCCTGGATGTCTCTGGCCACGTCCAAATGGAGGGCCGCTACGAGCCGGGCTGTGTGTATAGCTGTGCAGACCAAGCTTCCGGAGGGAAGTATATGCAGGCAATCTGTGCGGGACACACCTTTCCCCCAGACATATTTTCCAACCGAGTCTGTCTTTCCCAAGGCTGAGCTGTTTTCAAGATCTGGGCTTGATTACTTTCCCTCCCTCCCACTACCAGGGCCTGGAGAGAGAAGACGTGGATTCAAGTTCCAGCCGGGACACTACTATGTTACCAGGAGAGACTGTTTAGCAAATCGCATAACTTCTCTGAGCCTCAGTTTTCTCATCTGTGCAGTGGGAACCTGGATAACATTCCCAGCCCTGTGTACTTCAGGGAGATGTCAGGTTCAAGTCAGGAAGTGGCTGCGAAGTTGAGGGATTTTATTCATTATGATGAATTCTGATTTTTGCTTCAGCTCTATCTTGGCTTAGTTGGATTTTCCCAAGAACCTGACTGTCTTTGCAAAAGTCAGAGCCGGGGAAACAGGGAGAGTTTAGAGGCGGGTGCAGGTGTACGAGGAAGAGCCAAAATGCCACTGGGAGGTAGGAAACGGCAGAAGAGAAGTGGAGGCTACCAGCAATCTGCTGGCCTGATGAGCCCCACGCAGGGCTCCAGAGGACCTCAGGACTGCTGTCTGCCAACTTGTTCTTTTAACCAAGCCAGATGCCTGCTGGTAATGACGATATAGATGCTGATTGTGGCCAACGGGCTGTGGGTCTTAAATTTCACCCCCTGGAAAGTGGTTGTACATCCCCACTCTTTTCCACGTGACTCTGTAGTGCCCTCCCACGGTGGGTGCAGGTCACTTCCTCACTACACTGATGTTGGCTTGGCCATCTGACTTGAGATACTAAAGAAGTGTTCAGAGGTTTTAAACATGCTTGCGCAATTTGGTTTCTTGTGCCCCTAAGATCTGCCATGAGAAAAGCATGCCGCAGTAGCTGCTGGTTCAAGAAAATGTGTGGACATACGGACAGGCCTGCACACATCCCTGAGCCTGGAGCCAAGCATAGCTGAGCTACAGCCTGACACAGAGCTGTCCCAGCCAACTCATAGACCCGAGAGTGACAGAAACAAATGCACTGAGTTTGGGGAGGTTTGTTACCCAGCATTGTTGCAGTCTGATACACTGATAAGGGCAATGAGGATAATGCATGGTTCCCTGGCCCCTGAGATTTGCAAAGGTGGGGACACAGTTCTGATATCCATGAAGTTCAGTTAATATGGTACTAAGCAAAGTGAAGATGGCCTGCGATCACTTATAATGACACATTTCTGTTTTCAAAGCATCAGCTTACCTGCACGTGTAGAACACAGATGCCTATGATGTCATAAACAGTAAATAGGATGCTGTATACCTTGCTGCGTAAGAGCCTGGCCTCTGAATTCAGATGGTCTTAGATTTGAATTCTGACTTTGTCACATTCAAGCTTTTTGACCTAGGAGAGTTTACTGAGACTCTCTGAGCCTTAAGTGCCTCATCTTTGAAATGGAAATAATAATTTTTGTGAGAGGGACATGAAATGGGGCAGTAAAATTTCACCAGTGCCTGCCACCTGGTGAATGCTCACTAAATATGCTAATTATTATTAGCTATTATTCTGGATGGGAAATAATATTTGTTAGTGTCCCTAAAGCAATGTCTCCATTAGAGGCCAAACATAGTGGAAGATGTAAGTGGCTGTGGGGAGTGGGTGGAACTTCCTCCGAGGAGAAGGTCATCTTGTCCCTACATGGGGACAACGGGAGGGCGTGGGCTCCCGGCAGCCTGGGCTCAGCTCTGTCACCTGGGTCAGGTGATGACACTCTTCAGCATCCTTGAGTTCTCTCCCTTCACCGAAAGCCTCCCTCTCACTTGTCATCTGCTGTGCAGTGAGCCCCTTTGCCACCAATGGGCCTCTAGGAAACAGGACTCCTTTTGTTTGAACGAGGGGA